>NW_004955404.1:45966183-45968402 GCF_000276665.1 Chinchilla lanigera | reverse complement strand
AGGGGGAGGGGGAGGGGGAGGGGGAGGGGGAGGAGAAGAAGAAGCGCCAGTACCTACAAAGAAAGACTGAGGTATTATCACAGCTTGGAGAAGACTACAGAGATATTTTCAAACAAAAGTGAATTCCTGGACTGAATGCAGAACCAGAAAAGAGGCATTAATGAAGTAACTGGAAAAATTTAAAAAGGTAAGTTAATTTGTTAACAGTATGTAGTGGATTGATAACTGGTGGTCAACTTGTAACCCCCAGCTGAACTGAGTGAGTGGTGCTGGGTGTGGGAGGCCCACCTGAGGACTGTTGCCAACAGCATAAAGGCAGACCTGGAGAAGAAGCAGGCTGTTGGGAACTGAGAGAGGCTGTGGGGAGCTGGCTTTCCTGATGAACTTGGCTGTTTTCATCCTCCGAGGAGCTCGGGACCTCGCTGGCACTGAGGATGGCTTTGGTTCACTTTCGGGGAGCTCTGGCCCTCACTTTGAGCATTGTTTCCTGGTTCTGGAAGGGAAGATGGTGCAGTGCCGGTCTCCTGGAAAAGTTTGCTGCGATAGCTTCACTGATGGGAACGCGGCCATTCTGATCATCAGAGGAGCTCGGGACCTCACTGTTGCCAAGGATGGCTGTGGTACCTTTTTGGGGAGCTCTGGTTCTTCTGAGCGTCACTTCCTGGCTCCAGTGCAGATCCCTCAGCCTGCTAGCACAGGTCCTTCATCCTGCTGGCACAGACTTTGTAGATTCCACCACTGACCTTTGGGCCTTTCCAGCAGATCTGTGAAACAGGCCTGCATGAGACATTGTCATGGGCTCTGGGCCTCCAGTTGGATTCATGGGAGGCATTGTTATGAGCTCTGGGTATTCAGCTCAACTCATGTAGGACATTGTTGTGGGATCCAGGCCTTCAGCTGGATTCCTTGGTCTTAGTGTGTGGACAGATTCCCTGTACTCTTTTGTATACTGTTCTTTGGGTGACTAATAAATAACCATATGAAGTATGTGTCCTGTATTATATTGTTCCCCTTGCAAAATAAACCCCAAACCAACACACAGTAGTATGTCAATGTTTATTTCATAATTTTGATTTGTGCTCCATATAAGTAAAGTAATCACTTGGGAAGGTAATGGAAAGATATATGTATGAATTAATTTTTACAATCTGTTGGTAGCCTAGAAATGTTACAATGGTGTATGAATCAGCACTTAAGAATTCTTCATGTTATTGCCCTTACGGCATCAATCTCTTCGTGAGGTTGTGTAGAAAACCCTTTGCATTACATAAAATATATTCCTTTGATTTTAGTACTTCAAAATCATGATTAATTGAAACTAATAAAAAGTTTACAATCAATTTCAGAGAAACATGCATATGACATATTTTAATAAATATTTGGACTGTAGTTCAAGATTATATAACTAAATTTTTTAAAAATTAGATTAAAAGTAATTAAATACTAAACATCACACATTGGCAAAAATGATAGTCTATATTATTTTAAATGGAGATATGATTATTCAATTAAGAAATGTGAAAGCCTGATATGCAGAGAATTTTTATGGTGTTCTCCAAAATTCCACCCAGCACAATGCTGAAATTATATAAGTAAATACTATATCCATAAGTTATTGGAACAAAGAGCTGTGTAAAGCTTTTTGTATAAAGCATGACAACGCTATTTCTATTTATGAGAAAGGAGCCCTCATGATGTAATCACCCCTTAAAATATCCTACCTTAATACAATTACAGTGGTGTCACCTGAATTATGGGCAAAGCACATTTAAATTATATCAAAGATATTATGGTTTGAGTTACAGTTCCTCAAAATTCATATGTTGAAACCCTGACCTTCAGTACCTGAGAAATATCTCAGAGTACTACTGTGTTTTGATGTTCAGTCTTTATTTTTTTATTTTTTTTATTTTTTGGGTTTTTCTGCGGTACCGGGAATCGAACTCACGACCTTGCGCTTGCCAGGCAGGCGCTTTTGCCGCTGAGCTAAATCCCCAGCCCCTGATGTTCAGTCTTTAAAGAAACAATTAAACTAAAATGAGTTCTTGAGTAAGAGCCCATCATATTTCTGATGCCTTTGTATTTTTTCTCTTGAAAATTAAAAAAAATTAAAGAATAACAATGATTGGGGCTGGGGATTTAGCTCAGCGGCAAAAGCGCCTGCCTGGCAAGCGCAAGGTCGTGAGTTCGGTTCCCGGTACCGGAGAAAAACCAAAAAA
>NW_004955404.1:45929468-45966083 GCF_000276665.1 Chinchilla lanigera | reverse complement strand
AAAAAAAAAAAAAAAAAAAAAGAATAACAATGAAGACAAAGTCAAAAAACACAAAAATAACAAAAGCAATACATGAGCTCAAAACAAAATGATGGGAATTATCAGTGGTTGCTACCTTACATACTGTTATCTTCAATAAAGTTGCTCAGTCCACCAGACATAAGAATGTAAGACTGATCAAACAATCAAAGACAGTAACAAATCACAGAAAATAAAACATTGGAAATGATGCAGAGCTTCACTATACAAGACGGTAGGAGTTCAACAATGTTCTTATACTGCATATTGTTGTTTTCAGAACAATCATTCTCATTGCCAGATTTAAGTGTGCAAAATCGGTCAAGAAAAAAAAAATTTTAAGTGTTGATTGTTCCTCTCAATAAACTGTAGACATCAGCAATACACCTATTCCACCTATCCTTATTATACATATAATTTTCTTTTCCATTTAAAAAACCCCAAAATAGCAAAAACAAATGCATAAACAAAACAACGTAGAGAACAATAAAAATGATACAGAATTTCAAGACATGGTGATAGGATAATAACAATGGTTGACATTCCTGATGTCTTTCTAAGAAGAGGAAATTAGCACACAGATGTGTCAGACAATGAGCATGTAATGGCACGGAGCAAACCCCCACCTGAAAGTCAAGAAGAAAGACCTCAGAAGGAATCACCCTTGCTGATACATCGATCTTGGCTTCTAGTAAATTTCTGTTGTTTAAATCACCTAGTGAGTCTGTGGTACATTATAACAGCAGGCAAATTAATACAGAATGCAACAATGTTTGAAAACAAAAATGAACTCAACCTTCCAGGAATATATAGAACATTTACCTAAAACTACAGAATATATCTTTTATTTCAAGAGTACATAGACTAGTCATAAAAACTGATGATATTCTGAGTCACAGAACAAATGCCCAAAAATTAATTTTGAAGCTACAATTTATAGGAATTACATGCCCTGACCAAATGTCAATAGGTAAATTAATACAATGAAGTTTTTAAAATCTTCAAATGTTTGGTGCATTATATATATATATATATATATATATATATATATATATATATACATATATATAAATACTATTAACATATATAGTATTATGCTGGTTCTGTGTTATTATACATTTATATATAATAACCATTGACAAAAGGGATAAAATAATGAAAACTATGTCAAACTCAGTGATAGGAAAATAGCACACAAATACATGTGAGATGTAGACCTTACTAATATTTTAAAAATTATAGCCTTAAACAAATATCTTGCAAAAAGACATGCAATACTTCATGGACTTGACTTAGAGAAGGAGCTTATGGAGCCATTGTCATAAACAGGCTCTTAAAAGAAAGTCTGATACATAGTGGATTGTATTGTAACCACATAATGGGTAATTGGGATGGATATACCTCTTATTTGGCAGGATTTCACTTTGTTTTCTTAGTCTGAGGTAATAGCCATAATCGTGGAGAAGGCCAGGTAGGATCTTCTGAACCTGTCCCTCACAAAACCAGGCAGCTGAAAAGAGAATTGCCTTTAGAAGCATCCTTGATCAAGAATGCAAATGTGCTAATCTTTATCTAATTGCCACTTAACTTACCTCCAAAACCAGACATTTTAAGGTTCAATAGCAGGTACTATGCAAGCTCTGTAAAAGCCCATCAGATTCTAAGGAGATGCATGGTAATGTAGACACTGGCTTGAAAGTGTGTTCATCTTATGAGGAAAGAGAACAGAGACAGGTTGGATTTGTGTAAGATAAGCAAGAGTTTTCATTTTGACTTTTTCTATCATTATATAAAATGTAGAGATTTGAACTATCTAGAAATTCATAGAAAAATCCCAAGGGTCCACTATATTTATGCTATCAAATTAATGAGAATTATCATGGTTTGCATATAAGTTCCAAAGCACATGTGTTGGGGAATTGGTTCTCAAATGCATCAGTGTTGAAAGACAGCGCTTTTGGTAAGTGATAAGATTATGAGTGCTCTAACATTTTCAATGCATTCAACCATTAAAGAGTTCAAAGTTCAATGAGCTCAGTGTAATGTGGGGTTCAGTTGGATAAAGCAGGCCATTAGGAGCATGGCTTTGAAGAGGACATTTTGTCCCCAGGTTGTTCCTCTCCAATCTGTTTCTCTGTTTCTTGGCTGCCACAAAGTGAATAGGTTTCTCCTGCCATACCCTGCTTCTGCTCATCCTAAAAGGAATGGAACAGACTAACCCTGGACTGAAATTTTGTAAAGAACAGACAGAATAGCTTACTTTGTTTGTCTCAGGTATTGTGTCACATTGATGAAAAATTGACTAATACAAATATAGATAGTATTAAATGTCAAGTACAAGTAGGGTAATTCAACACACACACACACACACACACAGAGAGAGAGAGAGAGAGAGAGAGAGAGAGAGAGAGAGAGAGAGAGAGAGAGAGATTCCTTATAAGGAGTCAGGAGATATCCCATGAAAGGAGCTTTTAGTGATTCAGTAGTCTAGAACATGCTATAATAAAGTTAACATGATTTAACTTTTTGTTTCTTGAAACTCTATAGGAACAAAAATAACTATATAGTATTCCCCTTCAGGATTCTGGATATACAGATTGCAAACCTAAAAAAGTTGATGTATTTACTCAGTAGCTCTGATGACTACAGTCTTGTTGATTCCAGCTCAAGAAAGGAGTGAGGAACTGGTTGAGTCTGCAGATCAGTGTTGCAATTATGGCCACACAGCAAGGCAACTGTATTAGAGGTATCTGTGATACAGAGGTAAGGACAAATCACAGTAGAAAATCACAACATAGACCTCACGGAATCTTAGAGCAAGGCATGTCATCAGCAATAGAGAGGTATGCACCATTTGAAAAAGTAACTGTTGCTGTGCTATTTGTTTCTAATAGAGGTGGAATACCTTCGATTTCTCCTGCAGTTTGAGCTAGCTGCCTATTATGAACTGAGTTCCATCAGGACCACTAACTTACAAGATCAAGAAAACCTAAAGTAATTTAAAACTAAAATGGAAGTGGTACATTCTGAATCAGACAAGGGCAGGGTTAGAGGGCATAAGTAAGTGGTAATAGTAGTGAAGATGCTTTCTGGTGGATAATAACAAATGGTATAATAATCTTACTGTTCCATACACCCAGTTACTTAACTCTTTCACATATCTGTGTTCATAGCCCTCCAATATTTCTCTTATTTTTACCCCTGAGCAATCAGCCAAGCATTTCACAACCATCTATAACCAAGATGTGAGTAGGGACTGTAAAAACGTACATAATATAAAAGAGTTAGTAACATGGTAGACTCTCTTTTATGCTTTTTGTTTTCTGAAAGTTTATGATTTGTTCATTATATTTACATCCTTGATGGATTTGGAGTTAACTTCTGTATAAAATGTCACATAATGTTTATTTATATAGCCTACTGATTCCTGCTGCACCATTTGTAGAAAATACTACACTTGTTAAATTACTTTTGAAATTTTGTCAAATTATCTTTGTCTTAGTTATTTTTCTCATTACTGAGATAAAATACTTGACACCCAAAGTTAAAGAAGGAAAGGTTTATTGCAGCTCACAGTTTGTAGAGGTTTCAATTCATAGTTGGCTGGGTCCAATATATGGTAGAACAGCAGAGGGGTATAGCAGAGGAGAAACAGTTCATGGCAGGAAGAAGGCAGTAAGGCAGCAAGCATTGAAGAAGCAAAGCAGCGGCAGAGACAGCAGCCCTCTTTCTGTGCCTTGTATTCTACCCAGGCTACACACCTTTATAGTAGGTAACACTGACATCCCGTGTGGGCCTTCCCATTATCCACACTCAGATCAATGCCAAACCATCAATGGACTAATTTAGCAATTACATGCCCTTAATCCCAGCATCATCCACTTAATCCCACCATTGCACAGTCTAGATTCAGTCACCTCTGAAAAGCCCCACCTATAGTGAGGCTTTGAGGGCACACCTAGACACAAATCATAACAGTGTTAATCATACCGTGTGGGCCTCTTTGTGGGTCCTGTACTATGTTCTAATGACCTGTATATCAATCTACCGGTACCACACAGCCTTGTTTATTGTAGCTACATAATAACTCTGATTTTTCTCATTTTATTCTTCTTTTTAAGAATTATTTCAACTAGTTTCTTTAGCTTTTCATATAAGCTTTATTACTATGATCTTGCTGAACTCTATAAGTACACAGACACAATTGGAACTTTCAGTTAAATCTGAGTATAAATTTTTATTTACAAGTTAGGTAAAATTAAAACTTTGCAATTTGAATTTTCCCACTCTGTGAAAATCATTTTGGTATTTATTTATTAAGATCTTCTCTTACTTCTTTAACCAGAATCTTGTATTTCTCGCAGTACATATTTTAAATTTATACCTACTTTATAAGAAGTATGTGGTTTTGGTTTTTTAAATTTTATTTTAAAGAAAAAATAACAGTAACAATAGAACAGAGTTTCAAATCAGTTTAGTAGGAGAGTTACAATAATTAATACACTGCATATTGTTGTCTTCATTGTAGCTATTCAGAAAATAAGATATAGGCATGATATCTTGTCCAAACAATATTAGCACAAAACTTTCTTTTCTATAAACTAAGAGAAACTAGCTGTATAAGTATTTTAACTATCTTGTGTATAGATATAATTTTTTCTTTTTCCTTTCCTTCCTTTCCCCTTTCCCCCAACACAGTTTGTCTTTACTTTTGAACAGTTTCTTCCCAATTCACAATATCTATTGTATTTTTTTATTACATTAAAGAGAAGAGTAAAAAAATGAAAGAACAATAACAAAATACCAACATCACAAACAAAAACAAAACAAAGTAAAAACATTAAAAATGATACAGGGTTTCAAAACAATGATAGAAATTAACAGTGATTACTATATTACATATTGTTATCTTCAAAAAAGTCGTTCAGATTACCAGATGTAAGAATGGAAGACTGATCAAACCATTAAAGAGAATAAAAAAATAATTATTAAATAAAACATTAGAGGTGATACAGAGTTTTACTGAACTAGATGGTAGGAATTCACCAATGGTTGTTACATTACATATTATTGTTTTCAAATCAGTTGCTCAGATTACCAGATATAAGCAAGCAAAATTGGTCAGAATAAAAAAAAATTAAGCATTAACTATTCCTTTCAATAACCCACCAGACATCAGCAGTAGAGTTAGGATATATATATATATATCCTTTATTCTTTCTTTTTCTTCTTTCCTCATCCCAGTTGTACAATTTCCAGGGTTTTTTGTTTTTTTTTTTTTTTTTTTTTTTTTTTTTTTTTTTTTTTTTTGTTACTGGGAATAGAACTCACAACCTCATGTTTGCCAGGCAAGTGCTGTGCTGCTGAGCTAAATCCCTAGTCCCCAATTTTCCAGCTTTTTACTTGTTCAGTTTCTCATACCTCATATTCAATGTTAATATGAAGAAATACAATTCATTATCGTATACCCAGCAAACTTGCTGAATTTACTTACTAATTTTAATAAGATTTTGTTTTGTTTGTTTGTTTTGTTTTTAGATTTCTGAAGGTTTTCTAAATAGACCATCTTGCCATCTGCAATGGGGACAATTTTATTTCCTCCTTTTTGTCCTGTTTACATTATATGCTATTTATTTATCTAATTTTTGTCTTATACTGGCAAAAACTTTTGCATCATGTTTAGTAAGACTAATGAGATCAGATATCCTTGACTTGATTGTTAGTTGGGGGCAAAGGAGGTAAGCATGCCCTCAATTACAGTGCTAGTGAAACATTTCTTATGAAAGATATTTGTACAAATCCAAGATACTTCTCCATATTCCAAATTGTATCAACAGTGCTTCAAATTATTTCAAAAGCTTTTTAGTTAGTTAGCCCAATCATATGATTTTTCTTCTGTAGCTCTGGTGGGTTACATTGATTGACTGTGAAATAATTTTACAGTTCAAAAATAAACACAATTTAGAAATGATATATAACTCTTTTTATATATGGCTGTGATAGTTAATCATGATTTGTCATCTTGACTAGATTAAGAAACACCAAACTGAATAGCAGAGCATACTTCTAGGATTTCTGTGTGGTGTTTTCAGAGATGATCAGCATGCAGGCCAGCACACTGAGGGTGGAAGACCCAACCTGAATATGGGTGACATCATTTACTCAGCTGATAGCCAGGATGCGAAAATAGAGCACAGGAGGAAGTTGGCCATGGTTGAAAATCTCTGTTCTGCTTGAACAGGTATGCATTCATTACTGCCATTGCTGGAGATATCACACTCCAGCTTCTTCAATCTTTCCCTGCAGACTTATCCCACCAACTTTTCAGAGAGCTCCAAAGCATCACTCTTGGACATGCAATTCATCCATGGTCTCTCTTGTTCTGTGGCTTCCAGCTTTATGGACTGAGCAGCTTCTGGATCCTCTGGCTCTCTGTAGCTCAAGCAGCCACTGTCAATTCTCCTGCCACCAAATGCATGCCAAACTAATAAATCCCCTTGAATACATAGTATCATTGAAAAATATGGTGACATTAAAAAAAAAAGCAAAACACGTATTGCCATTAATCCTCCTCAACATACTCCCCCTGGCTTACAATACAGTTTCTCGGTCCTTCTTTCCACTTTCTGAATTAATTCTAAAAGTCCTTCCTTGTATCTTTAGTTGTAGTACCATGGATGCCTCATGATCCTGAATAAGTTGAGAAATATCTATTAATCACACTGCATACATATGCATATATTTTTTCTACTGGTTCTGTTCTTCAAGGAACACTACTCAACACAGACTTTGATACTAGAAGTGTTTCTGGAGAACTAGAATTATAAAGCTAAATTCTTGGAGTTTGCTAGCAGGGTAAGACCCAAAATTTCTATGGTCTTTCTTTCTGATTGTAGTGCAGTGGTGGTCAACCTATGGCATGAGTGTTCTAAACTGAAACCTTGGTATTCATGTTTCATTGCAGTAGTGGCACTTTGCAGTGAATAGATGACTTTGGGTTTGCATTTTTCTCTCTGTCTCTAAAAGATTCACCATCACTTGTACATAGTACGGATAGTTCATGGTATGAACTATTTAAAGATATATGCAATATAGATCTATTTGGTTATCCTAATTAATCATTTGTGAGAGGCAAGCAATTTAATAACTCTCTACATGATAATTTTGAACATTTTTGGAAGATTAAGAAATTAATGATTTTAATTGAGACAAAATAAAAAAGGAAAATAATATGCTCACAGATTCAAGGTCCCAGATCTAGAGCTGGATAAATAACCTAAATATTTCCAGGTGTGTATTGCAGGAAATTCTTCTCTCCTATAGTCATAGGGTTGTAGTTGCCTAAGAAGAAACTCAAGCCTTTATTGTGTAATTGGCTGAATTACAGTGCAAGTTTAACTCTTAGACTTGAAGATAATTGGCAAAATGATGGCACTGATCAGAAAAGAATGGGGCTACTTAAATTGGAATGGAGTTTTTGGGGGGATCCTTATGTGATGGTAGGGGGGTATGAAACTCTTAAATTCCAGTGAGCTTATTTTGCCATAGAAATAGGTTTATAAGATATAAATAAATGATCAAACCATTAAAGTGAATAAAAAATAAAAACAAAAAAAATATAAATGATAGAGTTTCACCAAACAAGATGATAGGAATTCAAAAATGGTTGTTAAATTGCATATTGTTTTCTTCAAAGTAGTTGTTCAGGTTACTAGATATAAGCATGCAAAATTAGTCAAAAAAGTATTAACTCTTCCTTTCAGTAAATAACTAGACATAAGCAGTACAGTTATCCCAGCTATCTTTCTGTTTACATATATATATTTTCCCTTCCTCCTTTCTTTCTTTTTCTCCTTTCCCTCATTGCAGTTGTTCCTTCCTTTGAGCAATTTCTTTCCCTTTCATAATATCTACTATATGTTTTTCTGGTAATCTGACCAACTTTGCTGAAGATCAAAATATGTAATATAACAACCACTGCTAATTCCTATCATTTTGTTCTGAAACCCTGTATCATTCTTTTTTGTTTTTGTTTTTGTTTTTTTTTTTTTTTTTTTTGGTTTTCCTCCGGTATCGGGAACCGAACTCAGGACCTTGCGCTTGCCAGGCAGGCGCTTTTGCCGCTGAGCTAAATCCCCAGCCCCAACCCTGTATCATTCTTATTGTTTTTGCTCTGTTTTGTTTTTGTCTATGTTGTTGATATTTTGCTACTGTTCTTTTTATTTTATTTAAAATAATAAATAAAGTAAAATATACAAATCAATGAAAGAATAAAATAAAAGATGGTAGCTAACAAAGAGCCAGACTTCTTGGAGGCATGAAAAGGGACTCAGATCCAGGGACAGGTAAAGGAGAAGGTAGCAAAGGGCCAAAAAATTATCAAAATATATGAAATGAATGTACCATTTCCCCAAAGCAAACATCACTATTACATATTGCAAACATATGTGAATAAAAGATAAAATCCTATTCATCTGGATCCTGTGAATTTGGGAACCTACTTGGAAATAAGACCTTTGCAGACGAAATCAAATTAAATTGACATCATGCTAAATAAAGGAGGGCCCTTTAATGACTACTGCACTTCTAAACAGAGAAAGATTAGGAACCGAGGTGCACGCACCGCAGCAACAAGGCCATGTAAGAACCGAGGCAGCGTTTGCAGAGATACAGCTACAAGCCAAGGATCACCAAAGACGATTATCAGCAACAGACATGAGAAAAAGAGAAGTTTCTTCTTCTTCTGTAGAGAGAGGCGTCGGAGGAAATGGGACAAAGCCAACCTAACATTAGATGTCTAGTCTTCAAGAGAGTAACTTAATAAATTACCATTGTAGCAAGCCACCGACTTGATAATTTATAAAGTCAGCCTTAAGAATCTAGTATAGAACTTGACTATGCCACTGTCTTATTTGTTTCAGTTATTTACTTTTGTTATGTCTGCTTTATTTTTCCTGTCTTTCCTTACTGAGTTGAGCATCTGTATTAGAATTCCATTTTTATTTATCTGTGGCTGTTCTGAGTGTATGTCTTTGCATATCATATTTGGTGAATATCCTTGATAGTCCATCATATGCACATAATTTATCATGTTCTACAGGTGCTAGAGTGTGTGTCCCTTCCAAAACTCATACTGAAATTTAATTGTCATTGTAACAGTGTTAAAAGAGAGGACCTTTAAGAGGTGATTATGTAATGAGGTCTCCACTCTCCTCCATGAAATAGGTCATTTTCTGGGGAGTGGGTTAGTTACTGTACTGTGACAGTGGCTTTGTTGTAAATGTGAAGCCTCTCTTACAAGCTCTCGTTTTTCATTGCTTTCTTCCCTGGGAGGCTTTCGATCATATTATGTTGTAGAAAGAAGTACTTACCAGTCATGGGTCCTTGATCTTGGACTTTTCAGTACCTGGAACAGTAAGCCACACTTCAGTTGTTCATTATTTACCAGCATGTGTTCTTCTGCTATATTCTCAGAATGTAGGCTAAGAAAACTGATGCCATCATTTTACTAGTTCAAATGAACTATAAAAACAGTACCTTCTATTTAGTACCTGTCCATTTAGAGCTAAATGTATGGCTGTGCCATGTTATGTTTTTTATTTCAATTGTCAAAATCATTTAGAAGACAATTGAGGAAAGTCTATTTTATTTCCCCTATATTTTCTTACTATGCTATTGCTTTTTCTCTGCTATTCTTAGATTATCTCTTTTATTATGCTAATTCTATTTAGGGAAGTTTTCTTAGTTGTTTAAAATAGGCCTCCTGTCAAGAAATTCTTTCATTTTCTTTTATCTGAAAGTGTCTTAAGTTCCTTTTCTTTCCTAAATGATATATTCACAGGATATACAATTCTGGTTCCCATTCTTTTACTCCCTATCCTGAAGAATGTTGTGCTTCTTCTTTCTTACCTCCTAGTTCCTGATGAGAAATCCACCATTACTCACTCCACTTCTCTCCTTATAAGTAAAATATGGTTCTTGCTAAGCATGACTTTTGTCTTTAATAATAGAGTTGTAGTATGGTATACATTGGTGTTGATATATTTGACCTTTTTTTTTCTGCTTGGGTGTATGTTCCAATCATTGGAGCTTTAGGTTTATGTCCCTTGTTAAATTCAGACTCTTCAATCATTTCTTTGAATTCTTTTTCTTTTTGCTACCGGGAATTGAACTCAGGACCTTGTGCTTTCCAGGAAGGCTCTGTGCTGCTGAGCTATGTCCCTGGCTTGAATTCTTTTTCACCTTCACTGTTTCTCATCTCTTTCATCTAAACACTGATTGGATGATTATTAACAACACATTTCCTTATCTTTCAAAATCTGAGTTTCTATATACATTTTTTCAGTCTACTGTAGATTTTTCAAGTTAAAATTTCTTCTTTATTAACCAGCCAAAAGTGTTTTATTCTGTTGCTCTATTATGTTATGGTGCCCATTCTTAGAAATTTTATTTCATTTACTATATCTTCCATTCCTAAACTTGCTACTAGGGTCTTCATATTGCCTATTTCCTGTCTGAAACTTGCATTTCTTCGCTGAATTTTTTTCATGTTTTCATTTTTAAATGTGTTTATAATTGTTCATTCAAGTTTTTTTTCTTTTTAATGGCTGTTTAAAATCCTTGTTAGACAATCCTGACTTCATGTCAGTTTTGGCATTTATTACTGCCCTGTTGCATTCAATTTGAGTTCAATTAGGTCTTGATATGACTAGCGATTTTTCAATTAAAATTTTGGCATTTTGAGTATTTTATTATGAAACCCAGGGTCCAATTTAAACCTCCACATATACCTGTCTTATTATAAAAATGCTCAAAATGTGGATAATGTTGGACAGAAGTCTAGATCTTCTTCTTGGCTTTCATTGACAGCCAAGGTATGGAGTTTCCTCGTAGATTTTAGAGATGAGAAGCTCTTTCTTTTGCTACTTTAAAGAGAATAAAAAACAAAGCAATAACAAAATAACAACAACATAGACAAAAACAAAACAAAGCAAAAACATTAAAAATGATGCAGTTTCAGAACAAAATGATAGGGATTAACAGTGGTTGTGATACTACATATTGCTATCTGCAACGAATTTTTTCAGGTTACCAGATGTAGGAATGCAAGCGAAGCTCTTCTTATGCCTTTGCTGATTCTACCCTAGCTGGCTGTGAGGTGCAGCCGTGCTGCAATGCCACCAGCCATATGCTGTCTAATACTCAATGTGCAGTACCGGATACAGGTGCTGAATGTCGTGAGTCACTGTTGAGCCTATGTTGATAACACTTCTGTGGGGATCAGTATGGCTACTTACTATTTCCAAGTAGGGATAGAAATGCTGATGTCAGACATGGTCTCCACTGATGCTATTGGGAGAGGGAGAAGAGGATGGAGTGGGGACTTAGTCCCTTGATGGAAGTTTCAGGTCCTTCCTGAACCTTCTCTGGCATAAACACAACAGGGGACCTGAGGTGCTTGAGTTCAGCCTGGCAAAGGTAGAAGCCTATTGTTCCTACCTGGTCTCTGCTGCTATAGGTAGAGGAGGGACCAGAGTTGTGTTCTGTGGTGTTTAGACAGAGTAAGACAAATAGTATATAAAATATTTTGATTTCCATAGACTTTTAGCTACAACTAGCAAAATTATGGCAGTGGGACTTCTTGTTTTCTTCTTTTGGAATTTTCAGATTGTTGCCTTCTTCAGCTTCAAGTGTGGAATACATGAGATAAAAAGTAAAAGCCAGTGAACATACCACTGTGTTGTTCCTTGGGTGTCAAGGTTACTAGCTGGTCTCCTTTATTCTCTATATCTTTCAGAACCTTTTGCTTTGTTCATACATAAACCAAGGCTTTTAGTTCCACCTTCAAAAGGAATATGAAAAATTACATCTACTCTTTTTTTCAGATATGGAGCTTATATTTTACCTTTTTTTTTTTTTTTTTTTTTTTTGTCTTTTTGAGAAAGCATCTCCCTCTGTGGTTCAGGCTGGCCATGAGCTCACTTTGTAGCCCAGGCTGGTCTCGAACTCACTTGACTTTTGAAAACTTTCTATAATGTTATTCATTAATTGTTTACTTTCTCCTGTGGTTATTACTTAAACTTAGAAAAGCTCCAATTTTATAAACCCTTTGAGTTCCCTATTTCAAATTAACTGGAATGGAAACTTTTCAGCCTCTGGAACTCCATGTTCTCCATTCCCCAGTGAGAAGTGAGGAGAAATATAAATTAAAATTAGTTTCACTGTGTTGCTGTAATTACTCCACTTATTACTTATTATCCTGCTTTGTGGTGTTACATGCCTCTGAATTATAGAAGAGATTCAAAAGGAAGAAGAGAATAAACTAATTAAACTTGAGCCTCTGAAAAGTAAAAAAAAAAAAATCAACAACTTGAAAGCATAGACAAAAGTCAAATATTTGAGGTAAAATTATGACTAATCTATAAAAATATTTCTGAGAAAATTGTGACACATGATACACATTTGGTTTACATTTGGCTTTGTATTTCACTTAAAAAAGAGAAAAGTTGAATGTGTTGGCAAAAAGTTTCATATTCCAACAACTGCAGAAGCTATGACTGGAACTTGAATGTTAGTGGCTTTCTAATAATCATTACTAACTTACCACATGTTATTATTTATCTTTCTCTCTTTCCTTCTGTCCTTCTCTCCGTCTCCTTTTTTGCTTTAATACTCCCTTCCTTCCTTCTTTTGTGTCTTTCTTCCTTTCTTCTTTCCTTCCTTTTTCCCTCTGTTCCCTCTTCTTTCACATTCTCTCATCTTTCTATCTTTTCTTACCTTTTCTCTGTTTTCTCCCCTTCTATCCCGATTCATACCTTTTATTACCACAGATAAAGTAGCATTATTTTCTGGATACTTGTATGTCATACAAAAATGTATTAATGACCACAATTTTGTGTACAAAAAAAAGTAATTTTCAGGGGGGAACTGTTTAAATCTGTTTAATTATAATATTGAAAGAAATTCATTTCTTAATAACTAGCTTCTAATATTTGCTACTGGCTCTTTTCTGCTTAGTAAATCTGTTAATTTTTATGTGAAAAATGACAATGCTAGTAAAATTTTCACAGCTTTTCACACTGATTTTCCACTTTTTTGGCCTTGATGATACACAGTGAAAAAATGACACAAACATGTCTTCTTTAGCTAAATGTTGGTACTTGAAGAGCTGGGAAATAATGCAAAATTAAATGGACTTTTCTAGGTTTTATTTTTCTTTTGCATTTGATAGTTAATGTTGAAAAATATTCCCACATGGTTCCCCGTATTGTAGCATGGATACTTGTTTACAAAATACTTATTAATTTGAATTTCTCTGTTGAATTAGAATGCTCTTCAAGAATATTCCAGAGGATTGAAGCCTTCATCTACATAGTGTATGAAGCCAACTGTAAGCAGACTTGTACATACACATGTGAAGTCTTGCCACTCTTTGTGGCATTCTACCAATTTGTCTGAAACACTGCTGAGAATATTAAGCAACACAACCCCCTCTGACAACAAAGGTGCTATTAAGGACTGCTGCATCAATAATGAGCAAATGTAAACTCCCTAAATAATCATAGATTGGATATTGTGCAGCAGCTTCAAAAGTGCAATTATAGCCTATTGTGTCAGTAATGTGTGCATTTAGGCCTCTTAATAGTACGTATTGGCGTAATGACTGTGAGATAGTGGAACGAGCTACCAAAGGGTAGATTCTCATTTCCTGGGTATATTTTAGGAGAGGAAATAACTATCTGTTTGAAATTATTTAGGTTCATTCTTACTGGAGTCAGGGAGTTGCAAAATGTTGCCCCTAGTGGCTTTTCTGGCCCTGTGTCGTTAGAAAAAAAAAATTACTAAACTGTTACTCAAATTTTTCTCAACCTTGCTTCAGAGAGTCAGAGCTCAATTTAGAATATTCATGTAACATTTGTTTCAATTCATCTCCGAAGCAGCAATGTGAAAAACCTGTGCACAGACATCCTCAACTTACTGCTGTCATCTCCTAATTTGCAAGCTTTCTGCTTCAGACAGATAAAAATTTATAAAATGTATATAGTAAGAAAATTAGAGATAGAGCATCTCTTATTTATCATAAATAAGACATTTCTGAAATCATCTTGTAAAATCAAATAATCCGCATGGAAATATTAACTTGGAGTCCTTTCCTCTTTTTCTTTATCTCTTCTTTAGTTTTTAAATATTTTTGCTTTTTTCAGACAGGGTCTGACTTCATAGTGGAGGCTGGCTTTGAATTTATAGCAATCCCAAATACTGGGATTATAGGAATATGCCACCACACCCAGATTCTTTTCATTTTTTTTAAAAGGAAAATTTTATAATTGAATATGAAATAAAACATCTGATCAATTCAGATGTTCAATTCCTAAAATACAGTGTATATTTACATGACCATAACAAATGATATTAATATGTTAAATCCTTAAAACATCTCTTCTTAATCACAAATCTATTTTAAAAATAGTTTCTCTCTGTGTTGTGACATGTACATTTTACATGCTATCACATCAATAGCACATGATGATAGGACATAGCAAAAAGCAACAAAGACATAAATTCAAATTAAAAAGTACAAATTAAAATTTATAGCAAAAAGAAGAGAAGTCATCATTCAGAAATAAATTTTTATTTTTAACTGAGAAAGTAAAGCTTGAAGAAATTTGAGTGAAGACACAAGAAGAGGACTTTGACTTTTTTATACTTGTTGCAAAAGGTGCTGCTGCAGAGGATGTTCACGGTGTTGATGGTGCAGTCCAAGGTCCACATGTAACTGAGAGGAACTATTAGTTTCACCATCATTTCAGTGCCAGCTTAGGTGCTCTTCAACAGGAAGAAACAAAAGTACTGTTGCCAATGACTGATTATTTTAGGTAAAATAGCAAAAAAGTGATCTTTGCTTAGAAATTTGCTTGATGTCATCTTTTTCATTTTAATAAGTAGCTTAGTAGAACCCAAGCAGTTTCAGATTTATGAAAGAATGATGTTCGTAACTGCATTTTCACCATGCTATTTTTGACATTCATCCTAAGCACTTAATATAAACGTTATACCTTTATAAATTTTTAGTGACAAGTTTTCTCTAATATATTATATTTTGGACACAAATAAAAATCATCATCATATTACTGATGGAAAAACCAAACCAAAATAGATGTAATCATATATGGTATAATTTTAAGTTTTAAAAATCATGATATTTACTGAGAAATCATTAATGGAAAAAATAGGGAAGGGGGAAGTATGTCCATAGAAAATTAAACTTATCTAGAACATTACTTCCCATAAAATTCTAAACATTTCTTCAAGTATTAATGCTACTGGATAGTATATTTTTTGTTTTCTTGGGTCTTTCTCAAAGATTTGTAGAAAATTCCCCTACTTAATGTTCCCCTACTTCAATTTACTCTGTTTACAAGATCACTATCTTTACTTCTCCCTGGTTTTTCTGCACTCCTGTCTAGACAACAAGTATTCTTCAGGGCAAAATAATGATTTCTCTGAGTTTAATAAGTCAGGTGATAAATTATTAGAACTCAAAGTCAATGCAAAGCCATGACCCATATTAAAGAACTTTCTTATTATCAGTTTTATAACTTTTAAGCTTCTAATTTGAAAATGTTTACTCTGATTATAATACAAATGAATGTATTTAGTTCAGACTGGTCTTGCACTCAGTGTGTAACCCAGGCTGACACTGAATTCACTTGATCCTGCCAGCATAGCTTCAGGTGTGCTGGGATTACAGGCATGGATTACCACACCAGCTAGGAATATTCAGATGCTTTTAACTGTTTATTTAAAAGAGCTTCTCCATTCTATCAGTATACATCTATTTATATATTCATAAGGAAAGTATTTATTGCATAATCCATATTTATTTATTGGCATAAGATTTTGTGTGTATATATGTATACATATTTGTACATGCACTTTAGTATATCTTTGTAACTATACTTTTTAGAGTCATTGTTTTAAAAATGTTAAGTCATAGCTACTTCTTCCAAAGGAGTTATTCTAAAAGAGATTCAATTCTTTTTCTAAAAAAAGACAAATTCTTAAGCAGTAGATTGTACTAATAAAGATAAACATTTTACAAATTAAAAATGCTAAAGAGAATGCTAGGAAGTAAAATTCTCACTTCATCTTTTTTATGCTTTTTTTAAATGTCAATTTTGTTAACAATTGCAGAGGTCAGATTATGATCAGGTCAACTAAAGTTGAATATGCAAATTTTAATAATGCCTTTCTTTTAAAAAGGCACATGACAGCCTTAAAAAGAAGTGAGACTGGGAATACTTGTCACCAAAACTTCTTCCAGTAAATTTCATCTGGTCATTATCAACAACTAATTTGAGACAAGAGGCTATCCAAGGTGGGTCTCTTAACTAGTAGGAAAAAAAGAAGCTTTACATAAAAGTATTGACACAGTAAAACACAGCAAATGTTACAAAAAACTGTGTGTATTCAGTCATGTTCTGAAACAAACCAAAGTCACATACCATTTATTATGTAGCCAGCAGCTCCTGGCTACCTATCCTTTTCAGCTCATTGTGCTTAAATTTAACAATAGTAAAATAAAAGCATTTTGGCTACCCTAAGTTGCCTCACAGTGTTTTACAAAAGCAAATATGAAAATAAACAATTACAATGAGACATAATTGCTACACTGAAAAAGATGCAGTCGACACTGGAAAAAAGCATTTTGAAAGAAATACTGGATTTGATCGAGAAAGTCTAGGCTGGTTTCATTAAGAGGGAATTAGAAGGATTATAGGATGAATAGTGCTATGTCCAGTGGTAAATGCGGTGGGAAAGGTACTCTAATAAGAGGAAGCAATTTGTGTAAAGGCACAAAAGAGCAAGCTAATGTGGCACTTCAGGGAAGTTGAGTAATTTGCTGGTTACTGACCCATAATGTAGACAGGGAAGTGATAAGGTATGAGGCAGGACAGGCAGAAGAGTCAGATCGTACTAATGCAATACTCTTCCTGCTTGGTAAGACAAACAGAGATGCAATAATCATACTGTACTTCCACATAGGAACCCAAGGGAGTCTGTTTTACAAATCTAGACATCAGCATAGCAAGTGTCAGTTGAGATAATGGATAGGTTATCTAAATTAGAGGGAAGCAATACACAAAACCCTCTGCTGGACACCAAGAGAAAGCTAGAATATGCAGCTTATTGGCCAGAATTAAATTTCTCACAGATGTCCTTGAAGGAGTAAATTTAAAGTACACAGTGACTAACCCCAAAGGCCAGAGTGGCCGAATGAAACAAAGATTAAACATATGCACAGGATTGGGCAATTGGCTTGTCTTGACAAGAGAAATTCAATGAAGTGGGAATATTGTCAGAAACATTTACAAATCTGTAGCAAAAAAAGCAATTTCAAAATCATGTTTCCAAACTTGAAGAACAGAGACAAGAAAGAGAAAACTTTTTTGAATATTGAAAGTTTGATTCCCAAAAAAATTGCTTTAAAATAAAAAAAAAAGGCAATTTGCCTATCAAAGTTGAAAAGCAAAGAGACTCACAAGTCATTCTATGGGGAAGAATCTATGATTAAATTTTCAGCTTTTTCCAGATCAAAATGTAAGGAGATACCGCTACAAACAGGTGTATGAGAGTGGGTGCTATGTGGAAAAGAAAATCTGGCAGTAGAGAAATCAGCATTGAGAAACTAGCACATCACTAAGAGTTTGGATAGAGCCTTGAATATTCAGTTAGGGCATGTGAGAAATGAAACCTTTTCCCAGGTTTCCCAGCTCAGTTATACAAAAATAGTTTCTCTTTTTTTTTTTTTTTTTTTTTTTTTTTTTTTATTATAAAGAGTAAAAGAAGGATAACATAATAATAAGGGGGGCTTACCAAATTACAGACAAAGTGGAAGGAAATTATCAATGGTTATTGTTTTACATATTGTTATCTACAAAATAGTTTCTCAGGAAAACAAATAGACAAATAATAATGAGTTACAGACAAAAGAGGTAGGAGATTATCAATAGTTGTTGTACTATACTTTGGTATCTTCAAAGTGGCTTTTAAAGAAAATAAATAGAGCTATACATGAGTGACCTATTGAATAATCATTAACTTTTCTCAATGGTTGTTGTAGGAAACACATAATAATAGACATGCATCCATTTACAAAATAAGATAGGAACAATACAAACATTACAGAGTTGTGGATAGATTAGTAGGAAAATATCAATGGCTGCTATAATGCATGGTGGTATCTTCAAAGTGGTTTCTCAGGAAGACAGAGATACTCAAGAAGGATGTAACAAGTAGTTACAGCCCAAGGGTTGTCAAAAATATCATATTACCTCCTCACCAATGACTTCTGTCCCTGAGGTGTGATGGCTGGAATGAAGGCCAGGATAGAAAAGAAGGACCGAGAGACTTGCACCTGTGTCTAGCAACAGGCTGTTTTCTTGTTCCTCCATAGTCTTGATTACCCAGGGCTCCTCCATGGAGATGGCAGTCTGGCCAGAGGGAGAAGGCAGAGTATACCCTGGGCCCTCTCATTCCTGTTGGACTAACTGGTAGGATGGGTCTGAGCTCCAGGGCCTCCGCTTCAGAGGACAGACCGATCTCCAGTGGTCACCTTTGCATTCAGGGCATGGCCCATGGGGCCTCTTAAGGCAGTTCCTCTTGAGGTGGCCTGGCTTTTAACAGTGGTAGCAGATGAATACAGTCATCAAGCTCTTCTTGGGGCCCTGGGAATCAGACTTGGGATCTGTTTCTCCTAGTGCTGCAGCAAAAGCAGCTGCTTTTTCTTGGTCTCTGTTTTCTCTCCTTGGCTTCCTCCTCGTCATGGCTATAGAATACTGAAGAGGCAATTCTTACTAACATCCCAAGTGAGCCATCTGGGGCAAAAGCCATTTTTGTAGCGTTTTCTCTCCAGCCTCCCATGGCATTGGGACCCCACAACCAGTTAGTGTCCTCTCCCCAACTGTCAGCACAGGCAGCAGGAATCTTGCGCAGACCTCTCTGGAGCTCCACCACAGCCTGTACTGTCAGGGGAAGAAAGGCTTCCAAGGAGTCTCCGCAGGTATTGTGCAAGGTCCTTCTGGTTTACAGCTTCTGAATGGCTCTCATGACCCCAGTTCACAGGACCTCTCACTCCTCAGGCTTAGTCTGCATTCTCATGTTCTCTGAGTCCTTGTTCAGCAGCTGCTCCTCCGCTGACTCTGGACCTTTCTGGTTCTCAATGGCAGGAGCAAGAGTGACACATTGTATGGCATCTATTCCCAGGGGTTTCTCCATGTTTGAATGATTCACACACATCCGTGGGTGGACATCGGCAGCCCGTGCATGGTGGGCTAACTGTGTCATTGTTTCTCTGTGTTATGGTAATGTATTACACACATTTGCAAAACAGTGTGTTTCAGGTAGAAAATAGTCTAATAGGTAGAAAGAGAACAAAAGAACAAACAGTTTCCTCCCTTCTTTCCTCCTTTCCTTTCTTCCTTCCTTTGTCATTGGTCCCACCTATTGTTTGAATCTTGACTGTGCTCCAAAGGTCCACATGCTAAAGGCTTAGTCACAAGCCTCCGGCGCTACTGGGTTGTCGCTGAACCTTTAGAGGTTGGGGCCGAGGTTTCCACTCAAAGACATATTAGAACCCGGGCCCTTTCTCACAACAGTTCCCTTACTCTTAGTAAGAAGACAAGGGAAAAGCTAGTTATAAATTCAGCCATGTTTGAAAATTTGGTTTTATAACATGAGAGGAGAGAAGATTCAGCGAACAGCAACAATGAAAAAGATGTATCTCTATT
This sequence comes from Chinchilla lanigera, assembly GCF_000276665.1. Taxonomy (NCBI): domain Eukaryota; kingdom Metazoa; phylum Chordata; class Mammalia; order Rodentia; family Chinchillidae; genus Chinchilla; species Chinchilla lanigera. The sequence goes on along the minus strand of NW_004955404.1, from coordinate 45,946,275 downwards.
TACCCATATGTAATTTAAAAAGGTTCCATTTCTTCACCTATTAAATGGAATTAACATGTAGCACGATTGTTATATGGGTCACATGAGACAATGGATGCAGAGTATCTGCCAAACAGTAGGTACACAAGCAACTCCTACTCACTTCCATTCCGTAAATCCATAAACAGGAGCATATTCAGAAATAAGGAAAGAACTGAATTCTAATGAGAAGTTAATTTTAAAAAATCAGTGATGTTGACTTATGACCAAATAAGTCTAAGTTTGAAGAATAAAATAGTTCACATTCTTAATAAAAGTCTAAAAATATCACTACGACACACAAAAAAATCACTCATAACAAAATTACTTTTTGACTGGTAGCTCTTGAATGTGGATTTGAGAATAGCAAAGTGCTTTCTTCTTACAATGATCATTTGTTCTGAATTTGACAAAAAACATGAACATTTCATTCTGTTTTACTTTTAAATGGGTATTACTGTCTTTGTGATTTGACAGTGTCAAGTAAAATGTCACGCCAATCAAAAAAGCCCATTCATGTTTAATAGGTAGACTATAAGTAGACTATAGAACAGAATGTACCTTTGACTGAGTTGTGGCTTGAAAATCCTTCATAAACAATGTTGATATTTCCGTTTTTACCAAGTATCAGCACAAGACATTTCACAACTGTTGTTTAAGCAAAACACAACTGTTCAGAGATATAAAAAAAAATCATAATAAGTAACAGAATGCTGGTTTAAAAATTATTTACTGAAAATGAGTATCTTAACAGTAGTATGTTTTAACCTTTAACTTGGGTACCCTTTATGCTTATTAGTGATCAAAACAGTGGTTTAGTTTGAATTTGTTGAAACTGAGGGTTTAGATTTAGAACTTTTTTGGGCACAATTTACTAAGTCTATTTTTATGATTGAAAGTAATCATTAGTATATGAACTTCCTAAGTATAGGTCCTACATGCTCTTCCTTTGTCAGAGCCCTCATGTGATCATCTGAATGTCTTATTCCAAATATATTGATGTTGCTTGTTCTCATAAAGGTTAATACGCTCAGCAAGTTTAATACCATAACACCTTTTATAACAAACTCCCTTGTAATGAAGTACTTCAAAAAAGAGGGCATATTATCTAAATATTTCACAGCTATAATGTTGCTTTACAGTCTTGAGACAGATTTAAAATAGCCAGAATTGTAAGGGAAGAAATTGCCCCAATTCTCTGTGCTTTGGACTAATGTGTTAACAATCACACTTAATTTTCTGCATTAGTATTTCCTTCCTTGTGTGTGTGTATGTATGTGTGTGTGTATGTGTGTGTGTGTTGCTGATCATGACAGAAATTCAAGAGGAAATGCATTACCCTTGAGTTCCAGGGAACTTAGACAGATTTATGGAGCATATTTGTGTGCTGATGCATGTCAAGCCAGACATAAAACCCAGTACATTTCCGCAACTCGAAATCATTTAGTAATCTCTCTTACATTCCATCTCCTTAACAAGGAGAAACACCCCACAACCACTGGTAAAGCTTCAAAGCCTATCATTTCAAATAAATCTCTAGGCAATCCTTTGTTTTTTAATACCAGAAGCTTATTACATGTACTTTAAATATAGACACTAATGTGGAAATTTGTATTTCAGAAACCTTATGTTAATATGCACATATACAGCTGAAGCAGAGCTATTAAACATTGACAGTTTTATTTTAATTCCAGTTTCTACAAGTTTTATAACTTTTAACAACAAAAGTAATCTGGTAAATCTGACAAGCACGAGTGTGAAACAAAAGGTCAGACTAACACCTGAGAAGGTAGAGCACTGGATTTGGTGGGACAAACTGATTAAACTAAGGCAGCTTAATTCAAAGCAGCAGGAGCAACAGCTGCTGCTGCCTTTGTTTATTTTCCCTTGTCACCAGATGGAAAAGGAGAAATAAATACTAGGGCAGAGAAGAAAGCTGCTGAATCTTGTCTCTATTTTATCTTAGCTTGCTACAGGATTTCAATATGCAAAGTGCATCCATGATCTAAGGAAATTAGTTTGTTTCAGAGTAGATGCTTCATCTCTGGTGGCCATCTCTATCTTAGAAATGGAGGGAGGAGTGAGATAGAAGTCACCTATGTCAACAACATAATTTGCTTATTATCTCATACGAAATGAGGTAATTATAAAGGATTCTTTTTTCTGGGAAAGTCTTAGGGCAGCTATACAGTCACGCATTTCTCTACTGGACTTTATGATATTTTAAGGCAAGGATTCCACATTGTTGTCACTGTATTTTGAGTAAGTTACATTACATGGTACACAAGACACACTCACTAAATGGCTGTATTCAACATGAAATCAATCCTATTTTTCCAGTATTATTGAAGAATTATTGAGTACCCATCTCACCACTATGATTATCAAGCTTCAACCTCACAGGAATCCTTCTATCCCACCTTTTTGTAATAGCATTACTAAGTGCAGTCCAGTAGTTTTGAACTCAATAATTATTCAAAGAGAAGCTGGAATATGTCAGAAAGTTTTAGGCATTAGAGATACAGTAGTAAAGAAAACATTTTGAAAAATACAGCATTAAAAAAGCAGCCTAATTTAAAGAATAGTTGATAATTCCTTACTGAGAAGTGTAAAAGCAGGAGAGAAAGACAACTTTAGCATTTGCGGGGAGAAAGCGTTCAATTACAAGGTGATGTATTGCAGAACTAGCTGTAACCTTACTTCTGTAGAACAGCAGTTCTGGAGAGGATTAAAAGAGAACTAAGGAAAACCATCAGAGATAGGAAAGAATGGAAAACTATCTGCAGGTTTCCTACCATTTCCTGACTTAGTAGACAACGTTCACCCCAAGGTTGTGAGGGTGGTAGGGTGGCTCAATGTCACTCACAATAATTCTGGGTTATTTGACCCTTTGAAACAGCTGGGTGGCAAGTCAAACCTCACATTTTGTGGTACAGAGCTTCTTTGGGTTTGACAATGGTCTTAACAATCAGAATGTCTGTAGATTTAAGCACAAGTATAAACACTTTCTAAATATAGAACAACTCATGGAGCAGGGAGCATGCAACTCTCAAATCAGGTGGATTCATTCCCTGGTTTAAAATTTTCACGGAAAGACAAGTCTCCTAAGATAATGCAATTGCGTGGGGGTCATTGGAGCTTTCTTGGGGGAAACATCTACACCGACAGAAGGAAAGCAAGGACATGACGAGAGTGGGAAGGTTCTCAGTGAACTGCCCTCTTTGCTTTCCTTCCTTTGGGGTGTTAGGGAGCCAACCACTAGTTCCAATATCTTTTCCTTCAGCTACTGCAGAATCTGTACTTGCCCACTTTATTTACACAGTTTTGTGTTGGAATTCTGTCATTTGCCACTGAAATAAATTCTGCCTAATGCAGCATGTATTATTTTCTTCATTTTTCTGAAAAGAAAATGGAGACATTATTTGCTCAGCATCATTGATTTAGTTGTTATTTTGACTAAATCATAGCATCCACTCTGATATGTTTGCCACTGGTAGCAATCAATTATTACATGTTTATTGGAAATTATGACATACTAAAATGCATGAGGGCAGGAGACATAGCTCAGCGGCACAGCGCCTGACTGGCAAGCACGAGGTCATGAGAGGGACTCCTGGAACCAAAAATCCTGAAAAATAGTAATACTGCACATAAATTAATCTGATAGAAAGTACTTCCTGTATTCCAGAGTTTCAGGCTGATCACTATGAATGCAAACCTTAATTGTACTCTTCTCTGGACATTTTTAGGAATTTGCACTAAGTATCTTAATCAACTTGTTAATCTTTATATCCTATGGAAGCACAGGGCTTAACTGTTACTGTAATCTACTAAAGCCAAGACATGTTCACATACATGATGATTCTAATATTTCCCAATACTTCCAACAACTTAGTTATCGCTTTTCTTCAGATACTGAACTTTGCCCTCCAAATGGCTGGACAGTTTCCTAGCAAGTTATTAGGGCTGGAAAAGAGGTTGAGCTGGATTCTAGATATTCCTAGCCTTGCAGCACTTGGCCAGTACACTGTAATACAAACCACCAACCTTTTATGTGACTGGAAAGTTTAGAGAAATTAGAATTTTATGAAGTTCAGTACAGATTTGGCACTAAACCAAATAGTTACAAAGTATAATTGCATACTAAATAACATCTCTCTGGTAGATATCTCTTGAAATAGAAACATGGAAAAAACTAGTTAATAGGTTATCCTAGTAAGCACTCAACAAACAAAATATTTCAAAATCTATTTCAAAACCCTTTCCTCAAATTTATTTATTACATATGCCACATATATTTTTGCTGAAAGCAAAAAAAGGGAAGGAACATAGATTGTAATCATATATCAATGCAAAGCTGATGAATTAACATACACCAGAAGGGCTCCTTTCTTTTCTGCAGCATCTAATTGCTCTAAATATATTAGTGCATAAATTAGCATAATTGTTTCACATATTGCTTAGTGCTCTTAAACACCCATAGAAAAGTTGTACACAGTATTCTATATCATTCAGTGCACTGACTATTTCAATCCATTGACTCTGAAGTTAAAAGTATTTAGAAGTATGTGAAATACATGCATACAAATATTCAAGTGTTAGAAATGTACTGTTGTGGATAATTTGAATATGAAAATTAGTGTTAATAAATACTGCAAAGGCTTTGTTTATCCTGGGTTTGCTTCTTCTGATATTTTAACTCCTTCATCTCCTTCAAAGTCTCATAGAACACTTTATTTAAACCTACTTCATGTATATTTCAAAGACTGTATTTTGGCTTACAGGGAAGCATCAAACAGGAAAAAACACAGAACCAAAAGTAACTTTTAAGCAGGCACACATTTGTTTGCAGGGATATCTTAACAAAAGTGATGGAAAGAAGGAAAGGAAAGGAGAGGAGAGAAGAGGAGAGGAGAACAGAGGAGAGGAGAGGAGAGGAGGGGAGGGGGAGATAGAGGAAAGAAAGAAAGAAAGAAAGAAAGAAAGAAAGAAAGAAAGAAAGAAAGAAAGAAAGGCAATATGATACATACTAATGAGATACCAGCAACTAGAAAAAACCTATTTTCTCACACTAGTTCAATCATCACATTGGTACTACAAGTATTGTCATTTTTCAGGGATTCTAAATGTTTATAAACAAAGTCAGTTACTTATCTTCAGCAATATCTAGTTTAACAGTTTAAGATTTCATTACAGAAAACAGAGATCTGTGAAATTTAGCAAAAAGAAATAATTTCATAAGCATTAAGAAATATTGTAGAGTATATTGTAGAATATTAAATTACCATTATGCCTTAAATATAAATAAAATTCTAAGGAGATATATTTAAGATAAACATAAACGCAAAAAATGCATATGCTTATATATGTCAATTTACTTAACAATTGTTATGTATTAAAAATTAGTTTCAACACCAAAAGTACTACTCCATATTACTGGTATTATCCAGTACCAGCAATAATTTGTACAACATTGAAGTAATTGTGGGATGGAGTGGAAAGGGGTAGTGCCAGATGTTCCGCGACTCTATGCTCTCCAGACTTTCTGCCTCTGGGATCATTTCCCAGAGTCCATGGAGACTTCTTTATATTACCTGCACCTTAACTCTGATGTCATCAAGGATCATGTTGAATCCTTGAGTATTATGACATATGTGCGCTCCTGCAACCCTATAACACTTGTACCTGAAACAAAAATGAATGAAACCCATTTGAACTACTGTAGGATCCTCCAGAAGGACACTAGTGAGTTGTTGAAAAGATGCAAGGGTGAACATTAGAGCAAGAGCTGCTGCTGTTCTAAGCCAAAGGACCTAAGGGCTGGAGTTAGCCTTGGGAGAGCAGAGGACAACTAAGGTACTTCTGTGCCTCCCCATATGTTTATCTTCACATTCTCTCCCAGCGTTGTAGTCATGCTCTATTCTCCATGTCTATTATTAAAATACAAGAACCGGGGCTGGGGATTTAGCTCAGCGGCAAAAGAGCCTGCCTGGCAAGCGCAAGGTCGTGAGTTCAGTTCCCGGTACCAGAGAAAAACCAAAAAAATAAAAAAATAAAAAATAAAATACAAGAACCTTGGAATGAATGACTGCTTGACTTTATAGATTTACAAATGCTGCTGCTGCCTATTAACACACATTGGCTGAGCTCTGTGCATGTTATCTCTATTTCTCAAGAGAAACTACATCCAGCTATAGCTCTAAACCTGTGATGGAAACAATCTTGTCTTATGTTAGACAGGAATTTTTAAAAATTAAGTATTTGTGAGTTTCTTATCTCACATATTTCATTTGCAAAATTGGGCAATTGAGTGTACTTTGACTTTTCAGCACCTCAGCTCTTTCATTTTGAAGAAACCATTTCTACCAACCCTGTCCTTATACCAAAAGAAAAAAAAATCATGATAGCAGTACTGCAAGGATTACTTTAGCCCAGTTTCTGGCTTTATAAGGAATTTTAATCAAGAAAACCTTTTTTTCTTCTATTCACCTGGCCAAGTCAAAGGCAGGAAAACACTAAGATCGTTTTCCCAAGTTCTATCCAGTGTTACAGTTGTTCACTATACAAGAAGTCCCTCTGCTCTTTCAATTTAATGAAGGTAGAAAAGATTGAATTTCCTGACTTTACCCAAACCAATTAATCAGCCAGCAAATTAAAGTCAGCTGTGTGTTGAAACTCTTAGCTACAGTTTGGGCTCGTGGCCATCAGTTATGTTATTGACAGAGAAAATCAGATTTATAGAGAGCAGCAGGGCATTCAGATATTTTTAGAAATGAATATGATTCCTCATATTATTTTCCTCGGACTGCTTACTGTGGACTTACCCTCACAAATTATTACTAAAAAAATAGTGTAAGTGTTGCCATTATAAATCCAATTGCCCCGAGGTTGTAACAATTTAATTTTGTAGTGATAACACTGTAAGATCTACTAGGTCAAGGGAAATTTCTCTTACAAAACTATATTAACAGTCATCAGACAGTCTCTTATGAAGTAAATATGCTGTCACTCTTAAGTTAAATAGTAAAATAAAAGTAGACATACAAAAACTTTTTAATTTTTATCCTTAAAATAAGCACTTTAAGCTTGTGATGATGCTATGATATTTTAGAGCCTCAAAAGTATGTGCTTGAAGACTATTTTTGTTTTTTCCTGAATTAGTTGTCTACTAACTCTCCAGTAGTTGTCATATAGGGTTTGCTAACACTTCAAATTTAATGACACTAATTACACCTGAAAGGCTTTTGTAACAAAAATTCAGTATTTTATCAACATCCTCTATAACAGAATGAACTCGAAGAGGAATTCAAGACTCTTTGACTTACGAATTGTATGATTATGTCTTTGGTAGTTTTGAAGCTCAATAACCTGAATATGCATCAGTGGTGAAAGAAAAAAACCTCTAAAATTGTTTAACAATAATTAGTTAACGAAGCAGATTTTGAACATCTAGTTCTGCATCTCTGCAGGTTTACTAGACAGGCTGAGCATCTTCTGTCACTGTCTCACAGGCTGAACTGTTTCTAGATGGAGAATTTTCACTAATATCATCATAATGTAAAAAGTAGGGTAAATTAGAACCTGGGAGGAAAAACTTCTATTTCATTACCTCTAAATCCTAAAATGAATTATAGTCTTTGCTCCCCCATCATCCACCAGCTTTTTATGGCTTCTCTCAGATAATTATTACATGATAGAGTATATATCTCTTTTTTTTAAGAAACTATATAAAATACTTTTTTAGAAGAAGTATAAAATGTAAAATCTAATATTTAAAAGAATTTTAGACATATCAATGATCAAGAGCCATTGTTGGTGAGTTGTTTATGAAATTAAAGGAATGAATGAATATCCATAGCTCTGAACAACAGGAAAGAAACCTTTTACTTCTTTACATGAGTCAATATAGAAAACAGTCTTCACTACTAAGGATCTTAAACATAAATCTTACTTCTAACTATAATCGCTAGTCACAGAAATGTTAATCAAAATTATAGAACATATCTAATTCTGAAAAGTTAATATAAATAATGTATCACTATAATATGTGCACAAATGTTTTAGTTTTTGATATAACCTATTTATTAAAAATAAACTGGATAGTGATACTTAATATAATCACCAGGAAATTAACAATGGTTGCTGCATTACATATTGGTATCTTCAAATTGCTTACTTGAATAAGCAAATATAGACATGTAAGATTGATCAAACACTTAAATATTAACTGATCCTTTCAATATAGCAACAGAAGTCAGTAGTACAACTGTGCTAGCTATCCTGCGTATACACAAGTACATATTTTTCTCCTTTCTTTCCTATCACCTTGTCTAAAATTCCGTATTGCTTGTACTGTTGTTGTGTTTTTTCTAAATGTATGTGTGTTGTTAATGTTTTCATTCTTTTATCTTTAAAATAAAAAAAATATAATCACCGGGTACAGAATGAATGTTTGTGCCCTTCAAAATTTATATCTTGAAATCTAAAGGCCTATGTATTTTCAAAGGCCATTGGAGGTAATTAGTTCTTGAGGATGCCATTCTCATATACAAGATTTTTTGTCCTTACAAAATGGTCACAAGGTAGTATCACTGTCCCTTTTGCCACCTGTGGGCATAGTAAGAAGAGGAACATTTATGTACAAGGAAACAGGCCCTTGTCGACATGAAATGGGCTGGTGCTCTGTTCTTGTGCTCCTCATCATCCATACTGTGTGAAATACTGTTTCCTTCATAATCCACCCAGTCGATAGCATTTTAGTATAGCAGACCAATAGAGTAATGGGCCTGCTATATAATCAAATGATAATATCTTGAAGACACAACAACACAGCACAATCTATGTAGGCCTTATTAACTCTGACTAAAAATGTAAACTACTTGGATCCTGAACTCCATGAGCTTGTTTGCATAAAGGCACAAAACCTATTTTTGGAATTGGTAATGAATATCATTGTAGTTTGCTAGTAAGAACAAATGTACAGTGATATATCCTACCTTAGGTAAAAAGGATAGGGCATGCATAACTTTCTTATTTTAGTTACCTGTGAAATCTCAAAAATGTAGTCTGAGCCCTGCTAAAAATTGAAGTTTCAAAGAGCATTATAAATAGGTTTTTAAAATTGTATTATTCACACTCAGATCCATGAGACCAATCTTTAAAGTCCCAAAGGTAACTCCATAATTCCACTGTGGATGTCTGACTTATCTATTCAGAACTTTCTCTAGCTTTTGGTCTTCAGTGTCTTAACATTATTTTTTCTTTAATATACCCTTAATCTAGACTATGTTCCCTCCAAAACAACCACACTGTTTAGGTTGCATTTATCTTCTTTCTTGGAGTTGTCTAAAACAGATTTCCCCTATCCTATTCTTCTACCCCCTCTTTTTTTTTCCAGTAATTTTAACCAACTGCAGTGAATATGGTAGTGTGTTACTCAGAACCCAGGATTGAACACTGCAGGGTTCCATCCAGAACTCAGAACTCATACTCCAAATTCTGCGGTTGTTAACTTTTGATTGTTGCATCTCTGTCCCTCAGTGAGAATTGTCCATGGCTGTAGGGATTATTCTGTATGTGGAAGACAAATGGGGGTAAAGGAACAAAAACTCAGATCCCAGGCTTTAAAGAGCTACAAATAAAAAGAAAACATACCAGATCCAGGACTAACAAAAGTTTTTTACTTGTAGCAGTATTGAGAATAAACTTATTCTGCCTGGTCCAATGTGATCTTTCAGATGGTTGTATCACATGAGACCACACCCCAAAGAATTTTCATGCAGCTTTGTTTCCATAATATCAAACCTAGGACACACACTACAGAATTGTCTAAAGTATATGGAAAGCAGAGAAAGAATACCTTATTAAAAGTAGTGATTTTGCCCTACCTTCCATATAGAATGCTAGTGAATCAAGCTTGATTATTTTTACTTATACCAGTGGTAGTGGTATTCCTTTTAACACTAAACACAAAGCCCATTTCTCCATATCTTACGGAGAGGGAAAGCCCATTTTGGATAGAAGGGACCCATCATTGTGCAGAACCTGACAAAAGCATACTACTTTAAATCCTCCTAGGGAGACATAGCATCCCTTAGCAGTTCTAAACTGTTGTTTTGGTTTGGTTTGGTTTGGTTTGGTTTGGTTTGGTTTTACAATTCCAAATATATAATATACTATATTCTTCAAAAAAGAAAAAATGAAGACAGAAGGGGTACTTGCTTAGGTAATACCAATTACCCCGCTATTAATGTTTGGGTCTGCAAAAGCATGGCTCATTTAATAGGTGTTTTTAGGCATTGTTATAAAAGTCAGAACAACCCCTCCCTGGTAATATAGAAATGGAAAGAAGTTATGAACACTTTCTAGCATCCACTGCTCATAATAAAGTATATTACATAGTCATTTATATATAGGAACTGATATATTTTAGCGAGTATTGTTTTTATTACTCAGGCAGCTTCCCAGGCAGATTATAAGCACCTGTAGAAAAGAACCAGACATTTCAACTTGCTTTTCAGCTTTAGTAATAGTCTATACCATACTGCAAGTGTTTAACAAATTGTTTTAACAAATTATTGAATAAATAAGACAATTTGATAAAATATGTTTTCATACAAACAAATAGTATATTTTGAAATAAAATACTAAACAGTTACCCATTTTTACACTGTCAAGAATTTCCAGCTAGTGTTGCAAATCCTACTGATCAAAATACAACCTAATTGGCTATAAATATAACTACTTATCTATCATGTTGATAATAACATTAATTAGAAGATTTATGCAATGTATTCTTAAAGGTATGCCAAAGCATATATAAAGGTCTGGTATAAATAACTAAATAGATTGTACATAATCCCTGAGAACATCCTTTATATATCATCTATGTTGGTCTTCATCAGGCAACCATATAAAGATTTTTCTTCAAATGTATCTGCATATATTTAAAACTAAATCATGTTATTTCTTCTCATTGATAATAATGGATCTGCTCTCAAGACACATGCCAAATTTACCAGAATGGATATTTCTTTTTAATGAATGGAACATGAGCTTACCACCAATATTAGACAATCTTACATCCTTGGATTTCTCAAATATTACAATACATTTTTAAACATCCTGTAATATAATTCTTCCAATTCTGAAAACATGAAAGCATTTATGTTCTCTGCACTTGATAGCTGATATTGCCAGCGGTCTGTTGATAGTTCTTTAAATCCTTTCATGATTTCATTCATATCGCCTCTCAATGTGCTTTCAACCCTAAAAGCAAGTTCTTGTAGTCCTTTAAAATAGTCTTTTCATTGGATTACTGAGTCTGAATTTGAAAGTATCTGAGAAGGGAAGTCGTATCCACCTGAGGCAACCACTAACCAATGAATTTTAGTGCAACCTTATAAATATCCTCTTATCATTGGTCTTGTATAAGACTACCCTGAAGTATCAGCTACAATGTCTGTAAAGCTCCGGTGGGATTAGACCAAATGATTTTATAAAAAATAGGCTTGATGTCACACTCTTGCTTGACCTCACTCCATCATGGCTTTAATGATGTTTAAAGAAAGTATTTTGAAGTCCTAATCACTCAGCAGTTCAGTAGGTGGCCTTACACCAAACAAAGGTCTCAACAAAGGTAAGCAGGTCAAATGAGATTAAGGTGAACCCCAGAACAACATGACTGGTGTCCTTACAAAAAAAAAAAAAAGAAGTTTGAACACCGACTCATGTACTCAGAAAGAATGCCTTGAGAAGACAAAGACAGTAATGGGGTAATGTATATATAACTCAGAGTTAAGGATTATCAATAAACCACTGGAATCTATGTTCACAGCCTTCAGAAAGAACCAATTCTACCAACAGCTCCATCTCAGTTTTCTAGTTTCCAAGCCTGAGGCAATGATATACTTCCTTCGGGGGACACTTTCCTATTCCTTTCCAAAAGAACCATAAGATTTGCTAACAAATAATTTTTTGTAAGAATCCTGTTAGTATCTTCTACTGGAAAATCCAGCGTAAGTCAACTCCAGTATTATCATGCTCATTCGTTTCCTTACATCCAATATTATCATTGTGTGAAAAAAAACATTATTAGGAGAGAATTGAAGTCCAGTCTTCACACTGATCTAAGCAAAATTATTCCCAAACTGAGCATTTCCCTTCATTCTATCCTTCCTAGAATATTGTACTTTTCTCTCTAACAGATGGCAGTTACCTGTTCACTTCTATTCTTGTTGAAACTATTCATTCTAGGACTTTCCTCATTAACTCAACTTATTTCTGAATTTAACTTCACTAATTCTACTCTTACAACTTCTTGGTTTCTGTTTGCATTTTCCTTGGACTTGTGCCCTTTCTTTCATCTTTAGAAAGAGCCTTTAAACCTAATTTTATTGCCGATTTCCCCAAACTGTCATAGAGGATCCATTTGCTTTTTCCTACTTTTCTTCTGCTTTGCACTTATGCAGAAATGTATCATCAAAATTTATTTCGGAGCCTTTTACCATTCTTGTCACATACACACGTTAGAGTTACAGATGAGTTCATAGGGTCACGTTTGCCTTTTCCAGCTTTCTTAGAGTTTGTCTTTGAATCTGCTGAGCAGTTCTGCCTTTACAATTCTAAATTTCAAATAGGCACAGTCACTTTAAAGGAAAGGTTTCCGTCCCTCTCATATCCAAACGTAATTTTCTTCCCCCATCTGAATAACATTCAGCACTTGTCCATTAGCTTCCTCATATAAAGAAAACTGTCAACAAAGTAAATAACAAATTTATTAGATCCCTTCCTTTAAGCAGAATTAGATTTCTAACAGATATTCACAGAATTCAGCTCTTCCATTATTTCTCTATGCTTTGTGTTAATTTGGAAATATCTTATGAATTTTATCCATGATCCTCTGCATTTACATGTAATTATGGAAAACTATTAACCTACAACAATTTTATTCTGTTCATTTGTCTTATTTTTCTTATTATTCATAGCTTTTCTGCAGGGAATACAGCTCAGTGGCACAGCACCTGCCTAGCAAGTGCAAGGTGGTATGTTTGATTCTCAGTACAAAAAAAAAGTCATAGTTTTGCTAACTTGCTTCATAAATCATGAATTCAAAAATGAGATATAAAATGATTTCTGCTCTTTTATTGCATTTTTTGAATACAATATAAACATGAATTTTAGCTTTGCTTTTTGGAACAAAATACCATAGGCTTTGTGGCTTAAACAACAGAAATTTATTTTCTCAGAGTTCCAAAAGCTAGAAATTCATGATCAAAGTACCGACATGGTTGGGTCCTTGTGAGGGCTCTCAGCTTGTATATAGCAACCTTCTCACATGGAGCAAGAGAAAACAAACCTTCTGATGTGTCTTTCTTGGAGGGGTTAGGGTTTCCCATGTAAATTTGGGAGGTGACAAACATTCAATCGATAACCACATCCATTTCTCTTTGCTCATTAGGATTTTTATCCCAAAGTCATATACTGAACTAAAAAACCGAAAGTGATAACAATAAGAAGTGGAGATTTTAGAAGGTGACTAACACATGAGGGCTGGGTCTTTAAGAATAGGATCTGATCCTTATGAATGAGATTAACAGAATTAATTATGGCCTTTTGCCCTTCCTCCTGCCACCATGCGAGTACCCTACAGCAAGGCAGCATCTTAGAAAGAGATGCTTGGCTCCCACTAGAGACCAGCTCTGTCAAACTGTTGCTTCTGACTTCCAGCCTCAAATACTATGAGAAATTTATGTCCTTTACAAAATACTTGGTCATGGTCTTTTATTATACTAGTATAAATAGACTAAGAAAATATTTGTACTGGGAGGGCAGTTGATACCTATGAATCCAAACATTCGGATCTCAAATTATTTAATATATGATGTAAGCTTCAGGATGCCGTAACAAACATGTATGTGACCTAAGCCACAATATAGTTCAAAATTCTCATATGCCTTGTTCATTTTTAGCAATTGCTAGTCTGTCAGTATGATCTTTCTCCATATATGAATGTGTCTCTATTCACATTTGTATGTAAGATATCAGGAAATTATTACATTTTAAATAATATTTTTTTGCATGTGTCCTATTTAATCGAGTTTATTTTACATTGACATGTCTGCCAAAAATTCTTTCTCCCCCATCTTCCTGAGGTCCAAACGATTCTTTTCAGAGATCAGTACTTTGTCATCATAAACCTAGAAACCAGAGAATTGGTATTCCTTATATGAAGAAAATGGCCAGCTTCCATGCTCTCATTCTTTTCCAAAGTTTTGACTGTCAAAGATACAGTTACTTCACAGGTCTACCTAAAATATTGTTTCTTTTTGTTTTTAACCTCAGTCTTCAAAGTATGTAGAGATACATGAATTTTTTCCCCAACAAATTGCTTATTTCAGGCATAAGCTAGAATAACTGGATAGCATCAAATATTGTAAGATTATCAATTCCATCTCAGGTTTATGTCTGTAAGGTCTTATGTATACACATAACCTTGCATTTTCCTTATTTAATGAATAAATAACATCAACATAATTACTTCATTGTCCTGTCTTTTTCAATAGATTGTAAACTAATTCATATTGCATCTAGTAAATCTTTCAAGCTATAATAGGCACTTGAATAATAATTGTATGCATGCATGAATATGAAAAATTAAATAAACTCAATGTGCTACAAAATCACATTTCTAAGTTGAAAAGGTATATATTTTAGAGAGTCTTTCAGATGATTAGTGATAAACTGTCACCACAATTCTTTGAACAAAGTCATCATAAAGTTACCTATTGATGTTCATAATTTTGCCTAATAAAATTAATAATTATTTAAGAACAAGATTATTTCTAAGAGTAATTATTAAGACTTAGTATTACTGTTTTATGATTAGATTTTAAAATTGATTAAGAGAATTTTATGACGAGTAGCTGAAGATCTGACTTAGTGTTTTGGGTATCCTTAAGGTTACTGAGCAAAAGAAAGTATGTGCTTACAATGGCAATTCAGACAGAGACTGAAGGCAGACAGTTTGTACAGAACTTCACCTTTAAGTGTGGATCTTTCTAATATAAATGTTAACATGCCATGTGAAAGTGGCAATGCTTGAGAAATTTTGAATTCATAATGAAATATCATCATCCCACTGTGGTTAGATACATAAACATTGTCCTCTTTGTAGATTCTGGGCACTGCCTGGATTTGCTGAATGTCTGTCTTCTACAGAGCTTGAAGCAGAAAATGTCACCATGATTTCCAAGGGACTTCATCATGGATAGGAACCACTACAAATGATGGATTTCTATGCCCGCTTGAAATTTCCCTGGTTTGTCAGTTCAAGCGTTGCCCTTCGTGTAGTTTTAATATTGCTATTTTATTATTATTTAATGTAGTTGGTGTGCAGATTTAACAAAAACAACTTGCAATGAAAGCATCTTCAATTGCTGTTTTAAAGTATGTTCATCAATTATAATAAATTTCTCAGTTCTTTGTCTCAGTTTTTTTAGATGACTTTGATATCTTGCCTTTAATCTATATAAATATAGATTTTCCTCTTGCCAGGAATAAACTGAGGCTATCAGCGGGGAAACTGACATCAGTTTCTCACCGTAATATGTTCAGTCATGCTGACACAATATGGATGAAAAACTTTAAAGCAACTAAGCAATTTTATAAGAGGTGGAATACAGAAGAATTTAATTTGTTATAATTATTATAAATCAGCATTAGATTTTCAGATTATCTTTATAAGACTATGTATGAATTTTGTTTGTAAATTCTCAATCATATTCACATATTTAGGTTCACATTTGATTGTTTTAAAGTCTAATAAATATCTTAAAAACAGAAAATAAGAGATAAAGTATGATAATAATTCCAACATAAAATTTTAACTCTTGTCTGATAAATATGCTTGAATATATACAGTATATACTTAGATATGTATATATATACTATATGTAATGCACTGCATATATGTAGCTTCATATAATTATAAACCATGTCTTATAACTGAAAAAATTTCCAAAAATTATTGGATAGCATCAAAAACAGTAGTTTCATTTTCTTCAAATCCACAAAAAATACAAACTTACACTCCTAAAACCCAGTGTGAAAATTCCTTTAAAATGACATAATTATCTATCACCAGCTACAGGGTAAAAACTTGGAGCTCCAGGTATTTCAGCAAACTCCCCAAAGTCACTGAGCTGGTTTATGGTGGACTCAAACTGAAGCACCCCTGCTTTCTCATTTCTGAGCTTCACTTCTCAGCCTGGTTCTCTTTCCATGCAATGTTGCCTTCCCAAGACCTTCACGTGTTGGCCAAACATGTGTCATGTACCAATTTAAATACACATTCCTTACTTTTATGCAAATATATAAATATTTTTAAAGCAGTGGAGCTCCTTAATTTAGCAAATATGCATTTGTACCTACAATGCTTTAGGGACTGGGTAACACTGAAGGAAATGCATGTGGTTTTTGTAGTGTTAGCTTGCCATTTGAAGCAATGATACCTCTATGCTAAGAGCTTTAATACAGATGACCTCACTTTATTATTAAAATGAAATTACTAGTGTTAGTCTCTTTATACAGAAAAAGGCACAGCTACAAATAGTTTTCGGGTTCCTAATGTCATACAGTTCAGGAGAAATAGACCTGGAATCCATCCTTTCTTATGTTCATCCTTATTGTCTATGTCTTCCAAAGTTCACTGCAATTAGAATCGCTACTGTTCTGCATTGTACCTTTAGATTTTTTTCCACCTGAAACAAAACCAAAGTAATACCATATA
>NW_004955404.1:45911308-45929368 GCF_000276665.1 Chinchilla lanigera | reverse complement strand
ATATATAAAATTATTCTCTATTTAGTGCCTTTGCATCAAATTGATTATAGATTCAAGCATGCCTGCAAGCTCTGGGAACACAATCCAATCCTTGGTTGCTTTCTCCCTATTACCACTTTTTTTCTCATTCCTGGCTATAATCATGTCTTCAACAGTTACTT
Source organism: Chinchilla lanigera (assembly GCF_000276665.1). NCBI lineage: Eukaryota > Metazoa > Chordata > Mammalia > Rodentia > Chinchillidae > Chinchilla > Chinchilla lanigera. The sequence continues at coordinate 45,929,207 of NW_004955404.1, read as the reverse complement.
CAGTGAGCTTTTCCACCTTCTCTTCTCAAAGTACACAGCCCTAATTTAAATCTCTCTTGCTGCTAATCCTGATAATTATTAAACTGCTGCTGCTGCTGTTACTTCTGCATTTTCTACCACTTCTATTTTATAACAAAGTCCTCTTAGTTCTTGGTTGTACCTGTTTTTCAAAAGAGATAACAATATTTCTAACCAAATGAAAACAATCCAATGCAAATTAAGTGACCTTTTGATGACTCCTGAGTCCCAATCATTGTATCATTATTTGTAAACAACAATACTCATTCTTCAGCCTTGCTCACTAGAAGAACACTGACAGTATTTCTGTATTACAATAAATCAGCATACCCTTTGGATTCTGTAACTTGTTTCTCCTGACTCCTCAGATTTCGGGGAAGTCATGTCTCCTTAGCATCTGAGAACTTGAAGACACTTCTAGATCTAGGATCTGACACTGTCAAGACCAATGCTGTTTTATGTCTATGCTTTTGTCTTCTCTCTACCAGATGTTTTTCTCAGTGATCACTCTGACAAGAGGACAATGGTAGTAGATCCCCAGCTGGATGTGGACATACTGGTCACTCATATTGGTCACTCAGTTTCCATAGATCCAAGCAACTAAGTTTTCCTGATGGTGATGGTTCTTTTCCTGTTGGCCAGAAATCACCCTGTTCACAATTGCCTAAGACCAGTAATACCTTGACTTATTTTCCTGCTGCTTTGATTGAAACTTTTTTTATTCTTTGTTAACTAAATTGACCCACTATCCACAACATGCTACACTTAGTGTTTCATTGTTTATGCCAAGACATAATGAGAATTAATCAGAAATACTTTTCTGAAATTTGGCTATGCCATACCCGTGAATTTAATCTGAAGAAATTAAAGAGGAAAACAATTTATTTTTACCAAGTACATCCAGTCAAACATATATATTACTTTAAAAGGAGATCGTAAAACTGAGTTTACTATATTTCACGCTCAAGGACTACCTGATAATTCTGAACAATTATTATGTTCCACGAGTCACTCCTTTAGAATGAATTTGGCCTGATATCAACATTAAGTTCACTAATCAATTAACAGAAGCCAATTTCTATCATCCTCTTATATTTTAATTATAATTATTACTATTGTTAATTTTAAACCATTTTAATATCTTTTTCTGTTCTTTAAAACTCCAAGTATCTGTTACAGAAACTTGATTGTCTCATGGGCAAACTCCATTGTTTTGACATAAATCTCTTCCTTGCCATAATTGCTGAACTTATTCAGAGCAATTACAATCTTTTCACCCACTTTGAACTTAAATCCTGCTCAGGAACATTTATTTAATCCTTTTGACTTCACTCAGATCACTCACAATGACAGAAAAGACAAGGAAAATAGAGTTGAGAGATTTTTGTCTTTTCTCTGTGACTTACCCACATTCAGTCATTAGCTTCAGGAAGCATTCCCATCCCTCCCTCCTTTTCTTGGTTATAAATTAAAAATCTCTCCTTATTTTCTAAATTTCCCAGACTGCCTTGCAAAACTTTGTATCTTGCCAGGTCACCAGCTTAGTACATTTTCACAAGCCTGATTGCATCTCACAGTTTATGTTGGCTACAAGTACTTCTTTACAATTGCCCCAGAGAGCCTTCTTGATCTGATAATTTTCTAATTGTAAATCCTAAACTGTGACTTTCATAAGCACAGAAAAGTGCCATAAAATAAACTCATGTCTTCTTTATCCATTCCTTGCTTGATGGGCAGTGGAGTTGTTTCCAAGACCTAGCTGTTACAAACTGTGCTGCTATGAACATGGGTGTGCATATATATCGCTGTGGTATGGTGTTTTCAGTTCTTCCAGGTTGAAAGGAGGAGAGAGAATTGGGGGGGAAAGAAAAGGAATCAAAATATACCATGTACAGGTACTAAATCTCTATGATGAATATGATCATTACATATATCTAAAATGTACCAAAACACTTTTAAAAAAAGAAAAATCATCAGATATTTTTTAAGTAAATTATGAATACAGAGAAGATTGCTTGAATATATAAAGTAGCCCAGAATAGCACTGACCCGCTCTACATGTTATCATTAGCTGTGATGGTGTAGAAAATTAGTGAGAAGAGTGGAGAACACAAACTCTAAGGAATATGATTTTTAGAAAAGTCATGTAAATGGAAGAAATGCAGAGGTTTAAAAAGTTATGATGCATGTGTATATATCAACATACATTTTTCCATACACATTGATATAAATTGTACATATCAATTTAGTGAATATTTTCAAAAACAAATCATTATTAACCAAGAAAAATTATCTTCTGCTTCAAATTGCCCGTTTCCATAGTCATTTTTAAACAAAGACAGTTTAATTTCCTTGCAATATTAACTGCTAATAAATGAAATATGTTTCTATCACTTTTGTATTACTACTAAATTGCTCATTTTTTCATACAAATAAACAGAAGGCTAAAATGTTTTACCCTTTATGTTGTAAGTTTTGCCTTAACTATCCATGATAATGTATTCAAAAATCATTAGAGAGGATATTTTCATAGACACTGGAAACATTTGCATTTCATCCTATAAATATATAACTATATCTTCAAGTAAATATTTTATGTATGCTATATTTTATCCATGAATGTAAATCAATGGATTATAAATAAAATATCTAAATACATGATGAGACCACATGCATAGATTTGTTTGTATATTTTATATTTCTTCTTAGTTTACTATCATTACTGCTGAATATATATTAAAATGAATATATATTCAACTGAAATGATTTATCAGTTTTCTCCTATGTTGCTTTATTTTTTAAGATTTAATACTTAGCAGTTAGCCAAAATATTGATATTGTCTAAAATTGAATTTTAAGGGGGAAAACAAGAAATTAATATTTTTCTAAATTCTGAAAATTGTGAACCCCCAATTTCTATCTTGAGATTTCGAAGGACTTCTGCATAGTTAAACGGCTCATGATGCTGTCATGGCTATTGGCTTGTTATCGAGAAGAAATGTGCTGTGTTTGCCTTAGGCGCATGTTTACATTAGCTTGTCTGTCATTGCATTTTAATTCAGAGCTGCAAACTAAAGTCTTGCTCAATTTGAGAACATTGAAACTGCAGTTTCGAGTTATTTCCATGACTAGATATTAGAAACCTATCATTCCTGAAATCAAAATTCACTTTTCAGTAAATTCAAAGACTAGGCATCTAGACTTCTTTGGAAATCATAACTTCCAGATGAAACATTTATCCCTGAAAGTATTTTACTCTGTTGTTTATTTTTGAAACAATTGTTTGGAATTGGTTCTCTGTCCTTTCTTAGAGGTATTCCCAGGATACAAGTATAATCCCTTGCTGTGTTATTTCTGAAGGCATACAGAGAAATGCTGGACCACACATACCACTGTCCAGTCTGAGTGGACATGCACTGTAAGAATCATGTAGATTTGATTGCCATTTGGACAGACAGGTTCATTTACAGGGATCCCCACTATCTAAGTGTGCATGGTACTCTGATATTCTTTATGTATGTGAATAAAAACTGAAGATCAGAGTATGTGTGAAAAATAGAAAAAATATAGAAAGGTAGGAGCAGAGATTAAACAACCTAATAACCATCATCATTAGCACCTCACGTCATTTTTCCTGTTTACCATCGTTTTTCTTTAGGAAAGCTGTTTTTGAGACTGGCTCCTGTTATCACCAGAGTCTCTTCTCAGTCAGACCCTAGCAGAGCTCAGAAAGAACCAATTCAAAAGTCCCTCCATTCCCAAGAAGTCCTAATGCTTCTACCTTCTCTGTGTGAGGATCAGAAAAAATTTCTTTCTTTCTTTCCCGAACTCTTACAAACCCAAAATTTTTGGGAAATATGACTAAACTAGATGAGCATGAAGATATTTAACTTATTATGATTCTAAAAATTCCTTCTTCTCCCCAGGTTTAAGTCCACACACCCTGTGGTGGAGAGAATCAAGCTCATTATGTTGTTTATGCCAGGTAACTATAAAAAGTAGGGACTTCTAAGTTTCACACCAAACAATTAGCTACTTTTCTATCCTTTACTACTGTGAGTGTAATTGGATTTGAATGAACAGGATAAATATAAGAGCAATCTCCTTATCTAGTTGTTGAAAAATTCAATAGCCTGAATCCAACATAAGCATTCTAAACATATACTTTGTTCAAAATAATATAAGATTAAGGAAAACATAACAATTGAGCCTACACTAATATCAACATCTTTGTAATTTAATCTCTATATTATTGGTCAATTTATTTTTTTTATAATTGTGACTGAATATAATGTGAACTGAAGCATTTTCAGAGTCTTACTTTTGCCACTTTTTAAAAAATTTAACTACTAACAAATAACATTTAACATTTGATTATTTATTGAGGCTGTTGATGAAAATATCAATAAGATAGATAACTGGCATAACTATAAAATCTAATTTTATTTTAAAATATAATTAAAATTCTTTTAAATAAATTCAGGTTTAAAAATCCAAAAAGCTACGTCTCAGAGTACTAACAGATGTGAATCTCATCTTCTTATTAGACGAACAGAGACAGTACGAGAATCATCTTTCTTTAAGGCCTGTAAATCCATTTAAACATTTAAGGTTTTATACATGCAATCTTTGTCTAGATTATTTTCTCAATGTATAAAATTACTGACTGCTTTGTTCTAACTACAACAAAAAATGTTTCCCTTATTTCATCCTTGTGGTTACAATCTTCTTCCCTTGTGTAATTATTATGATTTTAATATGACTTTTCTTTCATAATACTATTGATATTGATTCATTAAAACGCATTTACTTTTCCTTGCCAAAAGTAAAGGATACACCCCAATCCTAATCCAACCTAACCACTCTATGGTACTTGAAATTGAAGGCACTCTTATTTTCATGCTATCATCTCTCCTGTGTATTATTTATATGACATGATTTTTCCAGGGATTTCTGTACCTTTTTCAGAGTTTTTCTATGACTATGTATAGTAAAATTTGATTTTGCCTCTAAGATATATCTATTCACTTTTCTACTTCCCTCTCTTTTCTTTCTTTGTTTAGTTAATGGGTTTTACACTCCAATTAAATAAGTTTACTTAGTTCATGACTTGAATCACCTACAAAAAGTGGTTTCTATATCTGTTACTCCAGAAAAATCTTCATGCTTGAATGTAGGAATTGAATTTCTTTTCCCTTGGTGGATATTTCTATGGATTGATGTTTAAGAGGAAGCTCATACATAGGCTCTAAAATGATCCCCATAACCCCTGTTCTTCTGTCATTTTGGTGAATATTCCTTCTACTAACCTGATAGTCTTGGTCATGAAGGAAGCTCCACAAAATTCACTTTCATTTCCTCTTCCATAAAGAATTAAAATTGAAAACAAAGAATTAAAATTCAGCCTCCTGATGGGGATAAAGCTCAGTGGCATAAGTGCTTGCTTGGCAAGCCAGAGGTCATGAGTTCGATTCCCGGTACCAAAAAAAAAAAAAAAAAAATCACCCTCCTTTGCCCTGAGAAGTAACCATAGCGTTGAGCTCTGATATGCTGATGGAATAAATATACTCTTAGATGTTCTAATTCCACACAAGGTCCCAGAAACTTCCTATGCTTGCTTCTTTATTCTAATTTTTTCAACTGGTAGAAATTTTGAAATAATCTTAATTGTTATTATTAATTAAAAGTTTGGAGATCTCTGTCAGCTTATGGATTTGAATGACTATCTTGAGCAGAGCTGTCCCACACAATTCCATTTTATGAGGAAGGAACAATGTTGAAGCCATAGTCATTTTTGCAACTTTATTAATTCAAATACTCCCAAAATAGTAATACTTAAGTCAAAACTTGGATCTCAAAATGCATATCTACATTAACTTTTCATAACACTCACTCACACATATGCAAGACTGTGCATGTGTGAACACACACATAGAGCTATATACCACTTAGTCTTCTAATTTTCCTCTATAGATTTTTATCATCAGCAGCCTCAGATCTTCCTCTTTCCTTACTCAGTCTGTGTCAGTATACTCTTTTTTATTTTAAAGAGAATAATAAAAAATAACAATAGCAAAATACCAACAAGACAAGACAGGAACAAAACAAAGCAAATATAATAAAAATGATACAGGGTTTCAGAACAAAATGATAGGAATTAACAGTGGTTGCTATATGTTGCTATTTTCAATGAAGTTGTTCAGATTACCAGATGTAAGAATGCAAGACTGATCAAACCATTAAAGAGAATAAAATATAAAAACAAAAAAAAACCTTTAGAAATGATACAGAGTTTCACTAGACAAGATTGTAGGAATTCACCAGTGGTTGTTATATTGCATATTATTGCCTTCAAATCAGTTGTTCAGATTACCAGATACAAGCATGCAAAATTGATCAAAAAGAAAAAAAATTAGGTATTAACTGTTCTTTTCAATAAACCATTAGACATCAGCAGTACAGTTATCCAGCTATCCATATATACCCTTCTTTTTCTTTTCTTTTTCTCTTTTTTTTCTCCTTTCTTTTACTCCTTTCCTTCAGTGTACTCTTAATAGGCCTGATAGGATACAGCCTCACCTCTGTACATTCTGTGCCTTCAATTCTATATTCAAAGTAACATTTCCTAAATAAATGCTTACCTAGTTTACCTACTTAACATATTTCAAATGTTGTAACTTCAACTATCCAGTACAGTGCTGAGTCAAACCTGATCTGTGCCTTTGTACATTGATTAAAATGTAAATGAGAATAATTCCTAATTTCAAGATATTTATGTTCTGTTGAGGGAAAAAGTAAAATAAAAATAACTTTAAAATTAGACACCCTGCTGCAGTTCATACCAGATAAAACACAGTCCTCTTGGGATGATAAGGGAGGACGTAGTGAAATTCTTAAAGTTATTAAACAGATGTTTCGAAAGCACTTAGAAGAGAAAGCAATGATCATTAGGAGCCAGCGTGGGCTCACAAAGAAATCTTTTTTGATAGAGTTGCTAGACTAGCAAATAAGGTAAATTTTATTGACAAACTTTGTTGATTTCAGCAAGCTATCTTTGTCCACAAAGAAGTTCTTTCATTGACATTTTTGAAAGAAATGGAAATATAGTTGAAAGGCAGAAATACTAGACTATCAATTGATGACACAGGATAATTGAATATCTTCCTAAATTGTTCCCAAGTTCTTCACATCTGATCCTATCAAAAATGTTAACAAAGTATTTGAAACCGTAAAAGGCAAGCTACTAAAAGTTTTTAAAATTCTGATTAACAATTTTATTTAGGGTGTTCAATTTTATATCAGTGGAAGTATGATTATTACTGGAATGCACCATTTACAAAGATTTGTACCTCACTGAGGCTTGTGGAAAAAATCCTATCTGTCATGAAATACTAGAAGCAATGTTTTATTATGTTATTCAGGCTGACCATGAATTTGTGACCCTCCTACTACAGCTCCCAAGTAACTCTGTACTCTAGTACAGGTATGTACGATCACACCCAGAAAATATTTTTAAGTTAAAATCACTAGTAAAAATGATAGAAAAACCTTTTCCCTTATTTAAATAACCTGGAGAGTTCGAAAATGAAATGTATATCATTTAAACTTAAGAATAAAATCTTTCTTTTTTGTTCTTTTTTCTGAGACAGGTTCTCACTAAGATGCCCAGGTTGTGACCCTCTTCCCTTAGTGTCCTGAATGTGTGGCATTACAGGCATGCACCACAGTGACTATCTGAAAAATATTCTTAATATACTTTGTATATACACAAATAAAACATAGACCACAATTTTTGAAACTTATGCCACTATCATTTCATAAATGATATTTCATAATTCTTGTGTGCATTGCTCCGCCGAGTGCTGTATGATTAAGAGCACCCTTTGTATTTTGTTTTTAGTGCACATGTGCAGTGCATCATGGTCACATTCATCATGCGCCCCTTGTTGAATCTTGAATCTTTTCTCTTGTCTCTTCATGACCCTTCTCACCCTTCTTCTCCTCCTATTTCCAAAAGTTCTATCTCCTTTTTAATTCTTTCTAATAGTATGCTTTTAAAATTTTTCATTTTAAAGTAAAGAAAAATTAACAAGAAAAACAATGGTATCAAATTTCAAAACAAGTCTGTAGGAGATAGCAATGGTTAGTACACTGCATATTGTTATCTTCAGAGTAGTTGCTCAGATGGCAAGATGGAGACATGGGGCATATGTAAACATCATATTGTCTCCTAGTTCAATAGTGTGCTATTTACCAGAGATTTTGAGCACAGAATAGTGTGATCAAAGTTGTTCATTATTAATTTGGTAGACAATAGTTGCATGAGGTTACTTAAACATGGCAGTTATGACTGAAAAACTGAGTTTTAATTATACTAACTTTAATTGAGTTAAATAACCTCAACAGTATTTAAGAAATGAAAAGGAGATATGGAAAATTTCCATTACTACAGAAAATCCTGTGAGACAGTGTTGATTTGATAGACACAAGACAAATATGGACAGATATGATGGATTTGCAAAAAGAAGAAGAAATGAACCACCATTATTTATATAATTATATATAATATGTAAATATAAATATATATATGAATAACTTGATGAGCTTTTTAAAAACTAATTGATATTGTGATTTGAGTCAGTCCAGAAATCCCTGAAGTTACAGACAAGTCTAATGCTTGAAAAGATGATCTTAGAATGTGCACTCTTAAATGTTAAAAGAATAAAGCATAAAGCCTCCTTCTCTGAGCAATAGCATGACATAAATTTAGAACTGTAGTAGCAAAATTATTTCATCAGAATTTATTTTATTTAGGGTCCTATAGCAGCACACGATATTTTATTTAGTCCTACCTCAGCATTCACAGTATGAATTCAATATTATATAATGTTTTCATTATTCTCATTTACATATGTAGAATAAAAGGCTTGGAAAAGTGGAGTATCATAGATAATCTAGATAAAGACAGAGAAGTGATTTCAAACATACTTTGTCAGACACCAATATGTAAATTCTTGCTAACTAGACTCTACTGTTTCACTTGTTGTATAAAGTGCTGCCTGAATAGTCATGTTTAGCATATTCTTCCCTTGGCAAAGGAAAGTGTGAAAGCAGCCACCTAGGATGTGTGGTGCTGTGATAAGTTAATATGAACACTCAAATATACACAATTACTCTGATATCATTACCTTTCTAATCACCATGTCTAAGTACTTACTTGAGTTTCCCTTAGTAAACCTTCAGGAGAAATTTAATGAAGCAAAACTACATTCTTTAATTAATATAAATGATAAATGTATAGCCCTAACGATATGACTTCAAACAGCTAAGACTGAACTCTAAGTCATATTGTAATAATTATATTTATTGTAAATAAAATTTCAGCACTGCTATGTAAACCACTCACATGGCCACTGCAATGTGATCTTCCCCATATGACCTCTAAACACAAAAGGGCTCTTTGGCCCTGTTCCCACATGTTCTCACCCAAGACGCATTGGTTACACCCACAGAAGCTATGTAGAGATGGTATTATGGTGTCCAACTGGAATGAAGCCAACCAAGCTTACCAAGCCAACACCTCTGACAATTTTCAGGAGAAAGATAATTATTCTAGAAGACATCTTACAAAAGTGATAGAGGCAACTGATCCATCAAATCTGCAGATTTCAACATAACATCACAAGAAATATGACAAAACAAGGTAACATGCTGTTTCCAAAGGGACATAACAGCTAACAATAGTCCCCAAATAAAAGGATATTGATGATATGCTTGCTAAAACAGTCCAAAAGCTGATTGTAAGTGGTCTGGAAGAAACTCAAAAGAAAAAAGATAGAAAATTTAATGAAAGCAGAAAAAAATTATAAAATAGGCATATGAAAAAATCAGCAAAAAATAAGACATGTTGAAAAAGAGTTGAACCTATTCTTTGGAATGAAGAACTCAGTAAAGCAAATAAAAATAGAATTTAAATCCTTAAGAAAAGAGAAGATAATGTAGAAGAAGTAGTATCTGTTCTTGAAATCAAATCCTTTGAGATATTCAATGAGACAAAAAAAGAAAAAATAAAAATGAAAACAGAATTCAAAACCTTTACAGTACAATCACAAGAATAAATATTCACTTTTTGAGTGTGGCCAAAGGGAAAGAAAAGGGTAAAGCCATAGAAAACCTATCCAATGAAATAACAAGTGAAAATTTCTCTAGTCTTGAGGAACAGCTGGACATTCAGTTACAGGACACTTATAAAAACACAGACTGACATGATAGAAAGAATTCTTATGACAGCGTATTATAGTTGAACTTTCAAAGATCTAAGATAGGGAGAGAATTCTAAAAATTGCAAGAGAAAAATGTTGTATTTAGAAATACCCTCACTATTCTATTAGGATATTTCTTAACAGAAGTAACTGCCAAATTATATTTAAACTACAGAAACTATATTTCAGCAATGGAGAAATACAGACCTTCAAAAATAAGCAGTACTGAAAAACTTAATCACAAGACAAGCTTTCCAAAAGATGCTTAAGGGAATCTCACATCTAGAAGCAAAAGATTGACTGCCATGAAAACATAGAAAAATATAAAACCCACTAGAAATACTGAAAAATGAAATTAGCAATGAAATAATCTATAAAACAAACTGAATGAAAGAGGAGCAAAAACACAAAGCTTAGTCAACTCTAACAGAGGAAAATTAACAAAATGACAGATGTTCAAACCTTAGCTTCTCTGAATAACCTTGTCTATAAATGGACTAAATATCAAAGTAAATGGTATAGACTGCTGGAACAGATTAGTATAAAAAAGACCTAAAATACAAGTCTTAGCAAATACAAAATAAGTGCAAGTATATATCTATCTTTTTTGATCACAATGAAATAAAACCAGCAGTCAGCAGTAAAAGAAACTTGAGAAATTATCTAAACATACAAAGACTGAAGAAACACATTTTGGATAAATAAGACATCACTGATGAAAGGAAAATTGAAATGCAAAGTGTTCTTGAAACAAAATGGAAACACAACTTAGCAAATGTTATGGGATACAACAAAAGAAATATTCAAACAAAAATCAATAACAAAAAGTGCTTATATCAATATATTTGAAGATTTTATTGCCCATTCATCTCAAACCATTCCAAAGAAACAAAAGGAGGAGAATACTTCCAAACTTATTCTATGACCCCAGGATTTCTCTGATGCCAAAATCAGACAAAGCTAATGCCAAACAAGAAAACTCTAAGCCAATAATCCTGATAAACATAGAGGTAAATATTCTCAATAAGATGGTAGCAAATCACATCTAACACTCCATCTTAACAATCATGCACCAGGATCAGGTTGCACTTAGCCTAGGAATTCAAAGATGATTTAACATATACAAATAAATAAACATCATATATCACATCAGCAGAATAAAATAAAATCATGTAACCATCTCAGTAAATGCAGAAAAAACAATTGATAAAATCAAACTCGTTTCATGAAAACTGTGAACATATTAGATTTGAAATGATTGTACCTCAAAGCAGTAGAATTTGTACATAACAGAAACACAGCTAACAGTAATGAGTTGGGAGAAGCTGAAAGTATTTCCTCTAAGACCTGGAATGAGACCAACAGATCAACTGTCACTGTTCTTATTCAATTTAATACTAGAAGGTTTAGCTAGAGCAGTTACTCAAAATAAAGACACAAAAGGTATACAGATAAGAAAAGAGGAAGTCAAACATTTCCTTTATTCAGATGATACAATTTTCTATATAAGAAAAGTCTGAAGAGTTCAAATTGATAAAAAAAAATAGTAAAATTGCAGGATGCAAAATCAAAGCATGAAAGTAAGTAGTATTTAATACACTAACAACAAATTTGCTAAAGAAAGGAAAGCATGAAAGCAATCTAGTCAAAATAGCTACATAAATCTAGGTAATATACTGAGCAATAAGTTTAACCAAGAAAGTAAACAAAGAAAAACACTCTACAACAAGGATTATAAACATTGATGTAAGAAATTGAAGAAGACAGACAAAGGTAATACACACAAAAATAGAAAGAGCCAAGGGCTGAGGCTATAGCTCAGCAGTATAACGCCTGCCTGGTGAACACAAGGTCTTGAGTTCAATTCCTGGTACAAAAAAAAGTAGAAAGATCCCGCATGTCCACGTATTGTAAAAACTAATATTGTTAAAATGAACATCTGCCCACAGGAATTACAGATTAACTGCAATCCTTTTCAAGACACTAATGACATTCTTCTGAATGCTATGAAAGCAAAAGAACACTCAAAGTACCAAAGTAGTCTTGAACAAAGAGTGCAAAGCTGGAGGCATACCTGCTTTCAAGACATACTCTAGAGCAATGAGGACATAAACAGCATTATATTGTCACAAAAATAGAGACAGAGATCAATGGAACAGACTAGAGATCCTAGGGAGAAAAAAAAACCTATGCATCCACATGTAATTGATTTTCAGTAAAAGCACCAAAAATATTCACTGAAGAAAGGATAGCATCCTCAGTAAAATCTCAGAACCTGGATATCCATATACAAAAAAAATTGACACTTGGCCCCTCCAAAACAGATCAGTAACCTAAACGAAGACCTGAAAGTATGCAAGTACTAGGAGAAAGCATAAGGAAAACACTGAAAGTTATCAGTATAAGGACTGGGGATGTAGCTTAGTGGCACAGTGCCTGCTTAGAAGGCTCAATGTCCTAAGTTCAATTCCGAGTACCAAAAGAAAAAAAGATACCAATATAAACCATGCATTTTTGGATATGTTACCAAAAGCACAGGAAATTTACAAAAATAGACAGACTGGTATTAACTTCAGAAGCTTCAGCCCAGCCAGAGAAATACTCAACAGAATGAAGATACAACCTACAAATTGGGAGTAAATATTTGATTCAAAAAGTTTAACAACAAAACACCAACTAGTATGGTTAAAAATGAGCACTGGAGTTGAACAGCCTTCTCAAAAATAAATGTGATGATTTATAAGCAAATGAGAAAAGATTGACTATCTTTAGCCATCAATGAAATGCAAATGAAAACTGCTATGAAATCTTATTGAAAAGGGCTTTTACCAAACCAGAACAATAACAAAAACAAATGTTGGCAAAGATATGGATGAAAAAGACCGGTTACTCCACTGGTAGTTATGTGAGTCAGTACAGCCATTTTGGAAAACAGTAGAAAGTTTCCATAAAAAAACTAAACATAGATATACTCTATGATCCAGTTATCCTACTTCTGGGTAGATAAAGTGATGCTTGTACACCCATGCTTTTTGTGACACTATTCACATTAGCGAAGATAGAGAATCAGTTTAGATTCCTATTGATAGAGAAATTTTTAAACAAAATGTGGTACATATACACAATGGAATATTACTTAGTATGAAGAAGAGTGAGATTCAGATATTTGCTTTGAAATGGATGGAACTAGGGGCCATTATTTCATATGAAGGCAAACGCAGAAATTATACTTGCATATTCACATATATGTGGAGGTAGAAAATTGACCTGAATTACTAGAGGTTGGGGAGGGAATAAAAGGAGGTTGGATAAAATCTACTGAAACTATTACAAGAAATAAGTCTGGCATTCCTCAGCACAGTGGGATAACTACTGTTCACCTTAACATTTTATACGTTTTATAAAGATCTGGAATGGAGGATCTGGGTGTTCCCAGACATAAAGCAATGTCGAGGAGAGGGAAATGCTAATTATTCTGGTTTGACAATTCTATACTCTAAGGAGGTGAGGATATATCATGCTCAGCCCTGTTACTATGTACTGCTAATATAGGTTAATTGAAAAGAAAGACATTGAGTTCATTTTTTCCATAATAAATAAAATTTTCCATAATATTTTATTATTTTAAATATTTCCATAATATTTATTATTTTTCCATAATAAATAAATCTACATAAACTACTTTGGTGAAAAGTACAGGTCATGAAATATCATAGAAAAACTAAAGGATCACGGGTTTGATTCAGTAGAGAGATGACACTCAGGTCTTGTAGTAAGAGTACTGGATAGGCAGAGCCTTAAGGAGAGTGTTGTCCTAAGAGAAGGAATATTGGGTGATTCTTCCAGAAAGTCATTTAGATAGAAGTACGAGGAGCTGGAAGTAAAGCCAGCAGAACAAAATGAGAGCTTGTGTAAGTGTAATGATAGGGGATATAATCAGCTACTTTCTTTCTGGAGAGAATCAATTCTTGCAGAAATTTAAACAGAGTAAGTAGCCCTCCTGCGCTGGTGATATATATTTCATTGGAAAACAACAAAATACAAATATTTGCTTTTCAAAAACCTACATAGTACCTGCTATACACCAGATATTTAAATTCAAATGGAAATGATGTAGGCTTTAAAAATCCAACTACTATGCATTCAAATTGCAAGAATTTTTTTTTCTGATTAGCTGGGAAAATAAGCCATAGTATATATTTCACTCAAATTCATTTTTTATTATTTGAAGTCACTGAGGAAATGGTACTCATCTAAGTGCCATGAGGCATATTAACATAAACAATATACTCAGTTTAGTGGTTGGATATAATAAGAACTTGATGAAACTGTCTTTGTATTATTAAAAATATATAACTGTAAAATATAAGTGAAATGACATATGACAATTATTTTTTAATCTAAATATATGTTTCCAAGCAAACAAGACTTGATCATCAATTACCATAGTATCCTTAACTTTAGGATAATGAAATAGAGCAGAGCAATATTTTAAAATATCTGTTGAAGAAATGAGTACATGTATACAGCTTAAATCAAGTGTAGAACTTGCCCTACAAAAAACCAACTTGCATTTTTGTGACTACACCGTTGGAAGGAGGAAATTTGTTTATAGAAATGTGTATTTTCACTTGTATAATGTGCTCTAGCAATTTCCATTTCTGCTGGTCTGAGTTTCAGTTCTTTTATCCATAATGGAAGATTGACTACCCATTTCGTAGTCATGTGAAAAATAGAATTTATTGTACTTTTAATAATTCTTTTCTTGTAGAAATTTATAGCTACATCATTTATAAGCTATTGTGAACATGAAATGATCACTTTTCATTTCCAGATCAAGAAGAAAATCATGTGCAAGGATAAAATATTATTATGATGATTTTAGAGTAAACTATAATGAAATTTTTGCTAAAACCATTATTTTACTAGCATAATTATAGTTTTCATTATTCCCAATAAAAAGAGAAAATATTAGTGAAATAAAATAATTTCCTGGTTCCCAAATCCAGTTCTTAATATTTTTCCTGCCAGTATTTATGCATATGTTGACCATCACTCTGTAGCTAGAAGAGATAAAGGAATTTCTCCTTTCTCATCAACAGAAACTGACTTCTGCATTAAAGCTGCTTCATATATTCAGTCTTTTCACAATAGGAATTGATGATCTATTATTTCATTGGGTTTGAGGCTTTTGACAAGAGAAGTAAAAAGAGATTTGGCAATTCAGAGAATTAAACTGTGTGGATGAGCAAGATTAAATTCTGTACAAAAAAAGAAATAACTAGACGGAAATTCATATTGATATCAGACAAATGTTTTGATGAAGACTTGGAGGAAAGAATAGACACTAATCAAACTAAGCATCACTCAGGCACTGTGTACAATGCGACTGAGAACAGATGTGAGGGGCTGATGTTAGACTAATAATGAATAATAAACCCATTCAGTGCCAACTCCCATTTTACCTGATTATTCCTGTTTCTTTGGTTGAATTATATATAAGAAAAGTGCATTGAAGCACTAAATACATTTCAATTATTGAATTTGCTGTAAATCCATCACCAAAATGACTTACTTCCAGCATTTTAAAGGCAACTCTATGGCAACTGAATCAAGGACATTCTGTAAGGAAAAACAAATCTACAAGTACGAAAAAACTGTGTTGAAAAACATTATAAAAATTATAATGATAGCTGAGAATTTTTTGTGACAAGTCACATGCTTTGTGCTATATTTTTGTATTATCTTGTCTTTCCCTAAGTAAGTATTATTGTCAATTCCATTTTACAAATATAGAACCTACTTCAAGGAAGTTAACTAAATGTGTAAGTTTCATATGACCAGTAATTGTAGAAGCCAGGATCTATTTTAGTTATTCTAACTCAAGAACAACTATTCTACAAGCCTTTCAACTGGTCAATATATGATCATAGCCTGTCTCAGTGTTTTTAATTAATAGAATAATTTAAACAGTTATTCCCAGCCCTGAGGGGGTTTGTGGTCCCAAATGAGAAAACACTTGAAATCTGAGAAAACTGTACAGATATTTTCACTGCTGACAAATGACAAGGTAAGACATTCATTCAACTTATTAAAAATAAATAGGCCTCAAGTTTCATGAAGATTTGGTATAGACTGACAATTTCTTAGGTAATTGAGGGACAGTAGTCAGGAAGGAAGAGAGAAGGAAGGTTCAGATAGAAGGGTAAGAAAGCTAGGAGGATACCATGACTAAGACAAAATGTTTAGAATTATGTGTGTATATGAACTGGCAAAATTTAATACATGACATTCTAATCTTTTACTTTTAACAAATATAAAAGTTGAAAGGCAATAAAATATATTTCTGCAATTTTAATGCGTATGACTTTTTAGTGGTTATACATATTTTTAGGGTATTAAAATTTAAATTTAATTTTCTGTGAAGATAATTTTTGTATTTAATTTTATAGATTTTAAATTAGGATTAAGCTTTGTAATTAATTTTCTGTGAAGATGTCTGTCCATGAAGTTGGCTATTCACTGTCTATCCATTGGCCAATTATTCTCTGCTCACAGTGTTAGAGAAGTTTTAAATGATGTAGAATAGTAGACTTTCATGAAGAGCTGTAAATACTTTTCAAACGAATAGTTGTCTTTGAATTTTTTGGAGGGATTGAAATAGGGTCGCATTATATAGTTCAGGCTCACTTGGAACTCACCATGTAGCCCAGGCTGGCCAGCAACTCACTGGGATCCTCTAGCACCTGCCTCTAGATTTCTGGGAATACAAGCATGCGCCACCACTCCAGGGTTGTCTTTGGACTATTTGTATGTTGACTTTGGTATGGAATATAAAAATGTAAATAACTTTCTTTTCTTTTATGAATTCTGAGTTTTATACATTGCTAAGAAAAAAGTCCTATTCATTATACATTTTAAAAGTTGTTTTAAGGTGTGGAGGTTCATGCATGTAATTCCAGCACTCAGGGGACTGAGGCAGGAGGATCCTTGCAAGTTTGAGACCAGCCTATGTTACAAAGTCAACTCAAGGCTTGCCTGAGCTGCACAGCAAGATTCTGCCTCAAAAAAAAAAAAAAAGTATCTTACACCTTATACTATTTTTTATAATTTCATAGTTTTAGCTTTATATAAATATTTAATTCAAGTGGAATTCTTCTCCAAGTAAAAAATGTCAGATAGGATCCCAAATAATTTATTTTCAGGAGGTTACATAGTTGTTAAAGTAGTATGTATCCAAACATTGATCTTTATCTTCCATGAAATATTTCTATGTATTTGATTATGTTTAGATTTTCTCCTTATTACAATGACTTGTTAATTTATGCATCAATATCAAAATGCTTCAAAAAGTTTTATAATTCTATACTACATATTATAATGTGTGAGAATTACTCTTTCAGCATTAATTTTTGTTTGCTGAATTTCTATGAATACTTGCTTATTTTACCATGTGAACTTTAGACTTCGATTATGTAACTAGAAAGCCCCTTGTTTTTATTTGGAATCTACTTAAATTTATTATCTTAGGAAAAATTTAACATTATTAGGCTGAGCCTCTTAGCTTTCCATTTGTATTTTTTTTTTTTTTTTTTTTTTTTTTTTTGTTTTTCTCCGGT
>NW_004955404.1:45863346-45911208 GCF_000276665.1 Chinchilla lanigera | reverse complement strand
GTTTTTCTCCGGTACCGGGAACCGAACTCACGACCTTGCGCTTGCCAGGCAGGCGCTTTTGCCGCTGAGCTAAATCCCCAGCCCCAGCTTTCCATTTGTATACAAAACATTAAAATAGAATAAAATCTTCTGACATTTTCTCCATCAATATCTACATTTAAGAACAAAACAATAGAAACTTTTTAAAATCAATTACTTTATTATATCTCCAAAAAAATTGGACTGTGCATTTTCTTTAGGGAAGCCCTAAGGTTAGACCTGCTGTGTCACTCTCAGTGTATCAGAGACCCCCAGGTCCCTGAACTGGGTGGAGAAAGGGAGAGAGGACTGGCACCCATGCCCAGTGAGCACAAAGGGCACAAAGGGAGATGAAGGCATCTGAGAGTAGAGGACTCACTCCTAGAAGCCTAGTGTAAAACCAGTGGAACAAACCAGACCAAACACGGAGAAGTACCATTAAAGACAGCAGGGGAAGAGTCGTCATGGGGCTCCACTGGTAATACTAGATTTTCCTCACCCATCAGTCATACAGGGTGCTTACATGTGCAGCTGTTTACGCCAACCAGTGTCCTACTATCACCCATCTTCTGTCACTTAGAAAACCAGAGGAAGAAAAAGAGAAACTTTTTAAAATTAATTACTTTACTATATCTCCAACTATTAGAATATTGCATAGCACTTAGTAGGCACTCCAAAAATAGTTTTAAAGTTTAATAAACACATTGAGTAAAAATGAATACAAAATTTAAAAGTAGAGTAATTTTCTGCTAAAGGTATTATTACCTCTGAGTATTGCATTTCATTATTTTATTAGTGAGACCGGCCATGAGAAAACAGAAGAGGAGAAAGCACAGAAGGACAGAAGTGTGGAGAGAGGGATAGGAGAGGCAAATTCCAACATGGAATTATCCTTTCACTTGATTTGCATTACTTTAGCTGTCTGCTCTAGCTGATACCAAAATTATTTCTTGAGTAATTTTTTTTTTCTGTTTAACTTCTCTATATTGCCTGACCATGGTGTTTGCCTGACAGAAAATTTTATTTGGAGTTTTACAGTTCTTTAAGACCTTGACCTTTCATCTTTCCTCAAAAAGCAAATTGGAGTAAGCATTAACTTTGTTTGTTATCACTGAAAAAAATATGTTTCAGATAAAACTTTGCTTTCGGCGGCTAATGCACAGTTTCTTATTCATGTGTTCATTATGAGTGAACTTGACCATTGCAGTAGTTCCCATAATCGCTTCCCTATGGTTAGGACAATTTTTGATGATATCTTCCTCATGCTTCACTTGCTTAATTAGACCCCAGCGCATCAATGAGTCATTTTAACTTTCTTCTGCAAGAGCTCTCCATGCCCAGGGCTAACCCCTGTCTCTAAGTTTTATGCTGTTCTTCTTCTCCAAGGCTATAAGATATTAGAGTACAATTGTTTTCTAGATAATCTGAGTAAGACTATTGATGAACACTTACCCATTTATTTCCCTTCTGAGTAGGAAAGAGACCTGATGTATATTGAATACCTACTATGCATGAGGTTGCAAGCTATGCCTACCACATTCATGATCTCGTTTAAAATTAATATATTAGTAAATCAGCAATGACATTAAATACTGAAGGAATATAAAAATTTTAAAAATAGCATTAATTAACCTTGTCAGATAAAAATAACTTTAACAGTTGGATGTATAAATTTTTTCTGTAGACATACTTAATGCATGTATAGAACTGTGCTATTTACAATGTCATCTTCATTGAATTTTCTTCTTTTATTAAAATACTTTTGAAATATTTTGTTTAGTATTCTGTAAATTTTACTCCAAAGCTTTATGTGTCTTCCAGCAAACAATGAAAGTTCTAATCAGGAAAATTGAAACTATGACTTTAAACAAAAATTTTGTCCTTTGATTGACACTCATATTTTAGTTTAATTGGATTTAAAAACTGATTCTTAGGAGTATAATTTCTCTTTCTTTAAGAGAATCATGTAATAATCTTTTGTAAAGAGGTTTGTGAACAATTTATGTACTTTTAGTAACTGATTTATCAGTAACTAATCTATATTCTATATTCTAATATAGACTGTGAGTGGATATGTGTATGTGTGTGCAAATTTACAAATTACCAGCAAATTTATTCTACCAACTTAAGGGGAAGTTGTACTTGTTCAATATGAATATAGAATTACAAGTGGCTCAGCTTGTTGGCGTGATTGGCTAATATACCATGAGAAACTTATAGTAAAGTAGGACTTATATTTAAGTAGGTCTCTTCAAACTCCCATTTAAATTTTTGTTCTGTTTATTTCCATAATGGGACTTAGATACTTTGGGGATATTGTCAAAAAGTTGATATAATAGCAGTCACCAAGGAAGAAAGAGCTGTCTTCATAGTACAGCTCGAGTAGACTCTAAGCCAGAGCTGTGAACAGATTCAATCAATCCCTTCCTGTCCCCTCCCCGCTGTCTTTGTTCCCTCCTGAATTCTCCTTCCTGCAGGAAGGGATAAGGATGAAGAAGATATTATGTTCAGGTAGAAATCACTGAATGTTTCACTCTCTATGAGGATTTTTGGTTTTATTACTCACATATATTTCCTTGGAAAAACAAAAGCTTAATTCTAAATCAGTGAGAAGAGTTAAAGACCCAAAAGACCACATGGGCAAAGATTTCCAACATATTGAAAGTTCGCATAGGTTATGCAGAAAATTTTTCTCACTGGAGAAGATCACTGCTGAATTTATTGACAAAGGCTTTGGGACTACAAAGGAGAGGGAGCACATAGTTTATGAGTTTATTTTCTAGAACACTATGTTGATAGTGGTGGTAATAAAACTTTCTTTGAGATAAACTGGTGAAGCAGAAGGTTAACATCAATGCAGTGTGGAACAGAAAACTGTAGACATGTCTGAAGCAACTTCAGGATGAGACCATTATTTGCGTCACTGTTTGTGACCCTCTCAGAAGGCCAGGATTTCCCAGAGTTTATTCTGAGGTAATTTTTCAGAAAATTCTAATTTTGTCTAGAGTAAATGATTGAAGTTGGCTCACAAAACATTCAATTGAATACAGTATCTATTCCAAAGAGCCAGTACTCTCTCCATAATAGTTTTTAACTGAAAACTCTGTCTTCGTCAGGTTATTTTTTAATTTATAACTATGTGCTGTACTTACAAAATCAAGTAATTATCAGAAATAATCTGAGAGTCTAAAGAAAATTTAGAATGAAAACATTACACTTAACTTATTCCCACAGAGGCTCATTAACAAGGTAACTTTAAGTATAAATAGTGCAATGAATATGTCATTTTAAATTAACAAATACAATGAAGCATAAAAAGAGAAATTTGGCGGCATTTTGGTGCATTACACAGTTTAGGTTGGCTTTTGCTTTCCCTGTATTTACTAATAGAAGGAGAGGAGTATAAGAGACAGTGTCAGACAAAGTGGAGGATGTCTGATTTGACAGGTTTACTAGCTCACGCAAATAGTATACCATATTAGCATTTTTAACCCGACTTCCATTGCTCCTCAGGGGACATAACACAATAAAAAGAAAAAAAAGTTTCTTCTTAAATGACAGCTGTTGATAATTTTCTATATTTACATATTTCCTTTATTTGAAAAAGCACATCATCTCCTTAACTTTGAGATAGTCTTCTAAGGCTAATGGATCTGATCTCACATTCCCGGCAGTTCAGTTTCTGCACAGTAGGTCAAGTTCATTGACAACCAAGGGAATAAGGATTTCTCCAAGCCTCAGACTAGGAAAGGCCAAAACAGAAACAAAATGAAAAGCGCTGAGTTAAAAGATTAACACTGATCCCGGATTATCACAGAAGGCATCTAAATGTTCTCCTGATATCTGTACTGCCTCCTAATCCTCAGTCTATTTTGGCCTTCTACTAATTTATATTTTCTCAAACATATTTTTGGTCATACTGCAGTCACATTTTAGATGTTCAATAACTTCTTCCACTGAAGTATACATGCTACCCCCTTAAATTTCTGCCCGCTGCTTATTGTGCCCCAAATCTTCCACACGCCTCAGGTACGGAAATTTCTGCTTTGCACAGGCTGTTACATGCTGTCTTTTCTGGGTTTAAACAATACAGCTTTCTTGTCCTTTCTCAGAAATCACTTTAAATCACACAAATGACATGTCCATCTGCTCCTACTTACTCATGATTTTTATAGATAGCTTCCGCAACTATTTTAGAAACACTTGGTTACTTTTCCCTGCAGATTTCTAAACTACTTCTCTTTGGTAATAAGTATTTTGCATTGTCTGTTTCCCAGACATCCTTCAGCTGGGGACAATTCCTCTTGTACTGTTCTGTCTATAAAGTGCACCCTTGTTACACAGTTATCATGCAGGGGAAAATAACCTCTATACATTTACCACCTTTAATCCACGCGGCTGCTACAACAAATACACACTCCGCCACTTATCAACAACAGAAATTTGTTTCTCACTATCCAGGGGCTGGCCCTGAAGAGCTAGTTTTTTGAAAGAATAACCAAGATAAACAAATGCACAACAAATTTTAACCCAAAAGGAAAGAAAAGACCCAAGTCAATGCAAATAATAAGTAAAACTGATGAAATTAAAACAGACACCACTGACATGCAAGTTATTAGTATTAGTAACTACTTTGAAAATCTGTATTGATACAAGTTGGAGAATTCAGAAGAAATGGATATATTCCTAGGTACCTGTGAGTAACCAAAATCTAACCAAGATATAAAAATCCTGAATAATCCAATAACAGACAATACAATTAAAACAATAAAAAAAAAAAAAACTTACCAATGAAGAGACACCCAGGACCCAAAAGATTCACTGCTGGAGTCCACAAGAATTTCAGGAAAGATCTGACACCAATACTCCACAAACTTATTAATGAAAGCGAAAAAGAATGAGTCCTCCCTAAGTCATTCCTGGAAACAAGCATTACCTTGATTTCAAATGCAGAAAAAGACTGAATTTAGATGTCTTATGTACATGTACCAATTCCCCCATTAGGAATGCAATTGTTGTATACTGCAAACACATGCTGAAAAATAAAAAGAAAAGTCTAGAGCGAGGAAGTCTAAATCAAGACACCAACATATTCAATGTCAGTTACGGGTGATTTTTAAATTCATAGATGATATCTTTTTTCTGTGCCCTCACATGGTGGGATGGTGGTAAGACGCTGCTTCAGGCTTCTTTTAAAGGGAACTAATTTTATTCATAAGTGGCTTCACTTCCCAATAGCAACACACTAGTGATTGGGTTTCAACATTGGAATTTTTGGAGGATTCAAATGTTCAGAATGCTGCAACTGCCTAGTCTGAATAGAGTTATACAAACGTTGACAATTGGATAATTAGATTAATAAAGAAGAAAATGTTTCCTAATTATCTGCAAATTTATACTTAGTACGGGTCAGAAGAGAGCAAATCCACAAGAATCACAAGGCTGGTCCCTCTCCAAGGGCTTTCCATTGTCCCTTCCTTCTCTTTGAGCCGAACCTATGTCTTGTTTCATTGACAATAGCTAGACTCCATGGTACATGATGAACATTTGACCTGACCCTAGGGATTCAGGTAATCAGAGGATTCTCTTTAGTTTGATTCACTTGGCTGCTATTTTTCTGATGAATAATTGTTTCTCACAGTTCAAACTTCGGACAACAATAAAAGCTAATTTAGAAAAAATGAACTCACCATATGTGCTGAATGTTTTGGAATCAAGATCATGACTGCCCATAGAAAAAATTAGAGTCCACTGAGTGTTAGTTTATGCTAGTTGCAATGATATATTCTTCATGAATGTATGATATTTATTCCCAGTTTTAGCTATGAGGAAATTAAAACTCGGATGTTTAATCGACTGGCCTGAACTCACACAAAGAAAAAACAATGTGTGGATTTCTGCTCAACATGATGCTTTTAAAATAATATTCTTTTCCTCTTGAGTGTATAGGAGGTAAACTGTGGCTGCATGATGTGTTAGATGTACCTTCAATTATTTCAGAAACTCAAATTTTCCGAGTGCTGGTGTGATTTTACATGGTCACTAGAAGTTTATGTGAGTTTCAGTGCTACTTCACCTTCCCAAATTGGGAATTTCCAGTGAGTGAAAAATGTAATCTCTCTTTTATGTAAATAGTGCTGTCTTACTGAGGGTTTTAACTGCACTCTCCTAGTGACTCCTTATATCGAGTGTCTGTTCTTGTACTTGTTGGCCATTTCTGTATCTCCTCTTGGGGAGCATCTGTTAACATCTCTGGCCCATTTTCATTTGTCAAACGTACACAAAGACTTCTACATGAATATGTATACCTGTTTTCTTTGCAAAAGACACAAATAATAAACAACTCAAATGTACATAAATAAGTGAATGGGAAAATAATATATAAGATATATTCATGCAATTAACAACAGACAACTAAAAGTTACTGAAACATGCAGCACTGTGAATAACTCTCAAAGCAATGGTTTATAAGGTAATAAACCATCTCCAAAGAGAATATAGTATATGATTCCATCTACATGCAAGTAGGGATACAGACAATCAGATAGAAATACAGAAATATATAATTACAAAAATGCAGTTGGTCTATAATGACATAAGCAATGTAGCAATTTTCAAAGTTAAACAAAATCTTGAACGTGATGAACATGTTTTGTAGATTCACTGCAGTGATGTCATCAAAAGATTACATCTGTCAAAACTCTTCAGATCATGTATATTAATTGAGGACAGAAAATATATTGTTAACAAATGCAATTGTTAACAAATAGAGAAATAAGTAGATAGGATAGATGGTAGAAATGTACATATAATGACAAATAGAATAAAATTCTACTTCAATATCATTCTTCTAACTATCCCAAATGAATCTAAAAAAGTCTATATTCATAAACATCTCTATACTAACTTCAGTCATATCTGCTATGTCCTGGGTCATCCTCTTATTTCCAGTCATTCACTGATTTTCCCATAATGCCCTTTATCTCACAATATGACAATTCTCCTCAACTTGCTCTTCATTGCTTGTACATTGAGTCAGTGTTGACAATGTTTCTCAGATCATAGGATATTGATTCTCTGTACAATGTAGCATAAAATGTTCCATTTTAAGTATGGTGTTCTCTGCTAATATTGTACCCTACCAAACATGAGTAACTTCTGTGAATTATTCAGAAACCAATTACCTCTGCCTTTTGTAGTCCTGGTATTAATAAGGCTATATACACTATGACTTCAATAAGGGAAGGACAATTTTTAAGTTAAGCACTGTCTTTACAAAAAGTCTCTTTTTTCATGCAGGGATTATTGATAAGCTGAAACAAGAATGAAAAAACAAAATAGCAACCAATGCACAGACTCCTGGGTCTCTACACTCTCACATCTGTTTGTCCATATGTTGTCTTCCTAAGAGTCATATTTGTGACATTAAAATGCTTTTAGAACTCAAAGGCGGTGGTATAGAATGATGGAGTCCTCAAAATGCTCAAATCACTTCATTTACATTCTGTCTTCCACTTACCAAACAGGCTGTCTCACAAGCCGTACCCCTCTTCCACATGCTCTTCTCCAGAATTTTCTGCAGAATCTGCAAAATAGTAATATTAAATGAATATTAAAAACTAAATATCACCCATCACCGAAATAATTTCAATTTGTAATATTACAAAAGAAAGAAATGAGAACAAAAAGAGAGAACTATTAAATAGATTTCCATATTACCAGAGATATAAGTATTTTAATGCATTAAAAATAGCTCAGGAGGATTTATTGAATACATGAATGAAGATCAGGGTAAATCTGAAAGATACTGCTCTTAAAAATCATTTCACTTGGTTCAGAATCAGAAATAAATTGTAATACATTAGGAAGACTGGTATTAATGCTCTAGCATCATCATACCACTTTCCTCTTTAAACTTGTCTCTCAGGCCTGTGAAGTTCTAACACCTGAATATATACAAGAATAAATTTAATGGCAACTGAGTGGGAAATCTAGCTCGACCATGACATTTTGAAAATGAGCTCTCCACTTGATTCCTGGCTTTAAAAATTAGGCTGGGTGCTTTCCACATTTTCACATGTAGCTATGGGTCAGTACATCACTTGGAGGAGTAGAGCTAATAAATTAGGTGCGATGCAAACATAGAGATTTGCTCAAGTTAAACTCAGATACTTACTTTTATTATGCAGATACTTCCACTGTCCCCATGTGGTGTTTCTAATTTTAAAAGATGTGCATTCTATGTACCTGCTCTATCTCTGAATAGAGCTGAAACATACTTGTCTTTAGAAATCGATCCTTATTTCTCTTGCTTAATCTCTTCAAGATGTCTGCCTTCCCCCAGGTCAGCTGCTTCCCGCTGGGCTAGCTGTGATCCAGAGAGTTGCCAGGAAGGCCAATTATGAACTCATTGCCACGTGATATATATATAAATATAAATATAAATATAAATATAAATCAGAAGCTCTACTGAGATAAGGCAAGTTCTCTATACTTCTGTGATACACATTTATCTAGTGTTGAAATGTGATACTAAATAAAAGCCGATTCACAGAAAGTTCTCTGTCCATTGGAATGATTCTAGCTTTTCAAATACAATTTCTGAAAGAACAAAATAGGACACTTGTCTGTGGTAAAAGTGACACTAAAATGAAATAATTGAAATATTCATTTGTCGAGTTTTTAAAATATTTGTCCTTATACAATTTTTACTCTACTTTTAAAGGTTACTTCTAACAGTAATTATATACGTGATCAGGTATGGTAGTGCACCCCATAACCCCAGCACTGGGGAGGCTGAGGTAAGAGGACTGCCATGAGTTCCAGGCCATCCAGAACTCCAGAATGAGTTCAAGAACAGCTTGGGTTATAACATGAGACTCTGTTCAAAAAAATAAAAAGAAAGAATAATTCATTATACACACATACATGAATGTATATATACACATTGATTTAGGAAAGTTCTGTCATTGTTTTAATTTAGTTTTAGAAAATGTATAAGCAGAATGAGTTTTATTATACACTTAGGCTTTGTACAAATTTAGGTTACAAAAATTTAGCTGTGTCTGTCTCATTTAAAATAGGTGTATCTTGGGAAGAATGTGTTTTCATATGACTTTTTAAACTTTTCACAAGTCATCTTCTAAGCAACATTGTATGGAAATGAGTTAGAAACTGTCTTTAGCTTCAAATGACTGTTATCTCTAGACCACAATGTCTTTAAGACCTTTGATAGTATAAATACTATCTCTCAAGGTGCTGAGGTACCTGGGAAGATCAAGTTAAATTCAGTAAAATGGTGTATATTACCATTCCTTTATTTTTTGAAAAAAAATTTTACATGTATAAATATTTCACTCCAAGGTTTTTTTCAAAAGAATAACAAGTACTTGCTTTTAACATACCTTTCTTTGATAAATATTTTAGTAGAAAATACACATAAAATCAGTTTCTGCTATAATTCATTTATGTCTTCCTAAATTTAAATGATATGAAGTCCTGTGCTTTATCAGTTGTATTCCAGTTTAACAAGGAATATTAATTTATACAATTAGAAATATAAACAGTGGGGGCTGGGGATTTAGCTCAGCAGCACAGCACCTGCCTGGCAAGTGCAAGGTCATGAGTTCAATTCCCAGTACAGGAAAAAAAAAAAAGAAATATAAGTGATGAGAACATTTCTCTCACATAGCAAGATATTCTATATATTATAGACTTTCAGATTTAAGTTTCATACTATATTAGTACTTGTTTTAAAACTGAAGTTTTTACTAGTCCATTGGTTAAAAACATTGATAAATAATAGTTTTGTACCTATTAGTCCAATTAGCAAACTTGCCAGTTTGCTCCATCTCCCCTCCTCCCCTTGCATCAGGTGAACCAAAACAGCTATAAGAAATGATTTTGAATAATTTTATTACTAAAACCTGGTCATCGTTTAACTTAAATATCCCAAGTTCATCAATACACAAAGTATTCATGTAACAAAATATCACAATATAACCAACCACACATTCATCCTTACATTTCTTCTGAGAATGAGATATAACAATAGGGCAATATTTTTTTCTTTATTAAACATATACCTCTGGAATACATTCCTCCAAACAGCATTCTACTGCAAAAAAAGCAAAAGGAAAAAATGGGAGGGTGGAAGAAAGGAAAAAGGAGGATGCAAAGGAAGGAAAGGAGGGAGAATAAATTACATAAAAGTAGTTTTACGTGACTATAGTACACTGCAAACTCACTTTAAGAAAACTTTCACACTATCTCCTCTACAGCAAGACAATTCAGGTTCTATTTTCCACATGAATTCCCACATGAATTCCCACACAGTCCAAGAGTTTTGCACTCATGCTGTTAATGGAGACATGCAAGGGTCAAGGTTCAGTGAGCTGCTACACAAACAGGACTTCAGGGGCAGCAATATGGAAGGCTGACAGGAGTAACCAACATCCTGTCCTCCGACGACACAACCTTTTACTAGTACTTTACGAGCATTCTTTGACCGGGATATATTAACTATGTTTTACCTGAGAGGGCAGGAAAAAGAAATATAGCTTACCAAAGTTTCATTCAGACTTTATACCAGAGAATATCATTAATTGCACGAGCACCTCCTACAACAACAGATACAATGAGTAAACCTCAGGACCCGGTGCCGTGGTGCACGTCTGGTTATCACAGCTGTTAGGAAGGCTGAGGCACGGAGGATGCTGGAGCGCAGGTGTTTGAGGCCAGTCTATACAACACAGTGAGGCTCTGTCTCCAAAATAATTAAAAATAAAAATAATGAAGTAATGGGGAGTTCCATATCTAATTTATTGCTCCAATTAAGGAAGTTCCACTCCCAAATAACCCTGAAGCATAAGGACAACATTAAATAGGACAGGTTAGGATCTAAGGCAATGGAATAAAGCTGAGTTTATTTTGGCAAAACCACAAAGTGGTAACCTTAATTAAACCCAAGCTTGAAATTAGCTCTAACTCAGATTTAATTTATGATTTTTTTTATTAAGTTCCTCCTTTAAAACAGTCACTTGTAACCAATAGCTATCAATTTCTTCTACACATCAAATCCATATCTGCATGGCTTTTCTTATGTATTTTGCCTTGTAAAACTAGCAGTGCGTATACTAAACAAAAGTCCATAAATTTCCATTCATTTCATGTTTCGATTGATCTTGACATTAACATGATAAAAAGAAAAATTCTTCAGGATACATCTTAGGATTTTATATCAGTGTTAAGCAAATTTGCATACACTTCTGTCGAAGTCTCAGGTAATTATTCAGACATTTTCTGTAACTTGCCTGTAATCTTACTAATAATGTACAAACTGCATCCCCTGGGATTATCGAATAAATTTTCAGTTTTAATAGAATTTAGCTAAAAGGTTAAACTTTAATTAAAGTAAAACTACATCAGTTCTCCAGATATTTGAGGATCCTTTTGGAATGCAATTCCCTTCTAGGATGAAGAATAATATGAATAAAACGGTGTCAATTTACGAGGACAGATATGCATTAGTTCTCACAGCTAGTTGCTTTTATTTTGTGTTTTATTCCACACTGTTGTGCACTAGCGAGAATACTGATACCTCGTGCAGTGTTTCTAGGTGCATCATTACAGCGGGTACTTCACATCCTCGGCATTTGCAGGCCCCATGCTTCTGGCAACAGCCCTGGTTTCTCAGACAGGTGGTTTGGGCAATGACATGTATCCCCAAAAACTGTATTGCCCAGTTTTCTCAAGACATTTAGGTGGATAACAGATATGTGAGACATTTAGAATGAAAGTAATGATGGATCGGTTCACTTCACCCACTTCACAATGGATATTTATCATTTACAATGAATAAAATTCTAATAATAATATGACTCCATATTAAGAAATAATAAATATTTTACCATGTGGTATTATTTATTTTAATATAATACAACTGCCTTGGGACAAGAGTGAAATGGTAATATAAAAATAAACTTTGCTTTAGTTTACATTCAAGATGTTTAAATTCAAATAAAAGTTCAGTACCATTTCTGTATTTGCCTTTTGTCCTCATGTACATTAATTTTCCTATTAAGTGAATAGACAGAGAAGTATCATTTTCATAGTATATTTCCAAACATTGATACTTAAACACCTGATGAGTGCATACCAACAGCTCCACATCTCACATAAATTCAGAGCTGACTACCTAACAGGTAATTTGATCTGCCTTAAGGACTGTAGGCTAATATGAAGAAAAAGAAAACATGCTGTTTGGGTTTTTTTTTCTTTAGATCAGAGATATTATATATACATATTGTTCCCACACCCACAACTTCCACCTTCATAAATCCTGCAGAATTTGGTAGTTACATATTTCAAAATGAACAGACACAATCATAAAATTGCAGATGGATTGATGTGCCTGCAAAAAGCATCCAGCAGCTGCAGTTCATGGGGATTTTATACAGGAATCTATTTTGCAACCTGTACTACAGCACATCCAGTATTTCTGTTATGAAATTGCCTTGATTTTAAGCCTCCTGAGAACTATTAAATAAGATTTTTGTACCTTGACATAAGTGGAGTAAACCATCTGGCTTGGATGATGTAGCTGTGCTCAGAGGAACAGCAGCAGACTTTACTTATGCTATAGTACCAGCAGAATTAAGGCATTATTAATGTGCACATATTTTACAAATAAAATTCTGTTTGTAAGATCTACTTAATAAACTGATTAAGTTAGGGAAAAGAGAAAGATAAATGGCACAAAATGCAAATGAATAAAACTACATAAGTAGGAAAAATGGAAGTACAAAGAAATTGTTTAATAGGATCAAGAGAATGAGAAAGATTATTTTTCTGTTATATGAACTAGTATATGAACTGTTTCGTGGTTAAATTTGAATAGCCACTGGCACAGTAATGACTGTGCTGTAAAAATATGTGCTATTTACCTAAGCATGAGGCTGACCCCAAATTAATCACTAAGGAAAATCTCAACATTACCAGCGAGCCCATCCTAAATTTGACCTTTCGTGTTCTATGAGTGTAGTGCTGGCCTCATGTACTAGAATATCCTTTTAATGAACTCCTTGGATCTGGTAATACTACATTAGTTTTGGCTTCTTGGCAAGCTTATTCCATCATATTTAGCTTCCAATATAGATGACTTGCACTCTAGTTTTTGCCAGGGCATGTAATATGAAACTCATACTGCTTAAAATCAAAAGCCAAGATAAGAGAAAATATATTTAGGAAAGATCACTTGCATATTCTATAGTTTATTCCTCAGGTATCTTGATATATATGGGTTTATTTGGGTTATCAGACATCTGTATACCTGTGGACTGTCGCAATACTTGCATATAACTTCATTAAATTATAATTTAACATAATTCTATTAGCCATAAACTGTAAGAAATAGCACTACACAATAAAAGCTATGTTTAATTGAAGATGTGGCTGAGGATGTTTCTCATTATGTTGCAGTGTTCTCTTTGGGAAAAGCTAGTTTATTCTTTACAGACATTGGGTCATACCTTCATTCTATTGTGTCTTCTAATTCTATATTTTAAGATAGAAAGTTAGAATCAAAGTATGACTAAATTATTTGTACTTTAGATCCATCTCTATACTTATTTATTCCCCTAAACTTATAATCTCTTTGCAATATCATTTCAATATATTTAACATATCATTTCAATATATTTTATAATATATAAATATATAACATATCAATATATAACATATCATTTCAATATATTTTATGTGCTTTTGCAGACATCTTCTATAGAACCCCAAACAAATAAATAACATATGTAAAATAGATTTAACAACAAGTAGAGGTGTGACAAAAATATTTATTTTCAGAAGGAACCGTTGAATAACTAAAGCATTTTTAAATGGAAATTATAAGGCATAAATCACCAAAGTTTGTGAGGTGGATCCTTAACAAAACTATGAGTGCAGTGTATTTGGTGTATATTTTGTGTCTATTGTTGAGTAGATGTACTTCATCGATTTTATACCTAAAAAATCCTCATAGTCCAAGAAATAAATTTACCTGAGCAAGGTAATACAATGTAAGAGGTAGAACTGAATCTTTTTGGTAGGTCTTTCTTATGCCAAATACACTATCCACTTTAAAAGCTCATGTGGTGCATCTCAAAATGTTTAAGTTATATTTTCTTTTAGTTAAAGGAGGGAGCAAAACACAGTGTTTCAAATCTTAGAGACACAGGACAGCTTACCTTTTTGTCTTTGGAAGCCCCAACGGTGTGAAATTTCTGTTAAGTGGATAATTAAATATTGAATATTTCAATAATGCTATATGCATTGGAAGAGTTGATTCCATTGTTCTCTGAGTTGGTTACACCACATCTCACACATAGTAGAAACATACTTTTTATTTTTTATTTATTTTTTTTTATTTTTTTTTATTTTAAAGATAAAAGGAGGGAAACATTAACAGACATACAACATTTTACAACATATCACAAGCACAATACAGACAATACAGAGTTACAAACAAAGTGGTAGGGAATTAACAATGGTGGTTGTATTACATATTGATATCTTCAAAGTGGCTTCTCATGAAAACAGATATAGACATGCAATACTGGTCAACCAAAGACTCATTGACAGTTTCTTTCAGCATAGAAATAGAAGGCAGAAGAACAACCATGTTATCTATCCTGTATATACATACATACAAAATTTCTCCTTCTTTCCCTTCTCTTTTCCCACATCCCAGAAGCCCTTTACTCTTCGGTGGTTTCCTATCATTTCACAGTGTCTATCATACCTCAGAGTTTAAATTAACTCTTTCAAGTTTTACACTAGTGACACAATGTGGTGCTTGCACATGTCTGTTTGATTTATTTCATTTATGAGTATGGTTTCTAGTTGTGACCATTTAAATATAAAGGCCTCGAGTTTATCTTTCTTTACAGCTGAGTAATATTCCATTATATAAAAGTACCATAATTTTCTTATCCAATCCTCGGTGGATGGACATTTGGGTTGCTTCCACATTTTAGCAATTACAAATTGTGCTGCTATGAACATAGGTGCACATATATCACTGTGATATGATGTTTTTAGATCTTCTTGGAAAATACCCAGCAGGGGGCTAGCTGGGTTGAATGGGACCTCTAAACCTAGTTTTCGGAGGAATCTCCAAACTGATTTCCACAGTGGTTTCACCAGTCTGCATTCCCACCAGCAGTGGAGAAGGGTTCCTATTTCTCCACAGCCTCGCCAGCATTTGTTATTGGTTGATTTCTTAATGCTAGCCATTCTTACTGGGGTAAGGTGGAATCTTAGTGTTGTTTTAATTTGCATTTCTCGAATGACTAATGATGTTGAACATTTTCTCATATATTTATTTGCCGTTTGTATCTCCTTGTCTGAGAAATGTGTGTTCATCTCCACTGCCCTTTTTTGGATTGGGTCTTTGAATTTGAGAAACATACTTTTTAAAGAAATCTGGTATACCCAAGTTTTCACAGGAACTAGCAAGGCAGATTTCACATAAATCACTTTTCAAGAAGCATATGTTTAACCTATCATGGAGAAATGCTGCATCATTCATGAGTACATGTGTGCTGTATAATAAGAACCCACAATTCCCAGTAACATGCTCCAGCAAATGCTCTTTGGTCCTGAATCCATTGCATGACTACTGTCTTGAGGTGGGCTAGAAGAAAGTCACTGGAATTTGTGTTCTCTTTCAGGTTAAGCATCTCTGCTGAACTTTGTCATCCCATTTCTCTTGAGACCTAGATAGTCTAGTTGGGGGAACTCTTTGTTTCATACACTCAATCTTTCAAAAACTAGCTAAGGCATGTTTTCACAGTAAGGATACAAGAACAAGAAAAAAAGTGAAAGCATATGTCTACTTGATAGATCATCTTAAAACTGGCATAATATCATTATTTCTGTTTGCCAGATACAAAGAGAAGGATATGAGATTTCACCCCTCCGTGGGAGGTACAGTAGTGTTACAGAGCAAGGAATGGATGTAGAAAATGATGGAGAATCTGAGCCATTTTGCAAACATTCTGCAACAAATATGAAGTGAAAACTTGATATAGTTCTTCCACTATGTACTATCACAGACACAGATTAGAAATCTCATTTGTTCTACAATTCCTTCTCTTGTCTTACTCTACTTTGTGCATTGACTCAGTTTGTCTGAATCACAAATTCAATCATTTTCAGCATAGCTAACCATAATGCCCCACAATAATTTATCATTTTGTTTAAAGCTCCAGTCTTCTCCCATGTAAATATTAAGACATCTTTCAAAATTTGGCCTCCCACTTGTATTCAAGAAGAGTTTCTAGAGCAGAATCTTAAATAGAACTAAATAGATCTGAAGTCACATACAATACTTATTAGACTTCAGCTGGACTCTCTTTTTATGCATCTCTTGAGAATACCATTGTTTATTTTCAAAGCAGCTCTTCTAAAGACTTTCTGCATTCACTAAATACACCATAGCCTTTATGTTAAAACAACTGGCTAGCCATTTAAATTTACTGAGAAGGCTACTATCATGAAATGTGAGCTCCATGGTTTTAGCATAGAGATCGGCAAATTTCTCATCTCTTTAAAATGTTTAGCCTTTTTTGTTATCTCCTATTTTAAAAGAATTGTCTTAATCATGATGCTGAGGGCTAATCTCTACATGTGCTTCCCTGTCACTGCACAACCATCATTATCTCTCTTTTCATTCTTCTGGTTCCTCTTCTATCTGCATAATAATATCGTCAGTTCTCTCTTTCATTAAAATTGTAAAAATAATCTGTATCAGACTTGTCCCATATAATCTTCACTTGCTTTTGGTAGCAACCTCAAATAATGATCTACTTTCTACAGGTTTATCCTCTTTGCCACCATTGTCCTTAATAATCTCCTATTATGTGACTTCTTACCCCACTTTCTAATTGACAACTATACCCTCAATGAAAATATTATGCAATTTACTGATGATATCACTAGTACAGTCTCCCATTTTCTGTATTCCTCAACTTTGACATTTCTACAACCATTGATTTTTCCCTTAATATAAAAATCTCCATCTTCTTTCATTTTGTAATTTTGTTATCTTCTTGGGAGTTTAAAACTCTGCTTCCTTTCCTTCTTATTTTTATTCATTGGATCTTCTTTATTTTGCAGAAAATAAGAACAACAAATTTAATAAAATATACTTAATACATACTTCCTACCAAAATTTGAACTAAGTCTTTAATTACTTCTTCAACCGCATATAAACCCTAAAGGAGACTTGGAGTTAATAATCCCATATTGCAGACAAACAATTTAAAACCAAGTTTAGTGAATAAACTGCTAGAGTTTCAGGTGTACTATATGACAAAAATGAAATTTGAGCAATCAAATAATGTCCCAAAGTTCTCCCTCAATGTTTTTCTCTTTAATTTGTTTTTAATTTTATTCTAATTTTTATCATTCTAATATTGTTGTATTCAAACGTTCCTATCAGCCATTCTAATTCTGACTTCTCATTTGTCCTTTATTGCCCTAATTTTAAGGGTCCCCGGTAGCTTTCACTTCCCATAGGTCACGTTTTCTTGTCCTTCATTCACTAGTCCTTTGTTCGACTGTGAATGATAAAAGTGAGCTATAATTTTTTTTTTTTTTTTTTTTTTTTTTGTTTTTCTCTGGTACCAGGAACCGAACTCACGACCTTGCGCTTGCCAGGCAGGCACTTTTGCCGCTGAGCTAAATCCCCAGCCCCAAGTGAGCTATAATTTGAATGCCACATGCCTGGACGTTGTTTCACAGCTAATGATACTTCCCATTTGTTTATTTCTTTATGTCTCTGTCTCCTTACCAGGCATCTCTCACACAGTATCTTATTTAATCTTCTAAAAATCACTTCATGAAAGCAAAACTTATCACCAGAGTTCACACATGTAAACAGTCTCCTGAGTAATATTTGTTAATTCATCTCAGACCTGATTTGCTTCATTATTATAGGTCTCTAAAGTTGGAACATTTGAATTTGCAACCCTGATTTAATCAATAAATACTCTCATTTGATCTCTTTTCCACTTAATTTTTTTCTGCCTGAATTCATTTCTCTCACACTTCTTTGTCTTTTGATGCTTTATAAGTTATTTTCAAGTGCAATTTAGAAAAGTTTAACTTAAAAATAGGGATGCACTGACAAATGTTTCTGAAAATCAAATTGAAGGAAAAGCCCAGATATATTAGGACCATTTACTTACAGTTATTTTGAGTCTAAGGACCCTGCCTTCCATAAGTGTCAGTTGTAGTCTTATATTAAAGTGTTAGTTTTTATGCTCAGTAATATAATGAGGTCTTGCATAATGAAGTTCTTTTAGAAGTATTTCCTAAAGGACTGGTCATTTGAGCAATACAGATGAGAAAATAATTTCCCAGAATTTCCATGGGTGAGTCATTCAAAAAGATTATGCTATTGTATAATTCCTCAGCTAAAATGGATATCAATATCTTACTATCCAACTCACCTTGACAAAGTATGCAAACAAAACTTTCATTTAAAATGATAGCCTGGGGATCCATGTCAGACTCACAGGACGAAATATAATGTAGCTCTTACTAGAAACTTTAAAGTGTTGTCTTTCACAACATTCTCACAATGTACTTGTAGGCACCTACAACAGGTTATAAAAAATATATTCCTTTGGAAATGGCAGATCCCAGAAGAGATGCTCTGAGTTTTAAAACATTACCTAATCATGTATTTATTTATTTTTTTTCTAGCCAGGCGTGGTACTGCACCTGTAAACCCAGCATTGAGAGGCTAAGTCAGAGGGACCACTACAAGTTCAATACCAGCATGAACTACTTTGAAAGACCCTGTCTCAAAAAATAAAACAAAAAGAAAATGTTCCTAAAGTCCTACTATCATTTGCCAAGTGTAAGTTTTTTAATTGATTTTACTTATGGAAAAGGCAATATTTATAAAGCACTGAAGCAACTTGAATTAAACTAAGTTGATTAAGGAAAACGTTTGCAGAAAGCAAATGCAGAAAAACATTCAGACTAGAGAAATGTCATTGAATAAATGCTATATATGCCTTTTACCTTACAGGATTCAGACACACTTTCAGTTAAGGAACATGTATCAAAGTGTGGTCTGTAGTCTCCTGGGAAGCATCAAGAGCCTTTAAGGTAGAGAAGGATGTGTTAAGATTATTTTCAAAATAATTTCAGGATATTATTGGTCTTTCTCCTCTGGTTGGAAATGATGGTGTAAAACTAATGCTAAGTAAAGCTTTTGGTGCTGTACCTTGAAAATAGGCAGTAGCAACAAATTATACAAATGCATAAATAATATGAGTTTAAATGCTGATAAAAACAATAATAATAATCACAAGAAAGTAAGGCAATTATGAGGAGACCAATATGGTTTAAATTCATTTTATATATTTCTTCATATAAACTGACCCTCTAATACATTTACAAATGAGTGGTCAACTATCATTATATTCTCTAAACCTGATTCCACAAAAAGTGTGCTAATTCCTGTTGCATTAGTCCTTCACAGGTTAAATCCTTTCACACTAATCTATTTCATGTATTGTTTTTGTAAGAGATATGTCCCTATGGACCTTTACACAGTAGTCACCTGGAATAAAGAACAGCCTGGTGTTCTGTCACAATTTACAGTAGAAAAAGAAATTGGTTGGAGCATATACCTTTACTAACACACCCTTACCAAGGGTGATACATTTAAGACTTAAATCTAGTTACATAAGCTTAAAGCATAGGGGGCAGGAGAAAGCATAAAGTGATGTTGATTGGGGAGTTAGATTAGGAAATCTTTGCCATCCACACTATAAGTTTTGAAAGTTTTTCCTCTAGTCACCTAAGCACAAATTATCTCACTCTACTAGTCTATTTTATAAGTATGTTTCCTTAGGAAATTATAGTGATTTCTGAGCCGGAAAGAGGGGATGGGAACTCAACACTCCAGAGAGGTTTATTGCCAAACCTGAAAGGGACCTTGCTGTGTGAGCAGAAGAGACACGGTGTCTCTTATAGGCTAAGAGGTTTTTTGTTTTTTCATTTTTTTTTTTTATAGCATATTTTGACAGGTTTTTAAGAGGTTTGGGTCAGAGAAAGAGCATGGCTGTGGCTTGCTCATGTGTCCTCTGTGACCTGCTGATATGTCCTTCTGGAACTGCTTCTGACCTGCTGATGTGTCCTCTGTGACCTAAGTAAAATAAAATCTACTTTTCTTTAAGGTAGTGGTGGTTCATTTGAACTGGAGGTGTCTGTCCAGCCTATATCTTCCTGGAGTAAAGGAAAATGGGTTGTTCTTTGCTTGTCCACTTTCTGCTGAGAGGGGGCTACAAAGATTTATTTGTTTGTTTATTATGATATGTTATGTTTGGGAGAAGGAAGGCCATTTGGAGGTGTTCTCAGATAGTCACCTGGAAGATGGCCCCTTTTAGTTCCTGAAAAAGTCTTTGGAATATACTCATTACACAGAGAAGAAAAAGAAGAAAAAGAGTAATAAGCATTAAGGAGGGGTAGACGCCAATGAAGAAAAAAGGGAAATAGATCATTACAAGAGACTTCAGGGAATTTGGAAGGCATTTATGCAGGCATCTTAGCCTGTCTTTGACAAGACCAGATTTGTTAAGGAAAAAGCAAAATTGCTTTTGAAGAACAGTATGTACCTCACCCAGTTGGCTGGAGACTTCTTTGAACCCCTTGGCAAGTTCTTTTACACTTGATATTAGCCAAAAGACTGAGAGTCGGTCACAAGTACTTTTGACAGCCTGGTAAACTTCGAAAAAGGGGCTCCTGGGGCCCTAATGCCCATTCTAGTCCTGTGGTTATTCCAAGGGTGGCCGTTAAAAGGACTAGCTGTACAGTTCCATTGTTCTCTGACATGGGTTATGGAGGAGACAAGAATGGGTACATCAGATGTTGCTAAGGAAAGAGTGAGAGTGAAGAGGCCTAATGTACAGGTTCTGGTTCAGTTGTTAGGTAGCCAAATGTATGCCTGTGTCTGCACACTCAGAAGATGCCTGTCTCCAGGGAATGGCATCCCATGAGATCAAATTGGAGAAAGGAAGGGATGTCAAGGAGAGGAGTAGAAAGTAAATGTGGGAGTGCCTTGAATTCGTGTCATATATGGAAGGAGGAGCTAAAAGTTTCTGCTTTCAGGGGGTTAATACTGCAGGACCCTCTTGGTTAAAATCATCAGATTTTTGGTCTAGGAAAACTCTGCCATCGGACTGCAGTGGATTCACTAATGGTCAACTTGGATCATCCAGCTGAACTGAGTCATCATGGTGCTTGGTGTGCAAGGCTCACCTGAGGATTATTTCCAACAGCAGAAAAGGAGAACTGGTGGGGAAGATAGCCTGTTGTGGCTGCAGAAGCATGTCACATCAGTTTTCCTGATATGAACTTATCTGTTCTCATTATCAGAGAAGATGTGTCCTTGCTGTTGCTGAGGATGGCTGCCGTTCTCTTTAAGGGACCTCACTTATTGGCTCTAGTGCAGATCCCTCAGCCTGGTGACACAGATCCTTCACCCTGCTGATACAGACTTTCTAGCTTCCACCACTGACTTTTGGGCCTTCCCAGTGCAGATCCTTATACAGACTTGCATGAGACATTGTTGTGGGCTCTAGACCTCCACTGAACTCCTGGAGGACATTGCCATAGGCTCCAGGTCTTTAGGAGGATATGTGCAGAACATCGCTGTGAGATCCAGGCCCTCAGCTGGATTCTTTGAGTCTCTATCACATGGGCAGATCTCTTGTACTTCTTTGCATTTGACTTTTTGGGTGACTATTATAAAGTAATCCTATAAATTATGTGTCCTGTATTAAATCTATTCCCTTGGAAATCCTGACTGCAACAGACATGTTGAGGCATTTGCATTTTGATCCTTTTTGTTTTGTTTTGTTTTGTTTGTTTTGTTTTCTTCTGGTACCAGGAATCGAACCCATGACCTTGCACTTGCCAGGCAGGCGCTTTGCCACTGAGCTAAATCCCCAGCCCTGGCATTTGCATTTTGGATGCACTAGGGAAGTGTCTTTCTGGGGTGCTTCTTCTGTCTTGGCAATATTCAGATGCAATAGCATTTAGAATGCCCTGGAAGGAAATATACTCACGTATCTGTAAAAGTGAGAAGGTTGGGTTAGATGGAGTCCTTTTAGGGAGAGACCAGTTAAGGCCTGCTGAAGCAGTTGGTGAGCTTTTAAAGCCTTTCTGATACCCTTTAGTGCCCCTAGGAGTCTAATGTCAGTTTCTTAACCTGCATTGTTCCCTGGGACTGGCATTCTTGATGAAGCATAGCTCTGCAGAAGTTTTTATCCATGTTCAAAGGGGAGCAGGGATTAGTATATCTGCTATCTGGAAAAGACAGAGGCAGACCCTGCAGGGTAGATGGATAGTTCCACTAAAGGTTTGGGTTAGTTTAGCTGTGTGAGAGTATCTGACTGAGGTATCTAGGGAGAGTCTATTATACTGTTATACTGTCAGAGGTAAAGAGGATGAGTAATATTGAGAAAGAAAAGATTGAAGCAGGAAAACGCAGAAAGTAAAGGCGGTGATTTGTTCTGGAAAGAAGTCTGAGAAGGTTTCCTATTGCCCTAAGTCTTGGATTATGCTGTCTGGTTAGCAAGAGGGTGAATAATGGGATAATTCTTCTATTAAGATGGTCAAGAAATGAGCAATGTTAGGAAAATAGAAATCCCTGGGGCTATCTGTGTCTTCCATCTGTTTAGTCACAGGAGGCAGCTTGGGGAGGGTGGAGTCTCCAAGTCACTTCAGGGATGTGGGTCTGAATGAATAGCACTGGAAATAGGGAGCTTATTTTACAAAGGAGAATTGGACTCGGGAGGAAAGACCTTTGAATTTTGCTGCTGTTGGGGTGATCACTATTACATGAAAGAGCCTTGTCCATTTTTGGCTTTAATCCTTAAGAGGGGTTGGAGGGTTTTGTATACATTCATCTCCAGGTTGTAGGGATGGGGGAGTGAGATTATCTAACATGTTGGACCGTTTGGGGAGGGTGGAGTCACCAAGTCCCAAATGAGATGCCTAAGGCTATTAGTTCAGGAATTTAAAATATGGGAGGGGTAAAATCGGAGGTAGGGAATGTGATGGCAATGAGGGATCTTCCGTGTAGGATTTCAAAGGGGCTGAGGAAAAGAGGTTTGTGGGAAAAAGAACGTTTGCAAAGAACAAATAGTATGACCTTAGTCCAGATTTAGTGGACCTAAGAGGGTGATTAGCCTTTTCAGCCGTACCTGAAGTTTGGGGTTTATACGGATGCGGAACTTCCAGCTTATATTTAGGAAGTAGGTTACCTGTTGGGTGATCTGTCATGTAAATTCAGGTCCATTATTGATTTGATTAGAGGTTCAGTGTCTGGAACAGGAGGTGATTTCAGTGAGTAGGATATGTGCTACTGTGGAGGATCTTTTATTTGATATAGGAAAGGCCTCTATCCATTCCCAGAAGTATCTTCATTTTCTTACAACAGTCATGTGAGTAAAATCTATTTGTCAATCAGTGCCAGGGAGGGATCCCTGAAACTGATGGCTGGAGAAGAAAGAGGCTCTGAAATTGCTTTAAGGCCTACTGGTTTGGCCTATGGAGCATTGGCCTATAGTCTTGAGCAGGGTGGTCTCAAAAGTAGGGATGAGATGTATGTGATCTGTGGGAACTGAAGCAGAGGGAATGACCTGGAATGGAATTGCTCATGGACAGAGGAAAGAAATTTGTTTTGCAATCTTTCAAAAGAGACCAATTTTTCATGGAGAAACCAGCACTGTTCTTCCTGCCATACCTTCTATTCTTTGAACAGAGTTATTTCTTGGGGTGAGTAGATAGGTATGGGAGGAAACTGGAAGCTGGGAATGGAGAGAGTATTCATAGCTGCCTGTTTTGCTACTCAGCCTAGTCATTTCCACCAATCATATGTCTGAGGTGTTTACCTCATGAGTTAGGTCTTTGATAGCCTTGGTCATGAATGGCTGCAGCTCTATGGGTAGAAGAACTGCCTGCATTAGGTCTGAATTAGGGGTCCATTTTGTAAAAGGGTATTTTTTCCAGTTGGGAATCCTTTTCGTGTCAGATTTTGGCATTTGGATATAGGATATTGTGTGTATATTTGGAGTTTGTGCAAATGTTGATTTTATCTTTTGTGAGAGTGAGAACTCTAGTGAGTGTTCTGCCTGCTGCAAAGTTGTCCCTGGGGGAGGTCTGATACCTCAGTTACTTCTTGGGGATGAGAGGAGGAGTGGCTGTCATGGAAGCCTGCAGTGATGGTGTAGGCTGCCTGCAAAGGGGGAGTCTTTGATATTGTATGAAAAAATCATTGCAGGGAATTTCCAATATGTTCCAAGGTTACATGGTGAAAATAGGTGAGAGTAAAGTCAAGATGTGCTGTGCACTCATGTTGCAGGGTGGAGTCTGGGAAGTCAGATACTGGGAGGAGGTTTTCAGGGTTTAGGGCAAATGAGCAGCAGAAAGTAACCAAGGATTACAAGAGCTGAGAGTGTAAGACTTGAACTCGGGCAGGGGAGAGAAGAGTTACAGCACAACACCTGAGATGGTCAGAGAGGTTGTATTAAGGGTGTTTCTGCAGCAACTGGTGGAGAATAATCTTCTGGGCCTCGGGGATAAAGAGTACAGCTGACCCTAGGACCTGTAAACAGAGAGGCTGACCTTTCACTGCAAGGTCCAGCTGTTTGGATAATTAGGCAGCAGTCTGGAGGAGTCTCCAGCTGGCTGTGCAAGTAGCCCTAATGCTTGTCCTTTTTTGCCAGTTAAAGGTTTATTAGGATTGAGTAGGACCACAGTGGGAACCTTAAGGAGAGCCCCTCTGAGGGCCCGAAAGGAACTGTGAATTAAGTCTGCTTCTGGCACTTTCTCAGGATCTCCATGGGAAGTCTCATAGAGATTTTTCAATGAATGAGAAATTTGAGATCCAAAGTCTAAAACAGCAAAGAAGCTACAGGAAGGAAAGGAGAGATAGTATTTTTGGAGGGGAAAGGAAAATAGTTTGTAGCCTATTTTTAGGAGAGGGGTATGCATCGAATGGAAGGGGTTATGTGAAGTCTGAGGTAAGTGACCTCTTGCTATATCAGGTGGGTTTTGTGTTCTGAGATGCAGTATGCCTTTCCTCCCAAGAATTTAAGAAGGGAGATAGTGTGAGACATAGAGTCATTTTTCAAAGGACTACACAGCAAAAGGTCATTGACATGTTGGTGTAGGCCTCTTGGGGCAAGGTCAAGGGATTGGAGGTCATTTTGTAATGCTAGACCAAAGAGGTAGGCTACCCCAAAATCTCTAGGGAAGAACTGTCCGTGGGAGTTGTTGAGCGAACAGAGATACAGTGTCTGTCTAGATAAAGGCAAAAAGTTGTTGGGAATCAGGGTGGAGAGGAGCAGTAAAGAAGATGCCTTTGAGGTCTAAAACAGTACAGTATTGAGTATGGAGCATATGTGGGAGAGGAGGTGTCAGGGCTGGGGACCACTGGGTGAGTGGGAATAGCAGCTTCATTCATGTTTCACAGA
Source organism: Chinchilla lanigera (assembly GCF_000276665.1). Lineage (NCBI taxonomy): Eukaryota > Metazoa > Chordata > Mammalia > Rodentia > Chinchillidae > Chinchilla > Chinchilla lanigera. The sequence continues at coordinate 45,885,634 of NW_004955404.1, read as the reverse complement.
TCTTGGACTAATCAGAAGGAGCCATCAGGTTTTGGGTTTTGGTTTGGTTTTGTTTTTCTAAGGAAGTATGGGAGAGTTGTGGAGAGGGTGAGTAGGGAGGAAAATTCGGGCTTTCGGGAGGTGGCTGATCATGAGCTGCAGGCCAAGATGGCCACTGGGGTTAAGGCGGTATTAGTGGACTGTGGCAGCTTGGTTCGGGACCTTTGGTGCTGTTTTGAGGGATTGGTGGTGTAAGGCTGTGGAAAAGATTTTTGTGTCTCAACAATAAGATCAATTTGTCATTTGGTGAGTTGGATTGCCTCAGAGGGGAGGGTCTCATTAGTAGCTACAACTGTGAAGTTTAAGAAGGGCTCAGAGGGAAGTGAGGTCATGAATACCTATATATATCCCTGTGATGGAGGATATTTCTTCCCAAAAGGAGCATGGGGTAGTTGAGGATAAATGCAAAAGTGTCAGTGAAAGTTATATGGCTTAAAGAACAATATAAGGGGGTGGGAGGTCTTGGCTGCTGTTTCTACTAGACTCTTCATTCCTGCAACCAAGATAGAGGAGGAAAAGAAAAACCACTTATTTTTTTTGGTACCAAGAATCAAACTCAGCACCCCTCACGCAGGCAGACACTGTGCTAGTGAGCTATATCCTCGGTGCAGAGGAGGAGATTAAAGATCCCGAATATTCAATAAGAACAGAGAGGCTGGGTCCCTGAGTCATCAAAAAAGGAAACCTGTGTTCTAGCCACTGCCACTGATACCCATGGATCTATCAGTGATACCATGGAGCGGGGTCCACATCAACTGGAAGATGAATTAAGGGCACAAGGGCCACCAGGTCTTCTCCAGATGTGCCAGGTGGCCTAAAAGAGGGAGAACTCAGGGAAGGAGCTGACTGGGGAGCTCAAGAGAACACAGGGGTGGAGACCTCAGGGAGGGGCTGATCAGAGGATAATCCATTTTCCAGTGACTACACCTTCCACAGTTCAGATGTGACTTTGGAGGGAGCCTGGAATTAGGGAAGCTTTTACCTAGTGGCACAGATTGCATCCGTGAGAATAGCTTCTAGGTGGGTGTGAGGTACAGCCTCCGGCAGATTTTTCGTCTGGAGGTTGAAGGAGGAAAGCCAAGCTTTGATATTTGACTTTAGTCTGGTTTTTTTTTATTTTTTTTTTTTATTTTTTAGAGTTCTCTGTTCCTTATCTTGATTGTTGAGAACTTTAAATGCAGTTTATAAGTTTGTTCTGTGGAATTTGGGGTCTATTTTCTAATGTTTGGGGCTTTTTCAGATATCTGGATAAGACTGGAGAATGAAATAGAGGAGTGGAAGAATTAGACCTTTAAGACAGTTAGTGTTGGTGTTTGTATCTTTGATCATGGCCTCTGAAAGGCAGTTAATAAGGAGGGATGGGTTTTCCTCTGCCCCCTGGGTGATTTCTCTGAGGTGTTCATAGTTAACCTGTTTTTTTTTTTTTTTTTTTTTTTTTTTTCTGTCATTCCTTACAGAAGGCAAGTGAGTATATAACTGCAATCTCTCCTACCAGAGTTGCTAAGTTAATATACCCACTTAGGGATTTGAGATTCAGCCCTGGAGACCACTCCAGCTGCCCCAGTATGCCCGTCAGGGGGCTGGAGATGGAACTCATTGTGTGGTTTTCACCCACCTACAAAATGTGCTTCCTTCTATCATCAGCAAGGGTGGATGACAGGGTAAGGTAAGTCTCTCCCTAACTGAAATTCTTGGAATTTATTGGGATTTTCTGAAGAGGACTTTATTCTTTGTTGGAAACATGCTAGATCAGTTACTGAGAAAGAAACATGAATGCATACAGGCCCCTCAATGCCTGCTACCTCACAAAGGGGTAAGATGGATGAGAAGTGGTCTGGGGAGATATTGAGTGGGAAGAGCCTGTCTGAGGGGCAGAGAAAGGCAGGTTTGAGGAGGGGCAGGATCAGGTGGATTCTGGAGAAGAGGAGGAATGCTCAGAGGAGGGCACTGAGAAAGTGAGAGGTGACAGGGCAGGGGATGATCAGCAGGGCTAAATTTGTTAATAGAGGAGTGCAGAGTGGGATAAAGGCATGTTGTTGTTGGGTCAGGAGAGGGATGGGAGTTTCTGTTAGATTAGAGGTGAAGGTAGGAGGTTTTGTTCAAGAAGAATTTGGAGAGAGGAGAGAGTAACACATGAAATATTGTGCACAGAGTCTAAAAAGACTGGATATAAGGAACCTCTGACTGCCTTTTGTCTAGTGGACCTTATCAAGATCTCAGAGAATGTGGAAATTTAAAAGTACATCGGCTGGCCAGCATGACCCATTATCGAGGCTGGAGCCACAGGGAAATAGAGTAAAAGATCCAATTTTGGCTTAATGTCTCTTTTTAGTCCCAATTTGGAAAGGCTAAGTTGGAAACAGCTGAGGGTGGTGTCTCCCAAGTTTTTGAGGGAGAACTATCCATCATGAGGGCCGGGTAAGAGATGTGGCTGGGGTCAGTCAACAGATTGCTGACCACCTTCCTACCTGGGGTCAGTAGGAGCTGGACGAGATTGTCCTGCATGTTGGAAAGATGTGTCACCACTAATTAGAGCGCCGGAGACACTCCTTTTGTGGTGTTCTCAAATAGAGAACAAGGAGGGAGAAAAAAAGTGAAAAAAGGACAGCAGATCAGCTTTTCCTGGGTGCCAAGAGAAAGTGGACTGGGCCAGAACTTTGCCCTGGCAGGAGTGGAGATTCATTATGAGCTGGGGGTAGACATTTGGCTTGAGGTCTGCAGGACCGTCCCTGGACTGGAGTTTACAAAAAGGGAAGGCTTGGGGGAAGGGAAGGAAGAGTTGGTAACTGTCAGGCAGCTGGGGTTTGAAAGTTCCTGGTGGGATTTGAGAGTTCACCAAAGGGCAACCTTGGGCAGAGCATCACAGTCCCACCACAGGGGGCAGCTGAGCCCAGGCAAGCATTCTTTGGGAAAGAAGGGGCGAACAGGTGAGAGACAGGAGGCTCTCAGAATCTGGGGGTAAGCCTGGGGTGAGGGGCCACTTCCCATTGCTTTGTAGGTTGCAAAAGAGCCCCTGCTTTTGGCTCCTGCATCTGGGTTTTGGGACCGGAGGAGTGGGAGAGAAAGGATAGGAACACAGCAGTCCGAACAGTTTTACTACTAAACCTGAAAGAGTCCTCTCCAGGAGAACTGAACAGAAAAGATGTCTTTTACAGGCTGACACTTTGTAATATTTTTTGGCTGGTTTTGAGGGTGTAACCTGCTAACATGCCCTCAGGGGATTTCTTGCGACCAGCTGACATGTCCCCTGTGATGTCCTAACTTGTTCTCTGTGACCTAAGTAAAATGAAACCTGCTTCTGCAAGATGGGAGGTGAGCTCAGTCCAACTGGTGGTCTCACTGTCCGGTCTCTCCCAATTCAGTGGACACATCTCAGTGCCTCATTTTCTCTTCCTGCCCCAGATAAGTAGCTGACCACATAGCTAAGGTTGTTACTAAAAAATGAGTCAATTGGAGATAATTTGTTAATACCCACTTAAAGGGCTTGGTGGAGGGGAGCTAAATTACTTCGGACAGAGCAATTATTCTGGACACCTAAGTGCATCCATTCAAATCACATGGATCTGTAAATATAGAGAAGCTTTCCTTGCTCCAGTCAGAGGGATATATAATGCTGAACAGTGAGAGAAAAAATGAGGCTTTCCTTGAAGATACAGAAATTGGACCCACAAGCCAAGGACTATGAATATTCTTTAAAAGCTACAATAAGTCAGGAAAATGATTTGCCCCTACAACTTCTAGAAAGAGTTGCAGCACTCACAGTCCTTTATTTTATTCCAATGAAACCCATGTGCTACACCTGGCCTACAAAATGTAAAATAATAAATTTACATTGCTCCAGGTCACCAAATTTGTGGTAGTTTGTTACAGCAGCAATAGAAAACTTATACTAAAAATCCTATATCCATGTGAATGGACAGGTAGGTAGTACAGAAAGTAAAACCTAAGAAATGATGTTTGAACAAAAACAAACGTAAAAATTTCTTCATTATCATTAAAGAATAATAGTAGTGTGGAAGAATGATGGATTTGCAACTGTGCTCTTAAGTTTCTTTTAATTACAAATAGATTTTGCAAAGAGCAACAATTTCAGATATATGTTTTTCTATAATTATCTTCACGGTTTTCAGAACTCAGTCAGCAGTTTAATGACAGCCATAGTTTTCACAATCAAGTAGAGAAATGGTTTGCTCAAGGAGAATTCTAATACACGCAATTTTTCTTTCAAGCACTCATATTCTCAATATTTCAGGTGAGAAGTCCTCTGGTAACTAAATGTGAACTTTAGAATTTTAGGCAATTCTTTGTAACGAACATAAAATATAGAATAGATTTGACTTAAATTCTATCTTATGGAAATAGTCACTTAAATGTTTGTTAACCTTTTACTGTATTAAAAATTTTAGTGTTAACATCTAGACTTTATCTAAAAGAAAATTTTACACATGAAAGTTATTTTATACTGTTTTAGTTTGGATAAAACTTGCAATAATTTAGTTTAAGAGATATACATATGTATACAGAAATATTTATGTGTACATGCATATATATATATATGCTCATGGTTGTCATTAAAACTGTGGGAAACAATTAACCATACACACTAACATAACAAGTACCATGGATTATTAACAACAGTAATAGTAAAAATGATAAAATACATATGATATATGTATACATTACTATGGAAAAGAAAAATAATAATAACAAAATTTTAAAAACTGAAAAAGGATGAAAATAAAAAATATAGAGGAGAAAGACATATCAAAGAAATATTAAAATTAGAATTCATAACATATAATACAAATTGTCAATATACTTTATCTGTTTCATAATAAACATACATGTGAAACAATGTAATCCATTAAAGGAAGTCACACCTTTAAGTTAGCCATGTACTAACAAATATGTATTTGTATGAGAAACACATGGAGTCTGCCCTCTTTTGCAGATATCTTTGAACAACGCTATATGTTAAAATGGAAGTTTTTGAATCACCTTTTCAACTTTATTACAAAGTTGGAAATTGTTATTACTTTCTAATGTACTGCACCAATTAGGAAAATAGGGGCTCACACTAGAAAAATATATGTTCTGTTTGGAAGATGATAATTATATGACTATTTCTTTACAACTCTGAACTTCTTATTAATATAAAGTAAAAGATAAATCATTTCTTGTTCCTGACTGGAGTCGTACCTCTGTTCCTGGGCTCAGAAGACCCCACCCCTTCCTTGTTTCAGTGTTCTTTATTTAGTATAATTGACAGCTACAGGAAGCTTTATGCTTGGGCTTGTTATAAACTCAGTGGAATTTATAAAGGAACCGATTATGAGATTTTTAAATTACCATAAAAATGGTGGTTATAACCTAAGAAGGCAATAAGGCAGTTTATTACCCATTACCACCTTCACAAGATATAAATCCTCTAAACTGAAAGGATGAAAACTAGAATTGCATAAAATGTTAATAGCAGAATTAACTTCTACCTGAAAATATAATTTTAAGTAGATCGCTCCTCATGCCTTCTATTTTAGAAGAGAAGAAATTAAGTGCCAATATATATTGAGATTATTTTACCTAATATCTTTATTTGTAGGGTACTTTGGTAGACTGCACAAGGGCACCCAAAAGATGGCCACCTCTTGGTCCCTGAAACCTGTATGACAAAAGGACCTTGCAGATGAGACTCAATGCTCTTGACATGGGAAAATTATTCCAGATGGCAGGAGGGGGTCCAATGCAATCACAAAAGATTGTACAAAAAAGCAACCAGCAGGAGTCAAAGAGAAAATATTGGATATGAGAACAGAAGCACCAGATTTAATTGATAGGAGAAAGGAACCAAGAGATGTAGGTGACTTCTGAAAAATTGAAGAGAAAAGAAAAGGAAAGGAAAGGAAAAAGCATCTTGCCTCAGAGCCTTCAAAAGGAGCCAGTGCTGTTCAAATTTTGATTCTCACCCAATGAGACTAATTTTAAACTTCCCTCTTTCAGAACTAAATAAAAACGACATTGTATTTCATGCAATGTCTTTGTTACAACTTGTTAGAGCATCAGTAGAAAAGTAAGACAGCTGCATAAACACAGCCAACGAAAGTTAGCACACCCACAGACACTAAAGTTTCTCTGAGGAGTCATCTCCAGTTCAGTTAATGTCAGAACTCTTCCTTAGAAATCAGCATTCACTTGGCTTTGTTCTTCTGTGAGTAAAATAGTGAAAAATATGTTTTTCTATGTATTACTACTAAGAATTAAACAGTAGGTGCTGGGATACATCTGGGTGAAAAAGATATGCTTAGCTTGTGTGAGGTCCTACGTTTAAGCCCCCACCTAATTTTAAAAAAAGGAATTAAAAAAAAGGAATCAAGTGATGATGAACATATCACAATAATATAGTTGATTCAGTTTTCAAATCATTTATTTCCTTTTTGTTGAATTTCCCATAAACTTTAAATCTATGTCTAAAATTATATCTGGCATCTAAATTATACTCAATCTTGTGTGATATCTAAAATTAAAGAGGAAAAAGCATCAAACACTAACAAGAAATTCTGGCAAAATTTAAATTCTTTATATAAGGGGTTGGGGATATAGCTCAGCAGCACAGCACCTGCCTAGCAAGCATGAGGTCATGAGTTCAATTCCTGGTACCAAAACAAAAAGTTCTTTATAGAAACTTTGCTTTTTAAAATTATGTTTTTTTTTTGGGGGGGGGTACCAGCAATTGAACACATGACCTCAGGCTTGCCAGGCAAGCACTTATGCCACTGAGCTATATCCCTGGCCCTGATTTTTAAAGTATTTTAAAGGAGCTAGCCAGTTATAAGACATTTCAAATCAATATGTAAAAAAATTACATTAAAACTTCTATTGGAAAAAAATTTATGATCTTTCTTTTATGACATTTTCAATTAATTTACTGATCAAGAAACAGAAACTTGCTAAGTTTTGAAACTGCACAGAGCAAGCACATATTAGGTCTTGTCATATAGATCACAAACACTAGCAATCTGCGTGTGATACCCAGACACAGTTTTTAAAAGTGGAAACACAACCAACCCTGCAAAAAGAAAATCAGCCGCCTTCTTGACACCCTTCCTTAACCTTCCAAACAGCAGAGAGTGTGATCATCTCCCAGGAAACACCCCAGAGACACAGAGCACTACTTTGCAAAGAGGGCACACAGATCCCCTTATCTAGTGCGCAGTATCTGTGGCTCTCTCATTAAATTATTGCTTCTCTTTTGAAACAATTTCCCTTTAACATGTAAGTTATTTTACTGCCTTATCAGTTTTTATAAGTTTACTCATTCCTTTTAATGAGAACACCTAATTTCCAAATTTAAACTATTACCATTTATTTCAGCAATGTATGTGTATATAAAAGTGGGAAGATAATTTTGATTACTCAGAAAAAATAAGTCTTACCACTAAAGTGAGTTACTTCAGAGAGTACAGCTAGAGGAAGACTGAAAAAGACTGTGTTACATTCGATCAAGTTCTGTTTATTGTAAATTAAAATAGCAGATTTGAGGTATTTATCCTCTTCAACTTCTGTGGTAAATTACTATGAGACTGTGCAATAAATATGTGGATGATTAATATGTTCTTTCTCATGTTGATATTGAACATTGATGTTTCAAACACTGTTCAGATTGATTATACCTTAATTTAAAATTATTCATCTTGTGCAAAATGTAAACTTGAATAAGCAAGTTATAAAATCACATTGTTTCATTAATTTAAATTATTACTTCTAGGTGCTGTTTTAATAACTACTTTTTATGCCTTCCTTTATGGCAGAGAGAGAAGAATTGAAAACTGCTAAGAATCTGACATGTATCTGAAGAATTCTGAAGAATATAGTATAAGTTTCTCTTAATTACACCTAGTGTATTCCAATACCAGATTAGCTTCTATATATAAAGTATTATACAATTTAAAGTTAAAAGTTATGAAATATATTTTATTGTATTTTACTTCACTTCATAAGAATATACATGAAATATCAAATTCTCATCAAATATTGAGTGTATGTGAACATTAGAGGACAGTCAAAAATAGCCAATGTCAAATTAAAATTTTCCACTTGGCAGTAGATTAATCTTGGTTAATTAATCTACGGACAGAGTTTGATTAATAATACCTATTTGAAAAATTATGTAATGATAAGATAAAATGAGATATGGAAACATTGTTTTGTTCAACTCCAAAGAGACCTGCTGGTTTTTCTTTTTCAGACACCACAGTAGGTAAATACCAGTGAAAGTGACTGCTAATGATTTAAGCCTAACAAAATATGAATATAGTGATAGATTTGTTTGTAATGAAAAGCACACAGTATTGAAGGAATCATCACTTACGTTCTAACCATAGCTTTTATGCTTTTGCTATGTGAATATTTTTTCTTTCTCCTTATTTTTAGTGTGTTACTGAGGATTTGACCCAGAAATTTATGCTGAGGTACATCCCTGACCTTTTTTTGGTTGAATTTTTTTTTTTCAGACTCATTCTCACTGAATTGCCCAGAATGGACTTGAACTGGCAATGCTCTTGGCTCAGCAGTCCCAAATGCTGAGATAACAGGAATGTGCAACTTCACACCGTACAACTGTGTGAGTTCGCAAAGTAGAATTTTTGACTCTTATTGCACAAGAAAACTATACTGTACCCTCTGATCTTTAAAATTGCTTTGTTGTTTACAATTAATTGCTTTTGCAGATCATAATATATGGATACCTATATTGAATGTGATTACATAGTTGGTTTCACGTTGATTTACAGGCTTGCTTCGCATGGGAAGAGCTGTAAGGTTTATAGCTTAAGAAGATCAAGATATACTAGCCCCTAGTTTTGCAAATTGTCACTGGAAAAACCAAGAAAACTTTACTCAAAATTATCAACGCCTGTTGAGAGTGCCTATCCTAAAGTTAGTATCTGGAACATTCTATAACTAGTGAAATGATAATTTTTATCATAACATGCTCCATTGAAATGAAAGAAAAAAAGGCAGAAGGAGAGAAAAAGAGGAGAGAGAGAAAGAGAGGGATGAGAAAGGAAGGAGAAAGTTTATGACATGTCAAATGAATAACACAGGCACAAGCTTTCAATGTAGGTAACAGAGAGTAACCCTAAGCAATAAAATTACCCTCAAAGCATGAGTCAAGGAGACCTCTGAATGTACATTGAGAAATTACCTCACAAAACAGGCAATGAGCCAGTAAAACATAATTCAGTCTGATATAAGAAAGGAGACTGAAAAATAACAGATTAGCCACAGATTCAAGAAGGGAAAGAGATTGTGCCCTTGGTTTTTTTTTCTAATCTTTTTTTTCATTTTAAGAAGGATAATATAAAAAATAATTCATTTTCTGAGTTTTTCATATTCAAAGTTTAGTCAGTGTACCCAAGCCATGATTTCTGTGTTGGGGTGGACTTATAGGGATACACAGATTTTGCAAATGCTTATACACGTGACCTAAGTATTATTTCCTTATGATTCTTGAACTACTTCCTCTCAACCTCAGTCCACAGGAGTTTTCACTAGTGACTTTTCTGCTTGTCTCACGTGTTTGTTTCCCTAGAAATAAATCACAGTATCTTTAGAACAAAATTGACATGTGCTAATGCAGTTTGGGTTAGTCAGTCTATCATTTATACCAATATGTGCACTGATTTTATTCTAATATATGTGCATAAACATGAGCATTGGTAGGCTCTTTGGTATGTTTTAAATTATTTTGAAGAAATGTACAATAGTCCCTAAACAAATTTTAATTGCAAATTTAGCTCAAGGATGTAATAGAAGTTTTGTTCGAATGAAATTTCATTGAATCCAATAGAAAGAACCAGCAACATTTGTTTGTCCCTGTAAGTAGCGATATGGTAGCCTGAATTAAATTATTTTATTCACTCTATAAGATTTTGGAAACACAGACTACAGGCACTTAGAAAAATACCTTGCAAATGAGTAGGCAGGTAACTATATCATGTCTATGGGAAATGAAGATTACAGGGCTCTGAGAATCACTCAGGTATCATCTAAAATAATTTTCTGAGTTTATGACTTTTCTTTCTCTACCCACAGGAACAGAGATAGTAATAATTATCTCCCATTTCACTTACTTTGAAAATGTATTTTCCTGTCACTTTCTCCTGATTGACTATGAATATAGCTGGCATACTCATTTTCATAAATATAACAGATGAACTTTTGTCAGTGTGTTTTTCATGTACTTTTTTATGTCACTATTTTCCTTTGCTGAATATTAAGCACCAAAAATTCTCATCTACTAAATTTGTGTAAGAACCATTGCAGACTTTCATTCAGATCTAAGTATAAATCAACACAAAAGATAAGACAAGAAGCTGAGAGAAATATAAAACTTAGTAAAAATTAATAAATATTGTGTAAATCTTAATAGCACCTGTCTTGGTCCATTTGGGCTGCTATAACAGTATACCTCAACATAGATGGCTCATAAATAATAGAGCTCTGTTTCTCTCAGTTCTGGGGCCTGAGAAATACAAAATCAAGGTACTGGAAGATTTGAGCCCTAGAGGGGGCCTGTCCATTCTTCATAGATGGCTGATTTTCTGCTGTCCTCACCTAGTAGAAGAGGTGAAGGAGCTCTCCAGGGACTGTTTCGTGGGAGCACTAATCTCATCCGCAAGGGCCATTCCTCACCACTATATCACACATCATGGCTCCACCTCTTAATAGCATCTCATTGGGGAGTGGGATTTTAATGTTAAAATTTTGAGATGAACCAACTTGCTAGACAATAGCAATGCTCATCAGTAGTGTTTGTGTGTAGAAAGTGTTAAATAAATAATGGATAAGTAAATGAAGGAAGAACGCATTTAAGAAACACTTAAAATTAAATAGACTGACTTTTTATGGTGAAACACGAATTCCATATAAGTATGAGTATGTCAAACACTAATTTTACATGTTTTTGTGTGTTTTCTGGGAAAATTGGATATTAATTTTTAAAAATCATAGAATTCAAAAGATGGTAGAAAAATAACCACCTTCTTAACTGAAGCATTTATAAAAGAAAAGAATTATAATAAATTGTGTTGGTAAAAGAGTACCTACATGTGCTTTGTCTGAGTGAGACATATTAATAATTACCTTCAATTTCTCTCACTTAGAAAATGTATTTTCCTGTCAGTCTTTTCTGACTGACCAAGAATGAACCTGGTTTGTTAAATTTCATAAATAGAAGAACTTTTTCAGTATATTTTAATTTTTTATGTAATTGCTTTTTGACCTTTATTTCTCTAACATATATACATAACTTTTATTATGTTATAATATTTTATGATTATTATATTTTATTACATCTAGTGTGTGCTAGACATTTTGACTGAAACTCTGATACCTGTACATACTACAATATATATGTACTCCATAGTGAATGATGCAAAGAAGGATTGAAACAATTGTCTTTGTTATGTTTTATTTTAAAGGATCTTTTCTTTATCAAAAACTGTCTTATCAAGAATCTTGCAACCTTATTTAGATGGAAGTTAGTGAAGTTAGATTAAGATATAATAATCAAAATGGGAAATTCTAGAAACGCAATATTTAAGTCATCTTTCACAGATAGGGAAGAAAAAGAACTAGAGCCAGGCGTGGTGGCAAGCCCATAATCCTAACACTTGGGAGGCTGAGGCAGGAGGATTATCACAAATTTGAGGTCAGCCTGGCTAAATAGTGAGTTCAAGGCCAACCTGAAATACATAGCAAGAACTTATCTCCAAACAAAACAAAAAATTAAACAGAAAAAAAATCCTAGGAAAATGTATGAGATATATGCAAATTTTCCTTTAATGCTGAGTTATTGCCGTGAATAACTCAGTACCTTTGGTTACTGAAAATCATGGAATATAATTTGGGGATGTGTGTTAGTCAACTTTTCTGATGTCTGAAAATATCAACTTAGTAAAGGAAACATTTTGTTTTCCTTATAGTTTCAGAGACTTCAGTTCATGGTCACTTGACCCTTTTACTCTGGGTCTGTGGTTTCACAATACATTGTGGTGGAAGCACATGGCAGACAAGACTGCTCACCTCATGGAGGCTGGGCAGTAACAGAGAGATGAGAAGGGTCAAGTTCCAATACCCTTTTCAAAATCCCTCTTCCAGTGACATAAGTTCCTTCTACCATGGTGGGCCTCACCTTTTAAACATCCCATTCCCTTCCGATAATGCCACAGGCTGTGATCATGCTTTTAATACACGGGACATTGGGAGATACTCAATAGCCAAACTATAGCAAAAAATGACATAGACATTCTTTAAATAGCCACACTGTAAGGGGCCCTTTTCCAGAATGATCTCTGATCTAATTTCCCTGGAGAATACCTTAGAAAAAGAACTTTCAACTCACAAAAAAATTGTCAATATGAATATTTTCTTCCTTTTTCTTTTTTTTATTTTAAAGATAAGAATACTAACAAAACAACAATGAAGACAAAATAAAAACAACACAAAAACAACAAAAATGACACCTAACATAAAAACAAAATGATAGGAATTAACAATGTTTGCTACATTAAATACTGTTATTTTCAACAAAGTTGCTCAGTCCATCAGACATAAAAATGTAAGATTGATCAACAGTCAAAGATAGTAACAAGTAATAAAAAAAAAAACAACATTTGAAATGATGCAGAGCTTCAGTATACAAGATAGTAGGAGTTGAACAATGGTTCTTATACTGCATATTGTTGTTTTCAGATCAGTTGTTCTGATTACCAGATTCAAGAGTGCAAAATCGGTCAAGAAAAAAGAAAATTTTAAGCATTGACTGCTCCTTTCAATAAACGACAGATATCAGCAGTACATCTATCCTAGCTACCCTGTATATACATATAAATTTAGTTTTACATTTTAAAGAGAAAAGAACTAAAATAACAAAAACAAATGTATAAACAAAGCAAAATAGAGACCAATAAAAATAATACAGAATTTCAAAACAAGTGATAGGATATTAACAATGGCCATTATATTATGTTGTTATCTTCAAAATGGTTGCACACATAACCAGATATAGTCTTGTAAAATTTATCAATCATGCATTAACAGTTCCTGTCAATAAACCAACAGATATTAGTAGTACAATTATCCTAGCTATCCCTTTCATTTTTTCTTAATCTCATTGTTCATGGATAAAATTTTTTCCTGTTCTTTACTATTGTTTTTCTTTTTCAGACGTAGGTGTTATCAGTTTTAAAATAATTGTGAAAAAATATATATCAGCTATGGCATTTTCAGTAAATGGGACAATAGATCAGAACATGAATGTTATGATAAGAACATCATTCCTCACCTCACTGGAATGGCTATCAGGGACCTATACCTTCTAAATGGAAGCCATTGCTAAATTTGCCATTACTAAATCAGTTGTTTTCCTAGGAATGAGGAAATTACTTGCTATATGACCCCACAAATCATCTGCCTTGTCAAAAGGAAAGAAAGTGAATGTTCCACTGAAGTCTCAGGAGGCAAAATAGATAACATTATTCACTAATCTGACTGTCAGTGTACCAGTTTATACTAGTAAGTATAGTAGTTCTCAGCAAAACTCTGATGGAACATGTTTTGCATGTACATCTTTTGGTATTGATGATATATTTAGGAAAAAACACAGTTTCAAAAATCACCAACATCTGACACTAAATTTACAGCTAATGTATATTGTTGTTTTAAGACAGCAACAATGATGCATAGTTGTGAGCTAGCCTAATCATTGGCCTGTACAGATAATATGTCTGTAGAAAACAAATTTACATTATTTTAGGAAAATTTATCTTAATTTTAAGCAATCTAGTAGCATTTATTTAGTGTTTCTTTACTAGGAATAACAAGAAAAACATTAAAAAGCATGGATCCTAATTTAAAAGAGTTTAGAATTCGCTGAGGTAAAAACACATGCACGCATGCATGTACATACTAAAAATAGCACATACACAATGCAGTGCTGATTGTGAGTCTGTGTTTATTCATCTTTAATTTGAAATACTAAGACTAGAAAAATCTTTTAAAGCCACATGGGTAAACACAACAATAAACACTAAATAAACTTATAAAGTAACTTGGAAAGTCTAAAGATGCCAGCCTTTTAATATTTTACTAACCATTTAAATAATGAAATTTTGAGCACCATTGGCAGATGAGCTCATAATTTTGAAAAATGGATCATTCATACAATAGATTTAAAAGCTTTTGAGATATTATGATGTGTACCATCACAAGTCACACTATAATGCTAATGTATATGTTTTAGAAAAATACACCAGTTATTGATTTATATCTTGTGTTAGTGAGAGTTACATATTTTAATTACTATATAGTTTATGAAGTCAGACATAACAACATACACTAGGCTCTTCCACCTTATTTTAAAAGCAATTTACAATTTTCACCTATCTTCTGAATCAATATGTCTGTAAATTTTTTGGTTTGCATCAATTTTCAAAGGCATTTGCTGTTTTACTTTTAATAGCATTATCAGAAAAGAATTGAATAAGGGTTATTATTTTGTGTCTTCTTTCACTTCTCCCCTCCAGTCATTTAGATACTTCAATTTCTGATTGACTAGATACCATTTCTTCCATGGTACTATCTTTATTAAATTTAATTTTCACCTCTTATAAAACCTTTTTCACTTATTACAGCCAGAGCCTCTTGACATTTACCCTTTTCATCAGAATCTTCATTATTTGCTACAGGTGGGTCTGCCGTTTCCCTTTCCTTCCCCTCTCAGCTACTAATGAGAGAACAGTATTATACATATTGTGTTCCTTCCCCCTCCTCACCGCATTGTGAAGAGCAGTTAACACTCACTTTCAGCAATAGAAAAGAGGGTGAACAAAGAAAATGAGAACATCTATAGCTGATGGCTCTCTAGCAGGATTGTAAAATATTTGCTAGAATTAGAAGTTAGCTTCGTTTTACTCCAAATAGTTGAATCAGATGGTTGCTTTCCTGTATGCAGAATATGAATTGCACCCTAATACCACAGGTAAAAAAGGTCACAAACGCTTTGGGTGCCTGTAATATCTATGAGCTACTTGAGTGCAGCCAAAATCGCTCACCAAGAATCAAATATTGGAGTTCTACCCTGACTTTTTCAGGGAAAAAGATATATAATTCAGATCAATTAGTTCAACTCGATTAACCAGTGGCAATCAAGGTTAATAAACCCTACTTCAACTGGATGCTGAAGCATTTTATTTACCTTCTAAACTTATACCCAATGTTAGCAACAGTGTACTCTGAAAATTATAATGTTTTGAGTTTGTTCAACAAGCAAACAAAAATTTTCTATGCTTGACAATTAAAATTCCTGAAAATACTGTAAATAATCATATTGCCATCAAGCTTCATAACAAATAATCACTGAAGTAAACAGAATGGGAATTGCCTGTGCAAATTATTTTTGTAATAAAAATAAACTGGTGAATACTTGAGGCAATTAAGTGGCATGGTATCTATTACCAAGGAAATATGTTACAGTTTAAAAAGGTGTGTTGTTGATACTGATAAAGATTTACATTTCCATGATGATGTCACTCACTGGACAATAACTGCCTTGGAGTCAGAGGAGCAAATTTCCTCCCCGTTACTCCTGGGCACTCAGGGACCCTTGCAATTCAGTGAAGGGAAAGAGTAAATATAGTCAGTTGAAGACATTGTGCTCTACACAATTCCCTGAAGGTCTACAATCACTGCTTCTTCCTCTTAATGATTTTAAGGATAAGGAGAAAGCAAGTTGATTATGTTAGAAGTGTATTAAGAAAAAAAAAAAAAAAAAAAAAAAACAAGAAAATATGACATTGCATCTTTCTCTTCAATAAAATAACCTTGTTAAATTCTGAAATAATTTTAGTACAAAATCTTTACTAAGAAAACCGTACTGAACATTAGTATTCGGATACCACATACCACATGTAGACCATTTTAGATGGATGAACACACACCTCATGGATTTGGATTTAAACCAAATATTTAAACCACACATTTAAACCATAAATTTGTGCAACATGTTCTGCTAATTCAACAAATACTGTAAAATGCCAAGAGAAATATTTTATTTTAATTTCACCAGTATAACTTTAAAGGATTATTCTGCTTCATCCAGGGTTCTTCATGCATTTGTGTTTCATGAAATAGTTTCTTTTTGTCATTGGAGAAATTCACATTCTCCAACTTTTTTTCAAAGAAGTTGTTATTGCCTAAGCACAAAGTGAATTTTTCTTTTATTGCATAATCAAAGAATAGTGAAATGAGGAGGATTCTCCAAAATTGAGCTTGGAAGATAATTTGTGATTGACTAGAAAAAATTGTAGGTAGAGATTCCTTCTTTTCTCATGAAGAAAAGCGACACACAGACTTGGCAAAATTCCATGATCGACAAGGTATTCAGCTCCTGTAGAGGGGAGGGAATGAGCTTCATTGTAGATAGCTGTCAATGTAAAAATGATGTGCATAGTTACAAAGTATAAGTAAGTTTTGTAATACAGAAGAGAAATGGGAAACATATTTATATGTGACTGACTAGGGAAAGAGTAATTTAAAGATGGTGTAATCTAGCATTCTACAGTCTTTACAGATAGATAGATAGATAGATAGATATCCCTTTAATAGCAACTTTCATAGGTCTCATTGCAGAAGAGACACCTAGAACCTGGTTCATTCCCCATTGGAATGTTCACTTCCCTATATAACCTCTACAAAGGAAGATCTAGCAAAGAGAGAACAGGAGAATTTCCCTGAGGGAACACAGACTATCACTAAGTTCCCCACAGAGGACAAACTAACAATTCTTCTGAGAAGGGACTTGCAAGTCTGTCTGCTCTTCCTGTACTGTCTTTTTCCTTAAGAAACTTTCCACTTTACATAACAATTATTCTACATTGAATTGTGAAGTTTGTTTAAGTTTCAAATTCAGCAAATTATTAAGTTTTTTTAGGAGGTAGACCCCCCAAACCTCCCATGGTTGCTATGTGATAACTGTGAAAAGAGCCACCTTCCCAAAGTTCTCTGACCCAACTGTGCCATGAAATTTTTTCAAAGTTAACCTTAGTAGCAGTAAATTTTGCAACACTTTACTTTGGATATTTTTCTTGAACAGAAAAATTCATTTCATCAAGACAAAATGATACTAAGAACTAATGTGTTGAAATCTTCATATTCTGGAGAAAATTGCTCCAGGATAAAAGTAAAACCTTCTGTGTGCTATATGTACAATCAATAGGTGGAGTATCAAAGATGGGAGCAGTTTAGTATAGCAGGGTAATGAAAGGTACTGAAACAAAAATACTTCCTTTTCAGTGAACATGAAGGACATGAGCTAATAAGAAAAAAATGCTATAAAATCTGACACTAAATTTCAAAACTAATGCTAGCTAGTGTCATGATTTTTGTTAACTCTTCTGTTGTTTTTTTTTTTTTTTTTTAGTTAACCAATAATGTAGTCTTAAAGAAGTTTCAAGTAGCAACTACCCTCTTTTGTTTTAAACAGATTTCTGACTTTAAATTATAATACAAAGCTACTGTGCTAAAATCAACATAGTACTGGCAAAAACATAGATCTGATCAGTGGAACAGATTAGAAAACATACACACAGCCACAAACAAACTTGGCACCCTTATCTTTGACAAAGAGGCCAAATATGTTTGATAGAAGAAAGATTGCCTCTTTAATAAACAGGGCTGGAAAAATTGGCTCTCTACATACCAAAGACTAAAACTAGACCCATGTCTATCACCATGCACTAAACTAAAGTCAAAATGGATCAAAGATCTAAATATTAAAAAGGAAACAGTAGGGGCTGGGGATTTAGCTCAGCGGCACAGCGCCTGCCTGGCAAGCGCAAGGTCGTGAGTTCGGTTCCCGGTACCGGAGAAAAAAAAAAAAAAAAAAAAAAACAAAAAAAAAAAGGAAACAGTAAACCTACTGGAAGAGAAAGGAAGTAGGAATCTTGAAGACATAGGGGTAGGTAGAGTTCATGAACAAAAACCAAACTGCATAGGAAATACTTCAAAGAATTAACACCTGGGATCTCATCTTATTGAAAAGTTTTTGCACATCAAAAGTAATCACCAATAGAGTTAAAAGAAAACTCATGAATTAGGAAAAAATTTTAGCAAAGTATCCCTCAGATAAAGGACTTCTATCTAGAATGTATAAAGAATTTCAAAATATGAGCCCCCCCAAAATTCAAAGATCCAATCCAAAAATGAGCATCTGAGATGAATACACACTTCTCAGATGAAGAACTACAAATGGCAAACAAATATATTAAAAAATGTTCAACATCATTGGTCATTCAAGAAGTACAAATTAAAACAACACTCAGATTCCATCTCACTCCACAAAGAATTACCAACATCAAGAAATCAATCAGTAACAAATGCTGGTGGAACTGTGAGGAAAAAGGAACCCTTCTCCACTGTTAGTAGGAGAAGGAACCCTTCTCCACACTGAGGAAGTCAGTGTGGAGAGTCCTCAAAAAACTAGGATTAAAGGTCCTATTCGACCAAGCTGTTCCCCTTCTGGGTATTTTCCCAGAAAAACTGAAAACATCATACCACAGTGATATATGTGCACCATGTTTATAGCAGCACAATTTGTCATAGCTAAATCTTAGAAGCAATCTGAATGTCCATCAACTGAGGAAAGGATAAAAAAGATGCTGAATGGTCTCTACTGTGTATATGTATAGCACTTTTTAAAATCCAGTCATCTTTTGACCTCCATTGATCTCTCACATTTTTCAAACCAATCTGATAAAAGATCCTTTTGTTTAGATCACTTGTATTCAGTAATATAATTGGACGCCAATATACATTCATGCTGTCTTTTTCATTTTAGTCGTATGTTTGTTCCTTTGCCCTGCAGTATTTTATTAAATATATTATTTAGTATTTCATTTTATCTTGTCTATGGATTCAATTTACTTTTATTTATTTTATAAAATTCTCCAGAATTATACTTCTAAGTTAAATTATTCTATTTCATCTATAGATTTTTACCATGAAAATATATGCTTTCATTTTCTTTCTTTCTTGTAATATCATTGTTATAAATTTATCCAATACATATTAGGAATACTACAATACATTGTAATAGGATTTTCTTTAAATTGTCCATAAACCTTATGAATTTTTTTTTTTTTTTTGGCCTTTTTGAGGCAGGGTCTAGCTCTTGCAGTTCAGGCTGGCCTTGAGCTTACTTTGTAGCCGTGGCTGTTCTCGAACTTGCAACCATCCTCCTACCTCGGCCTCACGAGTGCTGGGATTACAAGCATGCTTCACCATGCCTGGTTTAGAAAAAATTGTTAAAATGAACAAGTTACTTTATGTTTGTAGATTTTAGTTTCCATTTCAAATTATTTTACTTCTGTCTGAAAAAGTTTTCTTTCTTACAAGTGTTTGTAATATGGAGATGTTCACACCAGATTCTCTTAGGAATTTATTAGGAACATGTGTTTATTTTTTATAGATATTTGGTAGGAAAAAGAATTTTAATTTGATTCATTGCTTTTAAAATTTTAAGGGTACCATTTCCTCATCATCAGTCTTGCATATCTTAAATATAAAGTGCTAATATTCTTATGGTTGTTCTTTTTAAAATAATATGGGTTTTAAACCCTTTTCTCCTTCTGGCATTTTAAAACAGTGTCTATATCATTGTTTTTGATAAATGTACACCTTGATATTATTTTCTGTTACTAGCTTGAGTTTTTTGAATATATATATCAAATGAAAATTTTCATCTAACTGGAAATGCTTTCGTTCACATTACTTCAAATAATGTTTTCCTGTTTTTTTCAAATCCCCTTATGTCAAGATTATCATTAAATTGGTAGTGCATTCTTTGATACTGTCTTACAGACAAGTATGATTTTGTCTTATCATTTTAGTATATTTTTTGCTGCCTGTACTTCAATATGGGCAGTTTCTATGGCTCTTTATCCAAGTTCGGTGGTTTGATCATTTCTTTCTGTAATGTATACTCTGCTGTTCATATACAATTTAATGGTTTTGTCCTAACTGCATTTTTTGGTTCTAATAATTCTACTTTGGAATTTTTTATTCTAAAGATAAAAGAACAACAAGAGATTAACAAAACACATACATTTACAAAATAACACAAAAACAATACAAGCAATGCAGAATCTCAGGATACAAGAAAATATTCTAGGTATAAAAAGATAAAGAAGTGAAGTAATTGAAGGCTATGGAAAATTAACAATAGTTTTTATATTACATATTGATATCTTCAAATTGGAATTTTGAATAATTTAAAATTCTACGTTGATCATATTCATATTTTCACCAAATTTTTAAAGATATTCGTAAACTGTCTTAAATTTTGTCAGTTCCTGTACCATTATTTCTGTCATTTCTGTGTCTCAAGTCTACTGAATTATATTATCTTCTGACTATGGAGTACAAGATTTGTTTATCATATATCTAGAAATTTCATTGTGCCTGGACATTGTTAGCATTGTTAAGTATCTACCTGGATTTTGTTTTCTTTTTTAAAATACCTTGAGTGGTTGGGGGCAGATACTTAATTGATTTGATTAACTTGATCTTTGGAGGTTCATTTTTCAGCTTTGTAAAGATAAATACAAACTACCTTTTCTTCTAGGACTAGTTGAGCTCTACATACAGTTTCTGGAATTTCAGGAATCTCTACTCAATGCTGCATACATTCAACAGATTTTCTCCACGCTGGGTGTTTATAGCGTGCATTCTCCCAACTGTGTGAGATCTAAGAGTTCTAGCAATTTTGGATACACTTTAAATGAAGATTTAAGATAGTATCATATGATTTATTTTATTTTTAAATTTTGGGCATAGTTCAGACCTGTGCTGTCTATATATTTTTCAATATGTAGAAACAGATATTTTGTGTGTTTTCTTCAATTTTCTTTTCTTTTTCCAGAAACTCTAGCTTAATTTTTACTAAGCCATCATGGCCAGAAGTAAATATCATGCTCAATATACTTTGATTACTTCTATAACAAATTTTTGGAAGGGTAGAGTTTGGCCTTCAGTTACTTCACTTCTTTATTTTTTTATACCTAGAAGAATATTTTGTATCCTGAGGTCCTAACTATGAAATGTTAGCATTTATTTCTGAAAATAGACAAAATTTTAAAAGTGGACTTACATGTTTATTTCAAGATATACTCAGTTTTACTAATAAGAAGGTATTATTTTCCAAACTTACATGCAAAATACCTTGTACTATTTCTAGCAAGTTCTCTTTGCTTTGTAATCGCTGGTACATTTCCATCCTTTTCAAATATCTATTCTTTGTGCTCTGGCTACTTGCCTCTGCGTTCTGCCTACTAAGCATTTTGTTCAATTACCACTTTAGTAAGAACAGGGCTAATGCATCAGTTTGCTTTGAGTAAGTAATAATATATTCCACATCGGGCTCTAACTGAAATTAGATTCCCCTGTTGGGCAGAAAATAAATGTCATGACACTTCCCATGTGGCTTTTAGCAAATATTATCCATGATACAAATGTTCCAATTGTACTATTAAAAATTGTTGACACTTGCTCTGTGTGGGCTGCTTTTTCTTTGCAGTTTTCCACTCTGCTTCCAAATCCTCTGTTTCTCTATGAGGAGGCCACATAGTCATGACTCTGGCATCAAAACGAATCCATTCTTCCCTGTTTGGTGAAATGTAGAGTTGATAATTTGGGGGCATCTATAAATAATGTGTACATATCTATACCTACTTTCCTATATTTAACATTTAAGAAATTATTTCTATCATTTGAAGTTATATTGAAAATCAAACTTTAAATCATATTTTCCTGCAACCTTTTTCTTCCTTTTTCTAACAGTCTAACAATTTTCTCTTCCACTTATATTTATTCAAGAGTTCCTTAGTTGTAGTAATAAACAAGAATTAAATACACTGGGATCATATATCCCTATCACCATGTAATACTGGTACAATTCTAGGTAAATTGCATGATTTTTCCCTTAGTACTCAGCTTTAGAAGATTATGTGATTGTTCTGAAAATTAAAAATAATATTCCTGATCAGACAATTCAACACAGCAGTCTGCATCAAACAACAAACTTTTTATAAATACTGTCTTGGTTATTTTTCTCTCGTTGCTGAGACAAAATACCCAACGTCCAAAATGAAGGAAGGAAAGGTTTATTTAGCTTACAGTTTGTGGAGGTTTCAGTCCA
>NW_004955404.1:45836957-45863019 GCF_000276665.1 Chinchilla lanigera | reverse complement strand
AAAAAAAAAAAAAAAAAACAAATACCGTATAGCATATGAAAATGTTTGTATTATTATTCCTTGATAAATAAGAAACAAATGGTCAGAAGAGACTGGACTTTAAGAGGGACAGAGTTATCTTTTCCAGCAAAGCCTGTTGACCACTTTTTAAATTATTTTACATTTGGCTGTATACCAGGGCAACCTTGAAAGTACTAACAGATATTTATAATAAGTCAATATTTAAAAACCTTTAGGAGCAGATCATTAGATGAATTTTTATTTTCTTAATATCAATATAATTATGTATTTGTATATGGCTTGTCTCCTTGTTTAAAATACAAGGTCTATAAATAATACCTGTTTTGTTTGTTTTGTTTCCTCTATGCCTTGTACAGTCCATGGTGCATATTAAGCACCTCAGATACACAAGTGAGTCAAATGCAAAATATTTATGCACAGTTATTCATGTGCTTTATTACTAATTCATTTAAATTTTTGATTGTAAAATCAGTGATACTAATAATTTATATTTCTTCACAATGTTATAAACTCTTATCTATAAAATTAGTCTCAATTATTAACACTACCAAAGCTAAGAAAATATAGAATACTACAATTATACAGTAAGTAGCTAATGATCAGGCTATGTCATTGGAGAATTTTGTCATTGTGCAAATATACAGTTGACTAACATAAATCTATATGGTATAAGTCAGTCAGTCAGTATGGTCTGCTTGTTGATACAATCAAAAGGCACATAAACAAGAGACATTTGAGGCTGTTAACAGTGTAAAATTGAATAGTGTTCTATAGTAAACATGTTTTACAAGTCAAAGCATACTCTTAAATAATGGTAAAAGTATAGTAAATTCATAAACCAATAATTTATTTCATTACCAATTATTCTATACTGTACATGTGTACTACATTATTATGTGACTGACCTCTCAGCAGGTCTATTTACACAAACAGCACCACAAACACATTAGTAATACTGGATACCATGATATTTCAACGTTTTACAATGTCAGAAGAACATAGGGAATTTTTCAGGCTGTTATCACCTTAAGGGATCATAATTGTACAAAACACCAATCTTCAAACAAAACAAAAAAGCTTATGCTGTGTATCTCTCTCTCTCTCTCTCTCTCTCTCTCTCTCTCTCTCTCTCTCTCTCTCTGTTTTTTCCTTCTTTCTTTGGAACCGGGAATGGAACTCAGGACCTTGTGCTTGCCAGGCAGTTCCTGTACCACTGAGCTATATCCCTAGTCCCACTTTTATTCTTTCAATTTCAAGATTGTGTTTCTAATTCACTAATTTGAAGGGAAAAGCAAGAGAAGAGAGAGAGACAGACAGACAGACAGTGACAGAGAGATGGATAGATAGAGAGAACCTAAGAGGAAATAATGCTTACTGTATTTTCAAGAAGCTGATTTTGAGAATCTTGGAGCAAATGAATATCAGTTATACATTTTTTTAACATAGTATCGATTAATTTGTCAATGTTGTAGAGACTACTGAATAACTGTGTGTATGCTAAGACCCTCAGTTGCAAGTATTTGAAGATCAATTAAATAAATGATAATATAATATCTAAGCAAGGCTGTAACTCATATGGACTTAACATTTTGAGAGTTTTTAAAAAGTAATTTTTAAATGCCCAAAAACTAGAAGTATTTTTTTCTAGAGAAGCAAAGAGTAAAAATAAATAGGAGAAAAATGTGACTTTTAATTATGAAATAATTAGAAAATACTTTTGTTTGGTTGTCACAAGTTAGTAGACATCCTTCTGATTTTCCCCATGGGAAGACCAGAATTACTGGCATAAGAATAGTTAGACCGCTCCTGAGGCTCAAGCCAACCAATCTTATTCATAACTCTTTGGAATACATGTCAATTTCACTTATTGGCAGGCCTTAGTATCATTTTCCTAGCTTAATTTTGCAGTATGTTGGGAAAATATCCAACAAAGCGACACTGTGGGAGAGAACTGAATACTTGTAAGACAATCAAATTTAAAAGAAATTGGCTATGGTTTGAAATACTCCGAACACACAGACCAATATATTGATTAAGCATTTTGTAAGAAAGCATTGCTGAACATTATATCATTTGCCAAAAGCTGTAAATCTACCTTCAATGAACTATACACATTAAATTTTTTCTAAAGAAAATATAAAATTAATTTGATGCCAGAATTACAATCCTGCTGAAAAGCAAATCCTGATGTTGGTGTAGTAATAATCATAATTACACATGTATTCAAATATTTGATCTATCTCTGTTTTCTCTAATTTATTATTAGCTACTATTTCAAGTGATGTTAATTGTAAACAAGAAAAAAATATATATTGCAGCTTTCATTTACGTTGAAAAGGCAATCACTGTGATATTGTTCTCTTGAAGGTACCAAATTCTTAAGGTACCAAATGAACAATTGTTTAGTTAATTCTATCACTCTATAAGATAGTTTATGTAATTTCTTTTTGACTTATTTGGTTGCAGAATATATAACTATTTTTTTAAAACTCTCATCTTTATATTGACCTGTATTTAATATGATTAAAGTTATTTTTATTCTATCCATGTTTTCTGTTAATCTTCAATTAAGAATGATTCTTTTCTCATAAGCAATCCCTTGTCTTGGCTATAAAAACTAATATCTAGCTATAAAATGTAAATGGTGTTTTTCCTCTATTGAATAAATATTTTCCTTAAAATAGTTTTAAGCATACTTTTCACAAATTTTTCTCATAACTTATAAATTCTGATTTTTGTTAAATAGAAAACACGTGTAATTATTTGTAATGTTTTTACTTTTAGAGCTATATTTTCCTCTTGGTTCTGGGAATGGAACTCAGGACCTTGCTCTTGCCAGGCACGCTCTTCTGACACTGAGCTATATCCTGATTTTTTCCTTGAGTTTTTCTCTTTCATAGAAGAAGATTGCCATTTATATTAGCCAGTAGTTTTATTCTTTGTTTATCAAAATGCCATTTATTTTTCAGAGATGTTCAATCATAAAACATTTTGGTTAATAGCCTCTCTGCTGCTCTATTTCAGAATACTAGGGTTAAATAGTCAAATAAGTTTACAGATTATATAGAGAGAATAATTACAATTGTTGTAATAAATGTAATTGCAATATAATTGTAATATCTAGAGTTTATATTTTCTGTAACAAAGTAATCGGTAGTCTTCAATTCCTTTTCATTATTTTATAGAGATTTGCAACATTCAAACTGCCAATTGTCACTATCTTTAATATTTTATACTTATCTTCTCTTTAGTTTTGAAATTGAAAAAGAAAATCAGTTAGTTTGCCTAGCATTAGAAAACTGCACATAAGCCAGGTGTGGTGGCACAAGCTTGTAATCCCAGCACTAGGGAGGCTGAGGTGGAAGGATCGTCGCATGTTCGAGGCCTGCCTGGGCTACAAAGTGAGCTCAAGGCCGGCCTGAACTGCATAGGGAGACCGTGTCTCAAAAAAAAAAAAAAAAAAAAAAAAAAGCAAACAAAAAAAGACAAAAACAAAACTGCACATAAAAAGAAAACTGTTAAATTGTTTCTTTGGGGATTTTATTTTTATCTTCTTTCGAGCTTTTTTTAGACCTCACACTGGCTATGTTACCCAAAATACAGTACCTTATTATTTAGGAAAATATGTCCATGTAAACATATGGATTTATTATATCTTTCAAAACTTTCAAACCAACTTTCAAAATATGCTCCATGAAATTCTGGATCTTTAAGATACCAGAATATATCATTTGTACTCAAATTAGCATAATTTTTATTTCCATAGAAATTCTGTAATCCAGATATATGTAGTCTCAAAGTTAGGACTAATTTGTTCTATACTTCATCAATATTTTTATCATTTTATTTTTATGAAGGATGCTCTTTGAAAAAATATTCCATAGAGGGGGCTGGGGATTTAGCTCTGCGGCACAGGGACTGCCTGGCAAGCGCGAGGTCGTGAGTTCGATTCTCAGTACCGGAAAATAAAACAAAAACAAAAAAGAAAAAAATATTCCATAGAATGCTCTTGAGTAAAAGCTAATCCAAGTAAACAGATTTCTTTCTTTATCATATGCTTCAGAAAAAGTACACAATTTCAGTAAACAGCTAAGTATGCTGATATCTCCTTTCGTAGTTCAGTAAAAATGCTTTGTTTAGTTTCTGTCACCAAATTTGCTACTTTCTCATATGTTCAACTTATCAGCCATCACAAATAATTTTAGATGAAAATATTGTTAATTCTCCTTTTCCAAAGGTAAACATATTTTATCTTTAATTTTGACCACAATATACCGATATGCACATCTATTTTACTTATTATGCTAAACAGAATTTGTAAGTCACCTTGTCTGTCTCTTATACTAGAACCATGAGCCTTTTAATATCAGGGTCTGGATTTATTGTCATTGTGTAGGTCACTACAGTCTGAAGGACTGAAATAAAGGTAAAGGTTTAATACATATTTTTGGGTATCCATTGGGTATTTCCAATGGATTTACCTAATCGTCTTTTTTGTCTTTTTAAGAATTGCTGGATATTATAACCAATAACGCCCTGGAATGTGTTCCAGTGTCAAATTCTGTATTTGAAGATGTATTCAGACTCCATGCCAACTTTGACTCTACACTTCAAACTTTTTACCACCAAATGTTTTTGACTTTTCTTTTTTTCTTCAGTATGTTTTCCCTCTTTCAACTTTGAATGTGCATTGAAAGAGGACGAAAAACGTCGTGATTACAGTATAGCAAATTAAGTTCTACAATAGACTAATTAGAATGATAAATTGTTCCATTCTTCCTTTGCGATATTCCCGTCACCACTAGTGAAAAATGTACAAAACAAATGATGCATGCACAAGTCTTAATCCTATACCTTGCATTAGCAGAAGCTACTATAGTTGAAAACAAAACAAAATGCTAAACAAAAATGTTAATATGTGAGGTAAGCAAAGTGAAAGAATATGAAAGTAAAATGCCTTAAAGTTTACCAATGTTTTCAAATTTTATGAGCAATAACCTATTTCACAGTATGTATAAATATTGGACACTCGAAGATTTGAGCCATTTTTCATCCTTCGCAGGAGAACCTCTTTCATCCCGCAGATTCTTTATCTTCTTGTTTAAATGCCTACAATAAAATATGTAGAACTGTCACAGAACAAACTACTGAAATATGTTTAACAAGGTAATTTAAAAACAGATTTGTAATGAATATATGTGCTGTATTAACATACTAAATAACAAGAGCTAATATATGCACTAATAAATATTTAAAGTCTTAAGCATTATAAGAGGTCTAAAATTAATGTTTATATAAATAGTTTTTGAATTTTTAATTGGTGATGAATCAAATTACTGTTGATACTATTATAAAATTTAGTGAAATTATATAATTTTCTCCATATGGTTTTATCTTTACAGACCCCTTATTCAATGAAGAGTGAAATAAACATAGAGTATTAATCAGCTAGGGTCATACCCAAACAACTCAGAATCTCAGCCGCAGTCATGTATTCACTTGTTTATAGAGCATCTGACACTTTCATCTCTATAGTGTTAAATTTAGATGTCTCCCCTGCTCTTCTGGCTTTAAACTATGGTATTTCCATTTATCAAATTGGCAACTTTGTGAAAAAAATTGCAATACTATTGATCTATTTTTGAATCAGTATAGACTGACCTACATCATCCCTATACTTAAATGATGAATTGTTCCAAAGAGGCCTGGAGATGTACTGAACTACAACTTAGCTTGACGTGCAGGCAGGCTATAACCTAACCTACAAGCACTGTCCCGTAGCTAAGCAACAGTTTCAGCTGATTATAATCTTAAGTGTATGGAATTACACTTGTGTAAATCAAAGGAAGATTACACCAATCAGGTAACCTCTGCATATCATGTCCTGTATTTCTGGTTGTAAAAGTAACTCACTACATTGCAAAAAGGAACATTATAACCTACAGTACTTTTTGTCTAGAATGTTGCTTGACTTTAAAACTTTTTTGTTCTCTCATAAGGTTTCTAAACTTGTGTATGGTACAAGTTTCCAGAGACAAATATTGGTTGTATACAAACATACTTACATACATTTATAAGGACTTAATCATAAAATTACTAATGTCATGTTTTATGTGGATTAGGCAGATGCGCCAGATACAATGGGAGCACAGTGTAGTAGAAATTAAGGAAGAAATGAAAGCTAAATTATAATCTCAGGGGCTGGGGATTTAACTCAGAGGCCCAACACCTGCCTGGCAAGCGCAAGGTCGTGAGTTCAATTCCCAGTACTGGAAACAAAACAAAACAAAAAATTATAATCATTCATAGTGAAAAGTTACACTTGATATGTCAAATAGAAAAATTAAGAAATAGAAAGAAAAATAGACAAATGAAATAGTTTCTGTTTTTCTTTTACCATTGTTATGATATTTTTAATAAAAGTGCCCATATACTGCTAGTAAAAATATAAATTGGCAGAGCATATTAGGAAAACAAATTGATACATGGCATCTACATTTAAGACTTTTGACTTGTTAGTAGTGATAGAGGTCATCAATACTACTTTTCTGAAAAATGGAACAGAATGATTTAAAAAACATAAAATAATTACAAGGAGGGTGGTAAAAAGAAAAGGGTAATATTACAAAAAGTGAAAATCAGATCACTTAGTGAGAACAAAGTCTCATTTTGCAATGTCCTCTGTAACTTAATTGGGATATCTAAAAGGGAAAGGTTTTAAATAAGCAAAATGTTTGAAAATTTAAGATTCTGTTACAACCATTCTCACTTCAATAGTCTAACAGCTGTCCTACTCCCCTAAGTACTCTACAACTCTGTTCTATGAAAGGATAAAACAGAGGTTTCTGGATCACTTGTATTAGGCAGAGTTAATGGGGAAGAAAATATGTAACCAGTGAATGCTGAAACCACCAGTGTGTTTCATGTGGCTGAATCAATTCCCATTGGAATAAATAAATCATACTTTGTTTCAGCATAAAAATTACAAAACATCGAACTACCGCCAAACAATAGGTTTGCAAATATAGGTTGCAGAAAAATACATGAAAAATAGAGTTTAAAAAACAACAACAAAAACATAGACAACAGTTAGAGGGAACAGATATTCAAGGCAAAGAAAAAAGTATTACATGTACATATATAGTTTCACAGAAAGACAATAGCAGATACTACCACCTTGAAACAAGAATAAAATACAGTTTTAAAAGGACAGAATAGAAGCTTTAGAATTTAAAAATATGATGAAAAATAAGTTTTAATAAAATAATAGAAAAATAGATTTGAATAAATATCCAGAAATTGGAATTAAGAACAGAAAAACAATAGGAGTTTAAAATTGAGAAAATGCAGGGGCTGGGGATTTAGCTCAGCGTCAAAAGTGCCTGCCTGGCAAGCGCAAGGTCATGAGTTCGGTTCCCGGTACCGGAGAAAAACCAAAAAAAAAAAAAATAATAATAATAAAATTGAGAAAATGCAAAGTACTAGCCAAAATGTTTAGTATCTCCTGAGACTTTCAGCAAGCAAGGACATAGTAAAAGGAATGAAAAGAATTACTAATTAAACAAAAACAAAACATTTCCAAGAAATGATGTATATGAGTTACAAAGAGAACGCAGTACTCTATGCAAAAGGAAGGACATACCACTGTGTTATTTCAAAAATTCAGCAAGCCAGAGAACTAGTAAAACTGCACAAGCTTCTACAGGTAAAAGTAGGCTCATGCATTCAAGTACTCAATAACAAAATTGCTAATATTATATTTTACATCTATTAAGATTGTGAGCCAAATATAATGGGGTCATGATGTGGTACACACTATTAGAAAAATAAAAGTTAAAAAATATTCTTCTATAATCAAAAGTTGTAGGTATTGTGTCAAATAGAAAAATCTAAAGAAGTAGGAAGGAACATACATAACATACAAGGCTTAACAACACTAATAACAGCAAAAAACCCCAATGACATAGCTAAGAGAATTAACAAGTGCAAAAGAAAGAACTGGAAATGGAAACTGTGCTTTCTATTATTAAATGATTCTATTGGTGAATATATAATTTTTATTTTAAAAAATAATAGATGATAAAATATGTACACATTGTTTATTCATTAGTGAAAGCCAAAATTAGATCTATAACTATTTCTGTTTACTACATCAATGTGTATAACAGCACAACTAGGAAATAATCAGAATGTACAAAAGTAAGGGAAAATTCTATGAAGTATTCCTCATCTATTTTATGGAACACTGTGTACCAAAATACTTTGAAGAATTTTATCAGAAAATTAATGTAAGTTAATAACAAAGGAACTGAGTATAGATTTTTCTCTTGAGTTTGTTTAATGTTCACTAAATTTTCAAATTTAATCAAAACCAACATGATAATTTGAACCTATGAACCTAATGTAAATGGTAATATGCTTGTTATTTTTCCTATTTAGTTTAAATGAAAAAGTTTCCCAGGTTAATAGACAGTTTATAGCTTTCCTCAGGAATAGAATTGGGGGTGAAGGGTTACACCTTGCCAATAAGAACCTTTCTTACCTACAGTAATAATATTATCTGTACATAATGTTATATAGTCAAAAAGAAGTTATACATTTTATTATGATTTCAAATAATAATTTATAACTCTTTCTTTCACAATTTCTTCAATACCCAAAGGGGTGAAGGTATAATTTTCTGAAAATGTATTTTCAGTTACAAATCTGATTTGAACCACAAGAATACATGTATTTGTGCTTTTGCTAAGCCAAAGGTATAATAAGAATACACAAAGGAAACGCAAATAATTTACAGCTACAAGATACCACAGTTTCAAGAAAATTGAAAAACAAACCCATCTGTAATTTCTGGTCTGTATGAGATTTGTCACTGAATTACTTCCCTGATGTTTTAACTGAAGTGACTAAATGAAGTCATATAGATACCGTTCTAATATTGGCAGCTTGAATTGGCTCTGACATTATTTAGTAAAGATCAGCCTCCATGCACAAAAATTCGTACCTTTTAATAATTCTTTAAAAATTGTACATTGGTACAAATGTATGCTCAGTAAGTCTCTTCTAGGATGGAAAATATTCCCAGCTTTGTGATAGGCACAGTGGGGACTCAGACAAAAGATTTTAGGTAGCCTACTAGGTGGAGCCCTACTACTTGAACTACATGCAACACAGGGCAATCTATACTATATCCCTGTAGTCATTTGTGAGAGAGGCCACATAAATGCAATGCTAGGGGAAATTCAAGTAGTCACGGACAGTCATACATCTAGAACTTAGCCTTTCATTACAGACAAGTTCCTTCTGAATCTTCAGTGTGATTATCATATGCTTTCATAGTTATACATGTATGAGAAGAATGCAGATTTTATGCCTGGATGTGCTATTTTTTAAATGAACAAAGATGAAATATAAAACTCAAACACATAAATTGATAACAATAACATTACCGACTAAAATAAAACCAATGATAACATTACTGACTAAAATAAAACCACACTCTGCCAACATATGTAAGCGAACAAATATTCCACTTAATTAATTGCCTTGAGAAACTCACAATAAAAAATCTGTGGTCTTATAATACATCACAATCATGGCTTAAATGTATATTTCCTTTTACCACGTGACAATTTATTTTAGAATCATTTATCCAATGTGTCTTTTCTCTATAGAATAATTGGCAGCAAACATTATATTAAAAACAATTGTTTTACTTAGCTGATTTTATTGTCACATTGAAGATTTTTGGTATAGCCTTTTATTATAAATTTTCTTTCTTTATGTGTTTCTCATTTAGCTTAATTCAGTAAGAGAGTAAAAGACCAAATGCCCTTTTATGTAAGAGCACCATGCTATCAATACAACTGGCACTAAATCTAAAAGAAGAAAAAAATATTTTGATTTTGGGTCTGACTTGTTCATTGGAAAGAAATGGCTTTCTTTGTTATGCAGAGATCACATTAATATGCACTGTGATTTCTTTTTTGCATTGCTGCCACCACTTACAGATAAAAGCATAATTCAGAAATATAGGAAAAATAAGCTGCTATGCTGCCCTTTCTCAAAGTTCACTCACGGAAACTTAAGAGACTGTAAACCTTTGTTAATGCTTCTATATAGTCATAATAAATTCTTCTAAAGATGTCACTCTATTTCACACCATCAGTTTTTATTCAGAAGGAGATAATGCAACCACAAAAGTTGCTCATATACATGCAAAATAAGAAAAGAGATAATTTATTTCAAAAGCTGAGTGGAAGTCAGTCTTATAAGTAGAACATTAAAGTGGGTGATATGTTTTAAAATAACATAATAATTAAGCTTAGTAATAATATCAGAAGCTCCCATGAAGGAATCATGCTTAGAATATGTTAATATCCCCTATCATACATTTATTTAATGTCTACTGCATGTGAATTACTGTACTTCATCTTTTTGGAAAATTATTTTTAGGCATCTCTCATGCAAACTTCCTGTGATTGGGATATCTTTAAACTCTATCATTTGAGAAAGTTGTGATAGGTCATTACCTGAGAGCAAGGATTTGAAAAAGGACTCAGTTTACAGGTATCAGTTAAGGGAGTGACACATGCTATTAATTTTATCACTATTAACATGTTGAAAGTATGTCTAAATGTGTGTGGCATGATCAAAATACACAGTGATGCTTGCATTTGAAATTTTACATAAAATACTGTCATGGCTGCCCCTCAAAAGACATTCCCTCACCCCAAACATGACATCATCATTCTGGGCACAGTCCAAAGCAGCTCTGGAAGTCCTCTTTCTCTCACTAGGTGTGATCAAAATTGCAGTGAAAACTGCTGCCAAGA
This sequence comes from Chinchilla lanigera, assembly GCF_000276665.1. Lineage (NCBI taxonomy): Eukaryota > Metazoa > Chordata > Mammalia > Rodentia > Chinchillidae > Chinchilla > Chinchilla lanigera. The sequence continues at coordinate 45,852,163 of NW_004955404.1, read as the reverse complement.
GTTGCCTAATGGAAAGGAGGCTCATAAAAAAGACACTTTATTCCCTGGCTCTGGCATCCTGCTTTTTCTAGTTCTTCCAAAGTCAAAATAACCATGGCAGTTAAATGCTTTTATCCATTCAGGATATCTAGGCACCCGTGATGGCACAACTAACGACACTCATGAAAGAGTCTGAACTGCTTCAGTAAGAGGCAGGACTGATGAAACGAGTGTGTTCCAAGGCTAGGGAACTCATCTGCTGGACATCATGCTGATGCGTTTCTTACTCTAATGAATTTTTTAAAAATTTTCTCTTTAAAATTTTTTAAAGAGAAGAAACTAATATTAATAGTGAAACCAAGTTTCAGAACAGGTTAGTAGGACAGTTGCAACTGCTGTTACACTGTGTACCCTTGTCTTCCTAGTACTTATTCAGACTACAGAATGTAGGCATGATATCTTATCCAAACAATAGTAACACAAAACTTTCTTTTCAATGAACTAAGAAAAACTAGCTATATAACTATCTTAACTTTCTTGTGCATGCATATCATTTTTTTCTTTTTCCCTTTCTTCCTATCTGCTTTCCCCGTCCAAATTTGTTTTTTCCTTTAAACAGTTTCTTCCCAATTCACAATATCTGTTGAACATTTTGGACCTTATTTACTCATTCAGTTTCTCACACTAGTGAGACAATATAAGGTTTACACATATGGGTCGGCTTTATTTCACTTATGAGTACAATCTTGATTTGCATCCATTTACCTATAAAAGTCTCCAGTTTATCCTTCTTTATGGCTGAGTAGTGCTCCATCGCATAAAAAGACCACACTTTTTTTATCCATCCTTCTGTTAATGGACATTTGGGTTGTCTCCAAGGTTTAGCTATTAAAAATTCTCATATAAGTATGAGTCCACATATACCTCTGTGGTATGATGTTTTCATTTCTTCTGGGAAAATACCAACGACAATTGCTGGGTCGAATGGGACCTCTAATCCTAACATTTTAGGGAATCTACACTGACTTTCACAGTGGTTGTACAAGTCTATCTAATGAATTATTTAACTGATACTTTCAGCATATTGTTCAGTTGTATTTCAAAAAACATATGAAAATATTGTAAAAACTGTTATATTTTGATATAATTTAAACAAAAAATGGAAGTGTTTGCCTGATTTGCCACCTGGTCAGGTAAAGGATAGGCAACAATAAGTATTATTAAGCACTGTGTATGTATCAGGTTTTTATTTCCTGTTATGGCTTGTACCTGCATGTCCCCCCAAAACCTCAGACAGTCATGAGACAGGCTTCTAGATTTATAATTGATTCATGGTCCAATGTGGGAATTATGGATGTGAGCGCTCCACCTGCCACCTGCCCTGGGAGGATAGTTTGCATACAGTGTAAGGGAGGGAAGGAGGCTGCCAGCCACCACTCCTCCCTTTTGCTGTTGTTGTCTTTGCTGTTTTCTGCCGCTATGAACATTTGCCTTCTGCCATGTGCCACTCTGCCTTGGATCCACCAAGTATGGACTCAAACCTCCACAAACTGTGAGGTAAATAAACCTTTCCTTCCTTAATATTGGGTGTTAGGTATTTTGTCTCAGCAATGAGTGAGAAGTAACCAAGACACTTCCTTTGAGTAGATCGGAAGAATTAATATATAATAGTCCATATTTTTGATGTATCATTATTGGATTATTTATTCTCCTGCTGATGATCATATGGATTATTTTCAATTTGGGGTATTGTAAAACTGCCTTAATCATCTTTTTACAGGTCTCTATGTGAACATATATTTTCTCTTGAAGTTACTGGATAATGTGGTCAATGCATGTTTAAATTCCTCAGAAGCATGAAATAGTTCTCAAAGTGATTTTACCAGTTTATACTCTTACTTTAATGTGTGGAATATGCAGTTAGTTATATTCATTCTCTCATTTGTTTTTATTGAACATTATTTTCAATCCACTTCATCATATGTGTAATACACATTGCTTTTAACTTGTATAGTTTTAATTGGAAGATCTCAAATAATTAAAGATGGAAACTTTTCCTGAATATGTAGTGGCAGTTTGAAAAGTTTTATTTTTTCCCAATTCTTATTTTGTTTATCTTATTGTTGATGATTTTACTGCTCTGTACATATTGTTTTCAGAAAGATATATTGCTGCAAATATTTTTTCCAATATTGTTACTTCTGTTTACTGAATGCTATACTTTAATGGAAAAGGATGCTTTAATTTAAAAAAAAAATCCTTTACCAATTATTTTTCCTTCATAGTTCATATTTTTCTTCCCAATGAAGTATTTTACCTAAACAGTCCTGAAATACAAAGTTAGTGTCATATGAGATATGATCAAATATACTATGTGCGTTTAAATTGAGAAAAGTTCACTACTGTGAAAATATATTGCTACTCATCTTCCTCCAGTACTTTCCCTTGTTTCAAACTCACTTATTCCATGATATTTGTTGCTTTCTAAAGCAGTTCTTAAAGTTCATTCTTGTGTCTTTGTGTTCTGAATTGATCCAAAACATTTACTTTCTTGGTCATTTTGATGTGGGGCAAGGTGCAGAAGTCACACCAATCCTGTAAGGAAGGGAGACGAGAACATGCTGTCATGTGTTTACCAGCTTGCTTTTCTGTTGGATGGTACTATGTAGCAGCATTCACTGTATTTTTGACCACAGCTTGCAAAGACTCTCTCCAAAGACAACTTCCAGAAATGCTTCAGGAAGTCCCAAGAATGATAGGATAAATGTGTGCAAGTAAATGAAAGTACTATGAAAATGATTAATGGCGATGAGTCTTTTATTGTGGTAGTGTATTTTTGCAATTTTTAAAAAAATATTTATTTTTATTAGCACATATTTACAGTACACAGTGATTACATTTATCATGGACTATTTGTCAATGTATGAAGTGCGTCTTAATTCTTTCTGTTCTCATTCCCTTCTGCTCACCTCCCTCCAACTTTTCTTCTCCTCCCTATTTCTTCTCTTAATAAATTAATTGTATTGGTGCATGTTAGATACACACAATGAGCGCATTCGTCATAGGGAATTTGTACTTGAACCTGATATATTCTGATTCTGCTTTTTGTTCCATTCCCCTCCCCTCCCTTCAATCCTTCTTCTTCTCCTAATTTACCAAAACTTTGTTTCCATTTTTTCCCTTTTCCCTTCCTTTCCCCCTCCCCCTTCTTCAGTTCCCTCCCCCACATGAACATTTCCTTCCTATTTCATGATATCTATTATACATTTTGGTCCTTGTTCATATTTTTGGGTTCACACTCCAGAAAAACAATGTAATATTTACATATTTGTGTTTAATTTATTTCACTTGAGTATGGTCTCAATTTTGATACTTTTTAATTTAAATGTTAACTGCAAATTTTGTTACCCTTAGTGTTTTCTTCTCAGAGATTTATGGCCCTGAGTTTATGTAAGGCTATGATGAAGACATTTTTTATACAAAGTAAAATATGTATCAAGTTTTAGCATTCTTGTTCTTTTGTCTGATGGAGTCATCAAGATTTATCTGCAATTATATCTGTCAAAAACATATTCACCTCTGATAATAGTAGTATTGTTTCAAAGATTCTTTCTACACTGAATTGACCTAGTAGTTTTGTCAAAAATCAAGTTGATTATATATAAATGAGTCCATCAGGGTAAGAATTGCTCATGCTTTTCATAATAAAGAAATATGCTTTATCTACCTTATCCATGAGGATACTTGTTGGCCACATGTATGATTGGTGTGGACTTTTTTATATTTGCTCTAGGTATTCTTATGTTATTCAAACTTATTAATATTTTTACTTATACCTTAATAGAGACTCTTGTCCCAAATGCTTTCTCATCCAATTAAAGTTCTAAAATGAGCTCCAACTTACAGAGAGTGAACTATAAGAAAGATCTTGTAACAATGTTCTTGAGGTTACTAATGTAAAAATCATTTTGTTTGTATTAAATACCAACTTTTAAAATGTGGCTTTGCAGTGGAAATTTCTCATAATTATCCCAAGGTCACACTTAGTAACGGAGTCTGTAGTAGTTTTAGAGTAGTTAGCAAATAATATTCTCCATATGTAATTTCCAGTTGCAGATGTCAAAGGTGTGGTCAAATGGAGCATGAGTTTTTTTTGTTTGTTTGTTTTTGTTTTTTTTCTCCGGTACCGGGAACTGAACTCACGACCTTGCGCTTGCCAGGCAGTCGCTTTTGCCGCTGAGCTAAATCCCCAGCCCCTAAGCATGAGTTATTAACACACATCATCTTTAACTGGCTTTAAGAAGCCACTGACAAATTATATGTATACTTGTAGATGTGAAATGAGAGTGCTTGCATTCATAATAATTTTTGTAAATATAAATAATTTCTTTAACATCCAAAAAACTGAGAAGTGAATTTAAGAATTGCCACTACCAAAAACAATTTTAGAGATCATTATGCCTAAATGTGATGTTGTATTCTGGACGGACTTTGGGAACCAAAACTGATATTAGGTTAAAAAAAAAACATCAATGAAGTATGACTTTTAGTAAGCAATTGATCAGCATTGTTTCAAAAATATAACAAATATATCTTATTAATTGAAATTAACAGTGGAGAAACATAAAAGCACTATATGGAACCTTTCTCTTCTATAATATTTGTAATTTCTATAAAGCTTAAATTACTTTTAATTCTGAATTTTATTTAAAAAATAAACAGAGAAATCTTATTTGTACTTCTTGACATTTTTGTTTTCTTAGTTGTATGTGACATGAATAAAACCTTCTAGTTTAATAATCCTTCATCAATACAAAATAAATGTGAATGTTGGCACATGGAATTTATACAGGATTTTTGCTATTGGAAAGTACATAATCATTCATTGTTTTCTTTAGCTTTGGTAAGTAAATATTAATACATGGAGAAATTAAGAAAGGTAAGTTTTTATTAAACAACTTTAGGCTACAATAAAACTGTATGTTACAAGACATAATTCACTATTATCCCAGCTGTCCTTCTATATACATATAATATATATATAATTTTCCCTTCCTTTCTTTTTCTCCTTTTGCTCATCCCAATTGCTGGGTAAATTGTACGGTTGATGTCTATTAGTTTATTGAAAGGAATACTTAATGTTTAATTTTTTGACCAATTTTGCACTATATCTAGTAATCTGAACAACTAATTTGAAGACAACAATATGCAATATAATAACCATTGGTAAATTCCTACCATCTTGTTTAGTGAAGCTCTATATCTTTTCTAATTTTTTGTTATTATTTTGTATTCTCTTTAATGCTTTGATAAATCTTGCATTCTCACATCCGGTAATCTGAGCAACTTCGTTGAAGATAACAATGTGTAATGTAACAACCGTTGTTAATTCCTATCATTTTGTTTTGAAACCTTGTATCATTTTTATTCTTTTTGTGTTGTTTGCTTTTTGTCTATGTTTATTTTGTTACTTTTTATTCTCTTTAAAATAAGAAAGATATAATTTACTAACGAGTATGACTACTCAAAGGGATTCCTTTATTTCTTATAATTTTTAAAAATATGTAATTCTAAAAGTGAGCAATTTATACTATCAAGAAAATAAGTCCCCATATCTGTATCAACTGTAAAATGCACTTAACTAATCAAAATAAAAGTGCAATAAAAATGCAAGCCGTACCACATCGCACTTCCCAGTGCCTTGTTTACTAAGCCTTTGCTGCTTGCGGCAAACTGCAAAGCAATTAAGGACCATAGATGCTAGGATGTAATATGCCTGTGAATGCCAATGGAACCACATGTCCACAAAGCAGGAAGCAACACTGACAAAATTAAAATGAAAATCTACATTTCTGATGTCAAAGTCTCTTTCCAACTTATTTGCCTAATTTCTGAATTTCAATTGGTCCCTTCTGGCCTGCTGGCAGCATTTCTTTGGGTTCCATAATGTAGTGAGGGGCTCTACTCCCAAATGTGATCAAGTGAATTTTCTTAAACACAGAATATAGGTATAACTGAACAATCTAGCTTGTATTCAAATTGCTTCAGTGCAAGAATAGAAACCTCCAGTCCTGAGGAAGGTCACTTTGTGACTAAAGTTTTAAGGTCATCTCACTGGCAAAAATAGTGAACGGAAGGAGACTCCAGGGGTCTCAGCGGGTCACCCATGAACACAAATAAGAAGGTAAAATATATGAATATGTATATAAATAACTGCACTATGAATTTATAAATGAATTATAGGACCTCAGATTAATGCCTTTGGAATAACCTTATCGACACTTCTAAAAATAGTCATATCAACCCTCTTCCTCTGACTTACAGAAAATAGCTAAATACAGCTTCAAGCCAGGAACTGTTTTAGTGGTCATGATTTTCCTTAGACGTATTGCTGTGTATGCTTCTGACCATATCTGAACAGAAATACTTTACATTTGAGAAGACTTTTCCTGGGCCGAAAGAGTAGAGCACTGCTGTTACTTTCTTTGCATATGCATTGGTATATACTATTTGAAGTTGCAAAACCCCTAATCCCAAATAATTTATGACTTCTGGCTGGTAAATTTTTTATATATGTTAAAATATTTAAGAATGATAGTATGTTAATGATTCTATTTTTATGTCATTCCATGCACTAACATTCACTTGAACTTTATTTTTCTGCTTACCAGTAGTCTCAATGGTCATATCAGAAAGTACATTTAAAAAGGCATCATGCTATTTGGGTTTTTTTTTTTCCAATTACATTACCATTCTTAGCACAAAATTTGCCTGGCTCTCTAGACATTTTCATCTTGGTGATAACAGCTATTTTATGCCATGTCAGTTATCCCTCAGTAGTGACTTCATCAGTTTGTGTCACGGATCTTTTGTTCTCTGAAACGAACCTACGATCTTGCTATTTTAGGTTCCCCATCTCAACAAAGTGTGCCAGTGTTTGTAATATAGCTTTCATATGTGTATAAAATGAGCTTGCATTTGTCACAATTACCAATTCACATCACTACTTACTGTCTAAATTAAATTGCGGGTGTTAGTTAATTCAAAACCCATATTTGCTTAAAAGGTCTCCATCTACAAACATGAACTTTAAATGGGGCCAAGTAATCCCTATGTTATTAATTGAATCAAAACCTTAGACATAATCCAGTTAGAAAATAAGGACATAAGACAGGTTTAAACTGTGAGATAATAAAATAATTTACATTACATCATACAGATATGTACAGTATGATATGTGCTATATATATCTTTATATATATCATATATATATATATATATATCTTTGTTAACACTTCACATCTTTGTTAACATTCCAAGCAGTCATGAAAGGTCAAGTTTCTAGAACTAATATGTAAGATGATCCAACCACCCATTGAATGCTTGCATTTCTACAATCTCTTAGCAAATAATATTCAAATTATGCTCAATTTCAGTCCTGAGGATTCTTATTTAACACACTCATTTCTAAGCAAAATCATATGATGCATTCTTAACAAAGTGCACAGTACATTTGCTTGCAGGTCCAAACTTTTTTATCGAAATCTTTGAAGCCTTTTGTGCCTTCAAATTCTGAAATATTAAGAATATTAAGTTTCTTAAGATGTAGCACACAACATACTCAGCAAAATGTGAGCTGGTATATCAGAGTCAGATATCTGTATCAGAAGTACGTAATTATATTGACTAGTCTAGAGAACATAAATGTCTTCATCTGAATTCAAGTTGTGCTGTCAAACAAGTTCAGGTCTAGTTAAGTTTTCTGAGTCAATGATTTACAAAAAAAGTTCTTTTTTGAGATTAATGGATATCAAAATTATAAAACTATAATCATTAGTTTTTGTTTTTTCTTTGTATTATGTGATAAAATTATGTAATAAAATTTTGAACAAGTTTTGTTAATATCCATTCGCTAAACATTCCTGGATGCTGAAAGTTATAGATTTTTTTAAAGGCTAATAGACAAATGGCTGCAAACATTCAATCAGGTTGTCTCTGTTCAAGCTAGAGCCACAAAGCTAGACAAAGAGTAGGGGAATAAGAAAGCTAGTATAGAGCCTATAAAGCTAGTATAGGGCGTGGTGGCACACGCCTGTAATCCCAGCACTCGGGAGGCTGAGGCAGGAAAATCCTTGCGAGTTCGAGACCAGCCTGGGCTACAAAGTGAGTTCAAGGCCAGCCTGAACTTCATAGGAGACCCTGTCTCAAAAGGACAAAAAAAAAAAAGAAGACTATTTTTTAGGGGCTGGGGATTTAGCTCAGTGGCACAGCACCTGCCTGGCAAGCTCAAGGTCGTGAGTTCGATTCCCAGTACCGGAAAAAAGACAAAAAATAAAAAGAATATAAGAAAGCTAGTATAAATCCAAAAGTAAATGACAGCAAAATTATCATATTTTCACTCTATTAGGAAACTTGTCTGTGATTTTACTTCCCATTACTATATGTTTTTAAATAATATGCAGTTTTATATATTAAGTAATCTCATAATATATATAATACATAGAATTATAACACAACATAAAAATTTAGAAGGATAGAAAAATCAGAAATCTGTATAAATGTTTGGTATTTTCCAACATCCACTGGATCATTTTGTGTACTCTTGTGATTCTAATGCCTTTGAAGCTTGTTACAAAAACATAATTTCATTCATATCCTTTGTGCTATGTCTCAAACCTGAATACCTAGGATGAGAGCTAGGATGCAGACCGGTGTCTCCCAAATTGTGGATCTACGCCACCAGGGATATAGACGATGATTTTAGTTGACATTTAAGCCATGTATTTCCTTGAATAATTATTTACCAGTTGAAGATTTTCAATAAAAATTTTATCTAAAACTTTCATCTTATCATTTTAATGTTTGTGAAAAATAATGGCAAATAACATATTAAGCTTGATTTACTGGCATTTTGCCTCTGTTGAAGATGTTTTAAGAATATAATTAATTTGGAGAAAAATATTACTTTTTAAAGTTACAGATATTTGATGATTATAAAAATGATTGAAATGATGGTACACTAATGAGAGAAATTTGAGAAACAGATCTCATGGCTAAGAATGAAGACTCTAAAGAATCCTCCTAGGTTTGATGACTGCCTTAAACTAAATGTGGAGCAGAGCTAGTGCAGTGCCTGATCCAAGATGAAAGTCCAATGAATGCTAGTGTTAAATGAAAAGAAAATAATCATCTATTCAGTGCATCTCTCTCCATAACCCACTAGCATAAAGTCAAAGATAAAAACAAATAATGTAAAGCACCTTAGTGCAATGGACTAACTACCCCTGTACTAGGCTTGTCTCTGTCCTCTCAGCAAGGAGAAGCATCATGTTCTGCCTACATATTTTCCTTTTTAACACATATATGTTTGAAGTACATTACATGTGCCTTCATTTGGGGGAGTTGGTATATATGTATATTGTATCCATATTCTTTCCAGTTCTACCTTCTCCTGCCTTCCCCCACTGGTATGTCTACATTTTCAAAAGCAAGAAAATAGTTTCCTATTCAGTAAGTTACAATTATAAGGTCACTCAATGCCAACTAAAGTACATGGACATATACTGTACATGTGAATCATAATTTGTGAACAATAATTACAATAAGCACTAACCATTTCTAGAAATTTGATTTATTTTACTATATTTTATTGAAACTGTTATTGAGGGGGTATTTAGCTTTATATCATCTTCAACACTTTGAACTGGTTACCAAAGAGCACATATAAGTTAAACATCAAACAAATAAACCATGCAAAAACAAAAACCATAAAGAGCCAATTCCTAAATTAACCTTCACATATTTTATAATGAGATCATTCCATTGTTCTAAAGAACAAAGAAAGGAAATGAGCATTTGGAATTTCATAGCATGAGGAATCTCTGGGACAAGAAATAAAGATTTAGTAAGTTATGCTTTCAAATCAAGTATCTAAAACTTAACCCTCCCCCCAGGTAACATACAGTTCCTCCCTAAAAACTCAAGATTTGCTTAAGAAATAAGAATGAACTTTTTCCAAAAGTTACTTTTCAATCTGGTAAGATAAAATAATTTTCTTTAAGTATGTTAAACACATTCTTTTTTGATTAATCAGAGTTTTGAAAGACCAAGATCATTCCCTTATATTTCATTAAAAATTCTTCATTGACATTGACATAAATTTCCATTGAAGACTAACTTTAAAAGACATGTAACAACCCGCTTTCCCATGCAAATTCAACTCACCTTTTGTGAATCTAAACCGAGCTTGATTGGTCAGTGATAGGTTTTTCTCTGCATTCGAATCCCTACTCCGGTGAAGGCCACTGGCTCTTGGATCCAACAAACACAGAGTGGTGGAACTATTTATTGTTATTAACTACGTTTGATTCAGTGTATACTGTGTACCTTTCCTCTTTATTCTGGCTGCTTTGTGCAGAGTATGAACTCCATAATATATTGACAGCCTTGAAAATGCTGAGAAGGAGTGGATGGTGTTGTTCTTCTCTTCCCCCTTCAAATGTCTAGCACACATTCTTCATTGCCAACCGAATATGCCAGTGAAGGGTACAGTCATCATTTCCCCCATTCTACTTAAGGAATATCACTGTAAAACTTCTTGAACCTTCAGGGCTCCACCCTCTAGACTCTAATCTTCATGGTCTCTATTCTGCTTTTTATGTCCCTATTTACCCACTCTCGGGTTACTGAAACCACGTTCTTTATGTCCTCTGAAATTTAAAGTCACAGTCATACTAAAACCTGACTCTCTAATAACACTACTTCTCTGGGATATCATCTCATCGCCCGGGATCCAGAAGGGCAATGTGTTTATAATTCCTCAGAGTCAGGAGACATGTTTTTACCAGGGCCATAGCACCTGCTGTTCCTTCCACCTGGAATGCTCCCGAGTTCTCCACCCTGCCGCTCTACCTGACTATATCCTGTCCTCTAAATCACACTATCTTGGTGAGCTTTCCTAGGCCGGTATCTAAAACAACTTCCGTGTACTTCAAGTTTCTCTCTTCATTAATTTCACCTTATAAAAAAGTGACTCATGTCAGGAAATAATGACAGATTCATAGTATCTAGTCTAGGATGTGCTGTGGATTTTACACATATTACTTAATAGCTGCTTGGTCAGTGACTCATCTGTACCACAGTCTGTGGTGTTGGCCAGACACAGGATGGAGAAGACTCAAATGGATCTTTTTCTATATGAACAACCATTCAACTTCTGAGATGTGAAAAATGGTATGGAAATCCACATGGACATCATGAAACATCATATGCTTTAAAACTATGGCTTTATCACCACTCATGCTACTTTTTGAGTCAGTCTAGTATTATAAAATTTCCATAAGCCTGGGATAAATAGGTTTATTATCTAATGTGTTTAGCTCATCTACTTTATCTACTTTATCTTCAACATTTCCCACCTGGCCACTTACTCATGATGAAATGTATTTCCCTACTGCAAACAATTTTATTCCATAGACTCTCCTGTAAGACCAAACTTTCATTCCTCCTGTTTTCACTTCATATGTTTTATCTTTATTTCTTAATTTGCTTTCAGTTGTCCAGTTAAAATCCAGATGTTAGATATTAACAAAGGTCCATGAAGTCTTCCTGTGTTGCCTCAAACACTAATGTCCAGGCTTCTGGATCTGGTGATGCCTGTGTGATGCTAACTGCCTTAAACGCCTATATGTCTTGCATGCATTTGTCCTCAATAGGCCCTTGCCTGCCTATAGATTTAGTCAGAGTGAGATTTTGTGACTCTCATGAGTCTCTAACAGCTAGTACTTATGGTGAAAAAATAGCACCAGGAGGGAAAAACCCAAATCTTAGAATAATCTCTTATAAATTCCTAATATTGTAGTCTTACAGGAATCTTTGTGATTGCAGTTTATCTCTAGGGAGAAAAAAAATCTATACATGCTGTAGACCAGTTCAAACCATGCAAGTATCCATGTTATGCTTTCCAGATCGTTTGTGTGAAATATTGTTCCTTTTCTTCTCTCATGCATAGATTTCTAGGACCAATAAAAGCCCATGCACTGAGCACTACATTCTCTGGAGGTTTCTCATCAGGACTTCATATCAACACCTACGGAAAAGAGCATCAATATTGAAATATGGACGTAGCTGTAACTCAGTGTCCTTGAGTTTTCTCTCCCATTAGGATATTTCTTTCATTTAGCATAACTGGTTATGGGAATTAACATATGAAATGAATGAAAAGAGGCTGTTTCTAAACCTGCACTTTTTAAATGAATATCATATTATCAATACGTGAAGCATATTTAATATGGTAACAATAATTCACTTTAGGTATTATTCAAGAAGCTGTAAAATGCCTTTTACCAAAGCTAATAAATCAGTGTCCCTGGAGACAAGCAAGGGTATTACTATCAGAGGATTTACTAGTTTTCTGGGTATTTCTTCAACTTGGGGCAAATAGGGGTGATTTCAACTAGAAAATCCTTACACGCTCTCACTCTATTCATGTCTCTAGGGATGAGGGTCATTTCAGTCTTTTAGTCTAATACAGTTTTACATGTTATTCTTTTAGAAACCATGCACCAAATTTGAACAACTGGAATATACGAAAGTCAATTGTCACAGATCTACAAGATTTCTCTTTTTTTTCTGTTTCTGCATGAAATCAAAGATAACTTTCACATATTTAAATGTATTTCTGAATATTTTGAGCTTCAGCTTTCTCTCTAAACATTTTTGTTATTGTTCTTCTATCATATTCAGAGTCAGTTCCTCCATCTCGAGCTCTCACCTGTATTTTATGGAGAAGTAATGGCTGTCTCCAAAGCATCAGCCCCACATGCCCTTCTAGGGTTCTTAAATTCTTGCTTCCATCTCCCCAATTTCCTGCTTCATTTCTTTTAAAGCTTAACTTTCCTGGAGGCTTTAATTGGCCCATTTTTAATTCCTTTTGACATCATGTAATTATTGGTTTCCTTTCTAGGGAAAAAACACCAGAGTCTTGTTGTTAAATATAAAATATTTTATTGTCGGACCTCTGTGAGCACTTCAAATTGACCTTTTGTGTTATATGCATGGAGTCAGCACTGCACAATATGTCCCCATGTTATATCCTAATATTTTAAATAGATCTTCTGCACTCACTACACAAGACAATCTCTTGCTTAACTTATGTACCTCCCTAAAGTTCCTGCTATCTTTATTACAATGACCTTGAGGCTATATTCACTTCTGGCCAATTAAGCTGTAAATCAGAATTTATCACTAATAGCGGTGCAATTATAGGCTACAGTGAAATTGCTCAGCAAAGAGAATATCTGTATACATTTAGGTTTTGTTTATTTGCCAAAGAACAGACAAAATTAGAGCAACTGAAGCTGACTCTACTACCTTAACACTCAAAAACAGTCTATATAGTATGTTTACACTTCATCCTTCTAAAAATACATGCTATATTCTATATCCTTCTTTTATATACCTTTAGAAAGATTTATTCAAATACTTAACTTTATTAGGCATAAAATGTAAATTATAGGTGTATATACTCAATCTTGTAAAACACCAAGCTTTGAAGCCAATGGAGTTTAAAATCATTGCACTTTCATTAATTGTACTGACACTGTCAAAGCAGCAGTTTGAATGGCTAATTGCTTTTCTATTTGCAGGATGAAACAGGCGAGCTGTGTTGAATTTGGTCAGGAGATGCTCTTATTTGCTTTTGCAGTTTGTGAGAACTATAGTCAACACAGGTTTCAAATGTTCCTTCTCAGTAAGGAGGCCAGAAATCTGAGCAAAAGAACAATTATCAAGAAGTTGAACACAACTTCCACTACATATATTTTAGATAAAGAGAAAAGAACTTATTTGTGAGTATGAAGAAGTTGTAACAGAAGCTGAAGAATCAAATGCACTGTGGAAAGAGTCTTCTGAGATCTTTGAAACAAGCGCTCCTGTAACTCTCCTGTGATTCCTTGCAGTGTTGCTTGATACCAGGGTGGCGTTTGTGCACACTTTCTGTCACTTAAGTATATGTCAAGAATATTTTTCATGAATATATTTTTACTCTGTTTATCACTTTATCATGAGAAGGAACTTCTGGGTCTCTCTATGGAGAATATTTGCCTGTGTACTTAACCTTTACTATTTTATACATGCACTAAATTGGGACTGATTTTGGAGATGGCAATCTCAAGTCTATGGTTATATACTCATGACAGGAGACATTCAAGTATTAAGTATTTTAAAATTAAGCAAATGTTTTAAAATTTCTTTTACTAAGATTAATTAAAAACCCTTTCACAAGTTAGAAATGTAAACAAAAGCATTCAAATAACTCATTTCTTAGCATGCAATTTGTTCACTTGAAGGGTAACATCAGGCTCAATGCCTTTGTTGTGTAGATGATGTTATGATTGAAATATTATGAAATAGTATACAGTAATAGCCTAATAATAAAGGATCCATTAGTTAGAAAGATGAATCATATTATTTCTTCATGAATTACCTTTAAAAAGCTAGATTTGAAGTAGGTTTTGCTTTTAGTAATTATTAATGTGTACCTGGGAGACACTAAAAATATAATTAAATCTTTGCTATTTTAGATTCCTCTTATCTTTAAATCATGAGATATACTGAGACTCCTGTTTGTATTCTGCACTGAAAATACATTTCACTTCTGTATTTTATTTACACCAAATATTAATGCTTTTTTCTTGTTTGTGGTAAGTAAAAATGCTGTTCCAATTTAAAATCTCTGGTTAATCTAGAACATAGAATACAAGCTATTTTACTTATTCCAAACTGACTCAAAATAGGCATTTCCTAAGTATTGCAGGGGATACAACACTGAATCTAGAATCATATCTTTTTGAACAAGAAAAAGAAACAGTGCACCTATAACTGAAAGGTAGTATAAACAGCATCTTCATGGATTGTGCAAATTCTCAAAAGAAGACATTGAAAAGACATGGCTTGCCACATGGCAGAATACAACAATGGAGTAGTAAGGAAGAAATCTAAAATATTATTTCTAAATTGGGCTTTGTTTATACAGAGACTTTAGAGAAGTGGGTACTCCAAATTATGGCATTTATTTTTTATTCAATCATCTATTATTTGTACTATATTTATTGGGAATATATTATGCTTTAAGGCATTTTCGAAGAAGAAAGAGTAGGAATAAGATGGTCTTTTGTCTCAGAAACATTAGCTCTTAAATAAAAAGAGAAAAGGGGCTGGGGATTTAG
>NW_004955404.1:45804906-45836857 GCF_000276665.1 Chinchilla lanigera | reverse complement strand
AATCAAAATAAAAATAAATAAATAAATAAAAAATAAAAAATAAAAAGAGAAAAATGGAAATCAAATAAAACTACCACAAAATAAAGCATGAGGCACCCAGGGGTTTATGGTAGAAGTGAGCAAGACACACAGCAAGGATGCAGCCAGTGTCATCCTACAGATATTAACAATGAACAAGCCAACCATACTCATGAAAAAATTTCCAATAAGATTATTGATGATCAACTTCTTCACTCACATCTCAATCTTCTCAGTTACATGGTATGTCCTAGGTTAAGTATTTCTAACAATGCTAATCTTAATCACTCTTATTTGTTTCCTAGTGTATTTTATTGAGAAGACAGTAGTGGTGCTACAGCTAGCATGAGAACTTGCATTCAATACAGTGAATGTTTCTATTAATCAGGGTGCTGCAGTAACAAGAAATCCAGACGTTTCAGTAACTTAACAATATATAGTTGTTTTCTTACATTTCCAAAGTCTGAAGTAGGTCAAATTAGCCTTCTTCTATACTAATATCTACACTATTAAAACAGGGAGTTCCACAGACACCCTAACAGGTGAGGAGAATCTGAAGAACAGTGGAAAGTAGGGAATATGAAGAGTTCAGCTCACTGCCACCATCATAGCTTGGGCAGAATTCTTTTCATGTGACTCAGCCTCTGATAGTTAATTGTCAGCTTGAATAAGAAATACCTAATGGATTGGCTTAGCACAGTTCTGGGTATGTCTGCACGAGTGATTTACTGAAGAGGGACGATCCACTCTGGATATAGATGGCACCAACCAATGAGCTTGTAGCTTGGATGGATACAAAGAGAAAGAAGAAGGAAATCTATTCTTTTGCTTCTTCGGTGGAGCTCCGGTCTTTGCCATCAAATTTCAGTCTTCAACTTTAACTTTGGCAGTTCTTTAATGCTTCCAGTACACTCTTCAGCTTTCTTGTGTGGACTCTCACCAGATACTGCAGTGAACTTCAGGACTTTGATGTTTGACTGGATCCTCTGCTCTCCAAAGCATAGAAAGTCCTTTTGGACCCTTCCACCCTCACTCTGAAGATGGCCATTGTGAACCTACTTTGTAAATCACTCTAAGATAGCTAGATGGAGAGGTAGCTGATAGATAGATGATAGATAAATGGATAGATAGATAGATGATAGATAGATAATAGATAATAGATGGATGGATGGATAGATACATAGATAGATAGATAGACAGATAGACAGACAGATGTGACAGATTTACAAACATCCCATGTGCCCACTAATGAGATATATGTTGTATATTGCCTGAGTACAGTAATACTCATTGTTGTAGAATGGAAAAATGCATTCATAACAGTTGCTTTAATAGACAAAATAACTATAAATCTGACACATTTGGATTCAGTTTTATCTCTGTTATTGGAAAAAAAATCTTGTTATTTTAGAGAATGTTTCTTTTTAATACCAATTTATCTCCATTTTAAATTATTTTTCTAGGGGACTAAACTAAAACCTACTGATATGTGCATTAACTGTCATAACAGCTAGGCAATTTAAAATGTTATTAATACCATCCATTATATAAAATTTGTCAGATACAATACAAGGACTCAGTCTTTTTATTTTAAAGAAAAAAAATGGTGCAAAAGTTCACAACAACATTATAGGAGAATAACAATGGTTAGTGCATTGCATATTGTTATCTTCAAAGTAGTTACTCAGATTAAAAGGTACAGGCATAAAAAATTGATCAAACCATATAGACACAAACCTTTCTTTTCAATGAACTAATAGTAATTAGTACTGTAACTACCTTAACTATCTTCTGGGTGGAATATGTTTTCCTTTTCCCTTCCTTCTCTCCTGTCCCCATCCAAGTTTTTGTTTCCTTTTGAACAGTTTCTTCCCGTTTCAAAATAGCTACTGTACATTTTGGATCTTATTTACTCTTTCAGCTAACAGTCTTTTAAAAAACCCTTAAATTGCTATCTGGGTCTGTTATTTAACTTATCTTGGATAGTTTCACAAATCTCTAACAGAAGAGTGAAATCTTCTAAGGTACTTAGAGTTCTGAGAGACTGAGAAGGCTAAACACACAGTTAAATCTCAATAAATATTTGTTGAATGAGCAAACTTGGTCAGTTAGATGAGATTTCATGCCAGGCTAAGAAATTTGGATTTCAACCCACAAGGACAACCACAGTAAGTTTTTGCAGAGAGAAATAACATGATGAAAATAGTAATTTAGAAATGTTACTATGTCTTTTGATACCAGAATAATGAGAGGGAAAGCCTGAAGAGGAAAACTAATCAAGAAGCTATTGCAGTAATTCAATATGAGAGTCTGGGCTAAAATAGGGGCAGTTTAGAGAAAAATAAGGAAAGAGCAGTGGGATTTTTCAAATACAAAATGGTGAATTACTGAAAGACAAATATTAACCACATAGAGAAAAGGAGAAAACTATCAAGTATTACTGTAAAGTACTGAATTTAGGAACTAGGAATAGAGGACACTATTAACAGAAAAGGGACCATTAAAACATAGTGATTTACATGGCTCACAGCATTTGAATGTCATCTGGGGCAGCTGTGTTATCATCTCCCAATAATCCTCCAATCTATTAGATGTGTGGAGGGATGCATACACATTAGTGCATCAAAATAGATTTATTTTATTCCAAACATTCTTAATTTAAAGAATATTAAACATTTTTAGGGGATAAGAATAATATGTTTCATCTTAATTTAGACCAGAAGGCTGCAAAAGACCACAATATTCACAAAACAGCTTCATTCAAGAAAACAATTATCATTATCATTTATACATAATTAGTAATTAAATTAGAATAGAAATATTTTCAGTAAGTATAGTATAAAATGTGCCATGCTGATTTGGTTTTAATTAGATTTAGCACAATAGGGGGCTGGGGATTTAGCTCAGCGGCAAAGCGCCTGCCTTGCAAGCGCAAGGTCGTGAGTTCAGTTCCCGGTACCGGAGAAAAACCAAAAAAAAAAGATTTAGCACAACCATTTTGTGAGCTATTTCCTATCTGAAAAGTTAAAGTTATTCAGAACTTTGCAGTTTTACTTTGTTTATATGGATAACATTTAATGTGAAAGTTTCCATGTTTTTAACAATTAAATGATTTTGTTTATTGAATTGTCTTATTTAGAACTCTTTTCAACATAGACTCTAGCTCATCGAATAAAGTATTTCATTACCATTTCAGTCAATTAAGTGAGTTGTCACTTTGATGAGAGAAATTGAATGTCCAAATAGCTATTTGTTGCTGTGTTGTCTATTAAGAGTGTCCATGGGAACTCACATTGCCCATCCCTCCTCCTTAATAGAATATATGGAAGGAGGAAAGAAAGGTGTGAGAAGAATTATAAGTAAAGCATTTCTAACACTCGGATTTATTGTGCATTGGGTCTCGCTTTCTGGGTTTTGTACAGAGATATCTTTATTTCAAGTGAAATATAATGGAAATCCTATAATTATGTCTGAGGACTTACTGAATATATAGCTCCTCAGCTTTCCAATTGTTAAGAATAAGTTCTGTCTTAATAAAGGTGACTGTGGGTGAAACCTTTTATCAGTTTATATACTCTTTTCCCTAAAGACTAGAAGCAGTAGAAGGATAAAGGTATGAACATTTCCCAGTCTTCATTAACTTTACAAACTTGATTACAATTTTATTGTCTACATTTTACAGATAAAGAAAAAGATTTTTCAGTGAAAATCATGTAACTTCTCTAATTCATCAATTTTAAATCAGTTCATTTCAAGATATACTTTTTCATATGCAAAGAAAATGCTGTAATGATGCTATTTAAAGAAACATCGCTTTTTTGGAAGTATGAAAACATTAGCACATGTTGCAGAGACTCAGGGTGAGGGGAAGACTAGGTTGTCCTTCCCCCAGAGAAGATCCAAGTTAACAATATGGACTGGAAAACCTTTGTAAGAACTCTAGAGATCAACTGAGCAGCTATAGAACCTAGATCACTGCATACTGGGGCTAGACTCCAGTGAAAAAAAAGGAAAACTGTTTAGCCTGACTGTTCTTGTCCCTCACCCTATGTAACACATCCAGAAAAAGTGGAAGGAAAACCCTGTACCCAGCTTTGGGATGGAAACACAAGAGTGTTTCATGTGACCAAGTAGGTTAGTGAAAGATTAGGCCATGTCATCGGCATATCTGAGGGCTGCCTGAGGAACTGATTCCCAGCTTATTTGACTCAGAGAGCTGACAGAATAAGCCCCAATATTTGGAGACCCCTAAAAATAATGACAAGCATCATGAGAGAGCTTCAGTTCCATAGGCTGATGCCAGAAGTATCAGGAGATCAGAAAACATTTGAAGTGATACTAGAACTTCCTGCAGGGTGTCTGGCAAAGACACTGCCTTATATACAAAGACAATACACAAAGACTAAGAGAGGTGTTTTACAAATGCTCAAATCCAAGCGAGAATTTATAAGTGCAAGAAACAGAGTAATACCTCTAACCAAGAGAACAAGACAACCCTCCAGGGTTTTTCAGAGAAACAGAAATATTCATTCTAAAATTCAATTGGAATCTCAAGGGTCCCCAATATCAAAATGATGATCAAAAAGAAGAACAAAGATAAGGACTAATTTTTACTGGTTCCGAAACATTTTACAAAGTGATAGCAATCAAAACAATATGGTACTTGCATAAAAACAAACAAGCAGAACAATATAATAGACTAAAGATCACAGAAATAAACCTTGCACAGCTTATCAGCTGATCTTCAACAAGGGTACCAATCCAACCAATGGGAAAAAGACTGTCTCTTCAACAAACAGTACCAGAAAAACTGAATGTGTTCATAAAAATGAATGAAATTGGACACATTATGGTAAATTTCATGTAGCACTGGGGCATGAAGTGCCCAGATAAACATTATTTCTGTGTGTATCTATGACACTCTTTTTCCATGATATTAAGATTTGAAATGGTGAATTCAGCAAAGTAGATTGTCTCTACTAATATAAGTAGGCATCATTCAATCCACTGAAGGCCTGAATAGAACAACAATAACAATAATAACAACAACAGAGAAAAAACAAGATTTACCCTCTTTTTGCCTATCTGCTACATAAAAAGTCAACCTTTCCCTGCCAGTGGATTGAGTTTTACACAATTAGCTCCTCTGACTCTCAATCTTCATACTTAGACTAGATTTATACAATCAGTTTTCTTAAGTTTCCAGTTTTCAGATGGCAGATATTAGAACTTTTCACCTTCCATAATTATATCTATTAATTATGTTTTGTATAATTAATACAATACTGGTTCATGAACTCAGTTTGCTCCATGATTCTGGAAAAGATGGCCACGTTTGTGTTCCTGCCAGAAAGATGGTCAAGGTTGTGTTTGTCACCTGATGCAGAATTTGCAGAAGTTGAGAAACAAATTGTTCACAAACAGAAACGTTTGTGAATCAAGGTACCAGTGTACTGAGACCTAAATGTAAGAGCTAAAACTATAAAACTCTTAGAAAAAACATACCAGAAAAACGTCATGACACTGAACTTGGCAATAATTTCTTGAATATGACCTGTAAACAAAGATAACAAAAGCTTCCACTTGCCAAAGACTGAAAATAGACCCAAGTCTATCACCACTCACCAAACTCAAGTCAAAATGAATCATAGATCTCAACATTAAAACAGAAACACTAAATCTATTGGAAGAGAAAGTGGGTAAAAATCTTGAAGACATAGGCGTGGGCAGAGAGTTCATGACAAAAAACAAACTGCACGTGAAATATTTCAAAGAATCATCAACCAGGATCACATTCTACCGAAAAGTTTCTGTGCATCTAAAGAAATCACCAGCAGAGTAAAAAGAAAACTCACAAACTGGGAAAAAATTTTAGCTGACTATCCCTTGGACAAAAGTCTTCTGTCTAGAACATATAAAGAATTAAAAAACATCAGTCCCCCAGCACTTCAAAGACCCAGTCCAAAAATGAGTGTCTGAGATGAACACACACTTCTCAAATAAAGAAATAAAAAATGGCAAATAAATACTTGAGAAAATGTTCAACATCATAAATCATTCAATAAATGCAAATTAAAACAACACAGATTTCATCTCACCACAATAAGAACAGCTGTCATTAAGAAATCAGCCAATAACAAATGCTGGTGAGGCTGTGGAGAAATAGGAACACTTCTCCACTGCTGGTGCAAATGCAGACTGGTAAAACCACTGTGGAAATCAGTTTGGAGATTCCTCAGCAAACTAGGTCTAGAGGTCTCATTCAACCCAGTTATTCCCCTTCTGGGTATTTTCCCAGAAGACCTGAAAGCCTCATACCACAGTGATATATGTGCACCCATGTTCGTAGCAGCGCAATTTGTAATTGCTAAATTGTGGAAGGAACCCAAATATCCATCCACTGAGGATTGGATAAGAAAATTGTGGTACTTTTATATTATGGAATATTACTCAGCTATAAAGAAAGATAAACTCGAGGCTTTTATAAGTAAATGGTCGCAATTAGAGACCATACCTATAAGTGAAACAAACCAGACCTCCATATGTAAGCAATGTATTGTCTCACTAGTGTAAGAACCTGAAAGAGTGAATAAAAAATAGGGGTATGACAGACATTGTGAATCGAAAGGAAAATGCTCAAAAGTAAAGAGCAACTGGGGTGAGGGAACAGAGAAAAGGAAAAAGGGGAAATTATGTATATACTGGATAGCTAACTTAATTTTACTACTGACTTCTATGACTTTACTGAAAGCAACAGTTAATCATTAATTATTTGATCAATCTTGCATGTCTCTATTTGTTTACCTGAGAAACCACTTTGAAAATATCAATGTGTAACACAAGCATTGTTAATTTCCTACCACTTTGTCTGTAATTCTGTATTGCATGTATTGTTCTTATGTTGTTTTATAAATGGATGTCTGTTTGCTAATATGTTTTCCTTTTATTCTTAAAATACAGTATAAAAAGCCAAGGTAACAAAAGCTACTATAGACAGATGGGACTAATTCAAATTTTGGGCACATCAAAGGAAACCAGTCAACAGAATGAAAAAGAAATCTATAGAATAGGGAAAAAATACTTGCAAGTGATAGTATTGGATAAATAATTGATATTCAGAACACATAAAGAACTTGTACAGCTAATAGTGTGAAATACCACATATGTGAGGCACATAATAGTCAAATTTATGAAAACAGAAATTGGAATAGTTATGAAATACCAGGGACAGAGAAAAACAGTCATTATCTAGTAGGTACAGAATTTTAGATTTAAAAATGAAAAATTTGTGGAGATCTGATCTGTCTGAAAACAATGTGAATATATTTAATGTTACTCAACTCTACAATTCAAATGATGAAGTGGGAGTGCTTCAGCTACTGTAGCTCGGTGCTAGAGTACTTGCCTAGCAAAGGTGAGGACTCCAACTTGGTCCCCAGCACCACTACAAAGTGGTAAAGATAGTAAATGTAATGTTATATTTACTTTTCTTCTAATAAAAAATAAGGTTTAAAAATCTGAGCACTAGTGCCTTTTATCTAATTATATACAGATATAAGTGGTAAATCAAAGATTCAGACACATTTAAGTTCAAAATACAGTTACATTGTATATAGTTAAATGTACACTCTTTTAGAACCCTTCATTTGAAAGACAAGGGACCAAAATACTTATACAATTACCATAAATTTACATGTAATAAAGAATCACAAATATCTTGTATGTCTTTGATCCTTAAGTAGGCTCCTAGTGATACTGAGATAACTGTTGATTCTTGGTTATCTAATATTTTATAAACATATTACTAGACTTAACCAGATCTCAGGATAAAGTTTGATCAAAATAGCTGATGAATGCTTAAATTTAAATAATATTTATTGCAATAAAAGACAGACTGCTATTTACCCCTTAAAATACTACACCTCACTCCAAATATATCAATCATTCTTGCTACTTTCTGAAGCAGTTTTGGAAGTACACTTGCATGAATTTCTTCGGTAGATGTGATCAAAAATATGGTGAATGGTCCTTCAAACTGTTGTCTAATAGTCTATCCACCCTATTCACCAGGTCTGGCACCATGCAACTTCTCCAAACCTAAATAACCATGAAAGGAAATGTGTTGAATTGATTCAGGACATAGATGCAGCCATAACAGTGCAATCAAATAGACTCACTAAAGAGGACTTGCAGAACTGCTTCCAGAACTGATCAGACAAGTATGTGTGATGCCAGGGAATGTTTTTGAGAGCAGATAGTGACAATGTGTCTTTTATTATTATCAACCTTAAAACTGAAATATTCACCATATTATTCAATCTCACCTCTTAGAAGAAAGTAATGAGGGCATGCAAAAAAGGCAAAGAGACAAAACAGGAAGAGATTCCTTCTTTAAAGAGAACTTCAACTGGAAATATGTCTGTTCAGACCGTTAAAATAAGTAAACCCATCCAGGAGTCACATTAGGACCTGTCTTTAGGGCACTATATTTCAATGTTCTCTAAATATTAACTATAATGGTCCTTTGAAATACAGGCTCCTAGCTTCTCTTCAGTTTCTTTGGATTCATTAGAAAGAAAGGTCTGGAATCTGATTTTCTACAAACAACCAAGATGATTCTTATATGCACTGATGTTTGACGATTATTGTAGATTTGCCACATTTAAATCATTCTTCTTCTTACACAATTTTTAAATACCTTGAAAATATTTGTGTGTGTTTGATGAGTTTCCTGTGGTGGCTGCAACAAATGTCCACCACCTTTCTGGCTCACACCAATGCAAATTTATTTTCTTATGGTTCCAGAAATCTGGGAGCAGTTTCAGCTTGAGGCTGAAACTGCAGTCAGAATTTATTTCTTTTCATTTTTCAACTTCTACACCTACATTCTTTGATTCATGTCTCTTTCCTCTATCTTCAAAGCCCACAGAATAGTATTTCAAATCTTTCTTTCACCTTTCTGTGATGAGCTCTCTACTGTAATAAGAATCTCCCTCTGCCTTCCTCTTAGAAGGAGAACTGGGACAGCCTTTTGTGCCCTCAGGAAGGTTCTCTAGGATAATCTCCCTATCTCAATGTTCTTAATCACACTGCAAAAGCCTCTTTTTTGCATATAATACAAGAGTCACAGGATTGAGGGATTAGGAACTGGATTCACTTGGGTACCATTATTCAGCCTGTCATTCACACACACACACACACACACACACACACACACACACACACCCAGAGCAGAAGTGACATTAGATGAGTTTGGAGTGATTCAAGATTGAAATATATAACTTGAGATTAACCTTCCTAACAAATTCTAGTACATTTACAGTGCTTTGAAAACGTCTGTTTTGCATTGCAACAAAAAGGGCATCGTATTTTGGCTTTGTTTTAAAGTCTAGTTCGCTACAAGAGCAAGCAAAATATTTAATAGTTACAAAATTCCCTTTGTCCCAAAGCTTTACAAAGTTCTTTTCTTTTCTAAATTTCTGCATACTACATATTCTAAAAATAGCAACAGACATAAAATGTATACCTAGTGTCAGAAGTTGTATAGTATATGGACAATTGATAAGGATATAGTAGATCAACATCTTCCCCTACAACTCTACCTTTCTTTATAGTAAATTAAATTCAGAAAAATTATCCTACTAGTTGTCTACCATTAAGCTTTTTATACACTTTATTTGGTAATTAAAAATCGTAGGATTATTTGTGTAACTCCTATATGAGTTTTGAAGTTACCTGAAGGAGGCAATTAAATTCACTCTTTTCTAATTCCAGTTAGCATGATTATGAAAACATATCATAGCTTCTCTTCTATGAAGCTTAGAGACTCATTTGATTCCTTTTCAGTGTTCTCAAATTTTTCTGTTTAATTAAACAAGTACAGGGAGGCCATGTAGAGGGCACAGCCAAAGGGACCATAGATAACTGGAGTCACTCAGGGTAGCAGTAGTACTACTCTTATGTTGCTGTCTTAGATTCCTCTTGTCGGCAAATGTCCAGTCCATTGTTTTTGCATTTCTGTCTTCAGAGGCCAGCTGCTTCCCCGTGAGCTCCCACGGAGCTTCACTGTAACACAGCAAACCACTCCAGGGCTCTGCTGTCTCCACTAACAGCATTTTCTTCCGCAATGTGGCTCCCTGATGGGTCTCCTTGTGTTTCATTTTTACAATGGATGAAATCTACTGCAAATAGCTGCTTATGCTCTGGCTATTTTATGGTGTCATGCTTTCTCTTTGGTGTACTAAGGGCTTGAAAGTCTCCTATTAGTTGTTTCCTCCTTTAATTAGCTGCCTGCCACTCTTGTGACTTTGAGCTGTGTAATCTCCAATGGGTAGCAAACTAAATTATCTGACATTTTTCTCTGTATCAATTCATTTAAAAAATGTCTTAGCAGTTTTTTAGAAAGCATATATATTCATTAAGTTAACATACTGATAAAGATTGTTTCTTTCAATTGCATGTATGTACACAAATGCACTTTTAAAATGTGATGGATAATAATAAACACATTTAATTCCAAACAGAAATTGAGTTAGAATTAAATATGGTAAAGTGTTGGTAAATATGGTAAAAATATTGTAAAACACAGACTTTTAACATGAAAGATATAATATTTGGATTTCTTATTTGTAGAACTGGAGTAATAACACCAACTACGTATATATCATTTATAAAATGTCAACATTTTTCTGACAAATAGAAGTTGTTAATAAAAATTAGCTGTATCATATTATACAAATGTACATAGTTATTTAATTCAACATATACCTTTTATGCTATTATTTGTCAGAACTGTGCCTATTATGAGACTAAACTGTGATCTGTATTATACTAATTTCAATCAACTCCTTGCCTAGAAAATGAACCAGAAACTTCTATCAAGCACATAGACCCTGTGGTAGAGGGAGAAATTGAAACTGTCACTATGTATCTCTTAAAGACAGGGATCATGCTCTCTAAAATAAATAAATGCCTCTTCTCAATATCATTGTTCATAGCATTTTAAAATATTGTTTCTTTCCTGGTCTCTCTGAAACACCTAAATACTGTTGCTCAACAAATTCTCAATAGCACAATCTCAGTTTTTCAGGAAGCACCCATAGTACATACAAGAAGTAACACAAGTTACTTAGATCACTCCAACATTTTGAAATCCTGTGCAAATTTACGTTTATCAAAAACAGCCATTAAAATTCCTATGGAGACACTCTGGTCTTGTTCAGTGGCTAATTCTGCCATTCTCCTGTTCAAACGAACCCAGGCTGCCACAGTCCAATGATTTCCAAATATGTACATACTTATACACACAGCATGAGATTTTGAATTATGCCCATCGATTGTCTTCCATCTATCTCTACCCACAAAAACACAATAGGTGGCTTTACTGATGTTTGCTAAGGAATAAAATAGTGAACTAAAAAGATTCTTTACAGCTAGAACAGTTTAAACTATGGGCCCCTTCATCGTATGCCTTATGAATTTTGGAATCTAAGGAAATAAATACATTTTCTTGCATGTCTATAAATCTAAGAGAGTTGATGTCAGATTGAAATAATAGTCTATGCACACCTTAAAGTTCAGAGTATTTTTAAAATGATACTTGTGATGTATTGCTACATTAGTTGGTTTCCTTATCACAATACTCTTTTCAATTCCATTCCTTTCTTCCTCTAGAGTAGAAGTTATGAAAAGTTCTGAAAAGAACAGCTTAATTCAAGATAGTTGCCAAATATATCCCCTTATTGAGGTAGATGAAAGATTTTCCTTACCAATTAATAGAACAACACAATCTGATTTGTGTAATTACTTTGGGACAGATTTGATGTACATACATTTAAATATAAACTCTGAAGAGCTAATAAGGTATTGTACCTTAAGTCATCACACAGAAACAATGAAAGAGGGTGAAAAATTCCCCTCTTGTCATTTTTCCTTACAGATAAAGCATAGAGTATAATTCAACTATATCAATGTTTTCCAAAAGATAATATCTTTGATCTTTGAGGGAGAAAACAAATATTAATTACAAGATCTCTAGAAGCTATAGGATTGTTAATTCTCGGGAAAAAGGAGAAAAGAAGGAAAGAATGGAGGAAAAGAGGTAGGGAGGGAAGAAGAAGGAAGAAAAAGAAAGGAAGGAGGGAAGGAAGGAAGGACAGAAGGAAGGAAGGAAGAAAAAGAAAGAGAGAGAGAGAAAGAAAGAAAGAATGGAAGAAAGAAAGAAAGAAAGAAAGAAAGAAAGAAAGAAAGAAAGAAAGAAAGAAAGAAAGAAAGAGGCTGGGGATTTAGCTCAGCCACACAGTGCCTGCCTGGTAAGTGCAAGGTCATCATTTCAATTCCTGGTACTGGAAGAAAAACAAAATAAAACAGAAAGAAAGAAAAAAAAGGGGGGGAGGGAGCAGAGAAAAAGGAGGAATAAAGAAAAAATACACCTTATACAGAGTTTTTAAAAGATACAAATTCTGCTAGGTACTAAGGTCTATTTTAGTACTGAATTCTGAACATGCTATCAGACTGTTCAGACATAATGTATTTTCATTTCTCACTGTTAGGTTAAATATTATATCAAGTAATGCCTTTACCAATTCAGTTATGAATTTTACAGGTTATAAGCTTCCTTTGTATGTTTAAGTAACTCTAAGGTTGCTCTGTTTCTTCTAAGAATTATGCTTTAATCTTCTTGTTTTCCACTAAAATAGACTATTTCTTTTCACGGAGGTTCTACTTTGAAATGTTCATTAGGTGTTGACTGTCTGTCGGGATCCACAGTCCCATGTTCCCTGTTCCCCTTCGTGCCTTTCAACTTTCATTTTCCTCAGTGGAAATACTCCTATATTTTCACTCTCATCTTATTCTTTAATGACAAAACCATTTTTAGAAAGAGCCGGGTCAGTAATGTAAGGCATTTTTTATAAGATTCTCTGCCACGCATAACAGCAAAACAGGAAACAAGTGGAAGCAAACTAGAGTTGTGTGAAATTGCTCATTTATTCCTCTCAAATAGTTTTTATTTCTTCATGAAACTGCTGCAAAATTTACAAATTGTATTCCAATGAGATGAATATTTGTTTTCCAAGTTTTCAACCAAACTTTGGTCTTTAGGTACACATTTTACATGCATAAGAAGTCCTGTTCCCCTGTGCACTGGGAGTACCTGCTTGTTCACAAGCATGAAAATGGAAGTGAGACATAAATATGCACAAACTGCTTCACTGGATAAGGAAAAATGCAAATAGTACTATGTGTCATGAATCCACAGTGATGTATGGGTGGGTGTGTTCTTCTTTTTGCCTTTTTACAATTCCAAAATGAAAAGACTAATCTTTAAAGATCTTCCTAATAGTAAATTTAGATTTTCATTTGCTTTTTCTGCCTTCTTACTTAATTTTCTTATGAGAAGGCAGCTCATACATCAGTGTCTTCATTTTTATTCATAATAAGGAAAAATAATAATGTATGGCCTAGATGCTTTGGTTTTCCCAGCATTTTTGTTTCCAAGTATAAAGTTTTCTTTTAATCATAATGTAATCATTCATTCATTTCCTGCCTCAAATTGTAATTTTCTGAATGAACAACTTTAAATGCCATATGCCTTTAATGGATCAGTAATATGACTGTAAGCTTGGGTATCTGCTAGTTTGAAATACCATGTAAAGGGTATCTTAAAATTGCCTTTCCTCTATGTGCTTTAAATGATATTAACGCATTACTTAATTTGGATGAGTTAAATTCTTTCATCCTATAACTCTGACAAAGACATTTGTAAGACAGTATCTCAACATAAAATGCCATTTAAGGCCTCTACAAATGTAGTTGACCTGGAAACCAAAATTCCCTTCCCTACTTCATTTTCTCCCTCCCTTCCTCCCTTTTTCCTTCCTAACTTCCTTCCTTCTGTTTTCCTGCCTGCTTGCCTGTCTTTCTCTTTTTGTGTTTTCTAATGTCTCAGACCTGTTACTACATGACCTTCCCTTTAAAAAGGCCCCAGAGGAAACCTCGGTGGGAAAGTATGTGGACGCACAGCAGCAGCAAAAGGCAAAGTCTGAGGAAAATGGCATTCACTGTGCCCAACCTCAGAGCCATCTTTTCCAAAAGTTCGCATAATCCTTCAAGAGCTAGAGTCAGTCTGCTTTAGCCTTTTTATAGGATTGTGCCAAAGCTCTGAAATTTCTCTGAAATTCTTCATTTTGATTTTCCATAATTCCTCTGTACCAATGGATTTACTTACACTCTTGCTGGACTTTCAAAATTTCATTTATTGAAGATAGTATGGTAGGAGATCATCCCCATCAGTCACACGCATTGTGTTCCTAGTCCACACAAGGTGTCTTTCTGATCACATGTAAAAGTACTCCTTCTATTCTTCTTCTTCCTCCTCCTCCAACTTCTCCTCCTATTCCTCTTCTTGCTCCTCCTCCTCCCTCTCCTTCTTACACTGACCATACTATTTATGTTTATGTTCTTGACAAGCACATATGCCACTTTACTTCACTCAGATTTTAAAAATACTTTCTAACTATGAAGATAATATACTGAGTATTTTAAGTTAATCTTCCATTTTTGCTATCAAAATTGCCTCAAAATATGCACTGTCACATACTTATTTCACAGAAACACTTTTTCTTCTCTTGCACACTCAGAACACTTCTAGTCACCACAATGTGTGAGGATTTCTCCACACACATTGGCCATAGCCATTTCCCCAGTACACACCCAATAACTGTCCTAAAATTCATTGGAATTTGACACTATGTACCTGGAGAGTCATATCTCACAGGCTGTGTTTGGTCTTATCAGTAAGACTCTGCAGACTCCAACCACAAACACTAGCCACCCACGTATTCTTCTGATCAACAGCTACAAAAACAAGTTCCTATGATTCTCTCCTCATGTGCCATATAGTTCATAGAACCCAAAGAAACATTTTGATTAAGTTTACCCATTTAATTTAGAGGTTATTACAATGGATGCAGACTAACAGACACACCAAAGGGACCCATAAGACAGAATATGTGGGAATGGCTCAAACTTCCATGCCCTTTCCCAGTTCATTGTCCTATGGGCGGCTCCATGTATCCATCAGGTAAGAAACTTGAACCTAAATTCAAGGATTTCCATACAGGCTTCCTCATGCAGACATCCTGGATATTTAACTGTCAGCCCTGCCCTTCTTCCTACAGAAGAGGTCTGACTGCAGCTCAGTTTTCTAATCTTGACATGGTCTTTCTGGTGACCAGCACCTGTGAAAAGTCCAACAACAATCACTTCGTTATAACAATAGACATTTCTACCACCACCCAAATTTAAAGGATTTAGATCTTTGTGTAAGATATTCAAAGTTTTGAGGACTTCTGTTTCAGGACAAAAATACGCATTTATTATTTCACAGTACCTCTGCATTATAATAAATGCTAAGGTTTTATTAAGTAATAGGGCATAAAGCTTCTTCCTCAGGAAGTTTAACACCAAATAAGTGAGGAGACAATTGTTGTTAGTGACATACACAGGATACAGGGTATCATGGGAGGTACATGACCTTGGTGTGGAAAATCAGAATTACCACTAAGGTTGACATAATATATACTGAGTAGGAATTAGCCAGTCACAGGGAAGAACACAGGTATTACAGTGCTTCTGACTGAGGAAACCTCTACAAAGACTTGAGAAAAACAAAGTATGGATAGTCAGAATAAGATCATCCGTGGCGCCCAGAGATTACAGTGGGAAGATGGTGGTGTTGAAAGAGAAATGTGCAAAGGGACCAGTTCATAAAAAGACCAAAATAAAAATTATTCATTTTATCTTTATAACATTGGGCAAGGAGTTGTTTAAATATAGACTAGTTTTACTAAGGGAATTGTATGTATGCATGCATGCGTGTGTGTGTGTTTCTAACTGCCAAGGACTAATCAAGGCTGGAAACAGTGATAAACCTGAATCCTTCTAATCTCTTCAGTGAAAATTCTTTCTCCATTTTCACTTCATGTATAAAAGATATATTATGAGTATTGTTATATATAGTATTTATTCCCCTTCTCACAGTTTTGACTTAGTTGTCAGAGGGTAGTTGTCAGAGGGTAGTATAAGTTGGAATAATTGTTGGCCCTTTCTTCATAACAGAAATGAGTCTAGGGAAGTAATTTAACCTCTTATTTTATTTATTATTATTGAGGTCTTATATCCCTAATGTACATCATTATAGAACATAAAATAGTCTGATTATTGGGCTCACATGTATTATTCTTACATGTTTACCACAGAATTCTTCAGGTAAGTCTGTACCATGGCATGAACCATGACAAAGATAATTCCTCTCCCATGGAATAACATTATTGAGGTTGAGCAATATAAAAACATTTTACTTGATTTGAAGTCCTTCAGCAGTCGTAGCAAAAAAGGAACATAAGAATTTGTAAGACCCATATATGACTCTGCTGAGGACACAGGAGTAGCCGTTTGAAAGTTGGGGGAAGAGGAAGGAGGACAACATTGAAAAAAATACATTATTGCTTACAATACAGATGCTAGAAACTATGGTATAAGATGCATAACAATGGGAAATAATGTGGCTAGTAATATCTCAATGTGCTTCTAATGCAGTAGAAATGGTGGCTCTTAATGGCATTCTTTATGAACATAAGAGCTAAGGGTGGATCTGAACACGTTCGTAAATGCTCCTAGTTGAAGATAATAAATAACAGGATCATCTGAACAGAAGTGAAGAACATAACCTTAATTCATCCTGCTTTGAATCTCAGTAATTTTTTCACTACTGCTAGAATTATATTTGTCATGTTGGCAGACTTTCTCAATTGGCAGGCCTACCTAACATTGCAGCATCCCAGGTCACAACCACTTCTTGGGAGACAATAGAAGTTCCCAGCTGTTATTTGGTGAATTGGTCATTTTATTGTAAAAGCTGGGACAGGCAGGAATGCAAGATATCTGCAAATCATTTTAGAGCCTCCTCTCTACCACCTGGAAGCTGTCTGTAATAAACATATGTATTTACATTCCCAACTCTTAAGAGGAAGACATGACTAGACTCATAAATTTTCCAACCTTGTCTGGTAAAGTATATCTTACTTTCAGATGTTTCTATGTTATGGTCTATCAATTAAATGTATTTTTTATTTAATGCAGGCTCCACTCATTCAACTTTCTCAGGCCATCAAACAGGAATGTAAAGCCCCATTTCTTTAAAATGTTGGAGAACGCACCAGTTATCGGGTAGAATAGTACTTTAGTGAAAGTGGTACCTAAACCAGACTAATGAATTGAAACCATTTCATAGGAATTTTATTCTACCCCATTTATTTAATGCAGTATCCAAAATATTGGGCACTCTTTGACTGCCTGGTGAGAGAATATGTTAGTAATACGTTTATTCACAGCTCGGAATCACTGTTCATTAATAGGCCCTCTCATTGTGAAAAGCAGACTTCATGCAAATATTTTGCATGGCTTATCAATCAACCAAATTGCGTGTATGAAGTGTCCTTCATGTGTCCATCTCACTGTGCTATGCAAACTCATTACAAATGAAGACGTACTAAATATTTATCAAATCAATATTTAAATGTACTAAATATTATCAAATCAAACAAACAAGTTTTTTAGTTAAACCTTACAAATCAGCAGTAAGTGTAAATTCCCCGTGCACAAAAGGATAGAATCCCCAGCTGAAGACAAGGATGTGAAAGGATTTGTGATCCATTAGAATCAGACTGAAAAGTGGCAGGTAAAGGTCACTGACTATAAATTGGAGCAGAAACTCTTCTGAAATTAGAAAATCATTATGTGACAAGTCTACACATAGTGAGTATAGAGCAGAAATGGTATAAGTAATAACACATACACAGACTTTATGGTAATCTTAAGGTCAAAAATATGATTTTAGAGGAAAGAAAATTATAAGGTTACCAGCACAGATTACATTTTAAACATTTATCCTGGAGAACCAATCAGTAGCAACCCAATTTTATCTGAACTAAATTTAAGGAAATTTGAAAACATCCATGCTTGAATATCACACAGACAATTATGCAAAGCATCAAGCCACTTCATAGGTCTGCAGGGACCGAAAACGATATCTGAGTATCGTCTGCATACATATGACACTGCAGGCCACAGCACTGAATAATGTTATTCACTAAAAATATCTAAATATAAAGCTAAATAGGATTTCAAACAAGCCCCAGGGGAATCTGAAAGTGACTTGGCAAAGCATAAACCATTCCCTAGAGGAATAAATTGTAAGGAGAATACAGGGATAGAGAAACTACCCACAGCAACCCATGTTAATTCTAAAAATTCAAAAACAGAGTGTTGTCAAAGAAAGACATGGTCAGCAGTATTCAGAGTAGACAAATGGCCTGAAAGGAGTAGAAAAATAGGTATGGAACTAACAAAATGTTCATGGGCATCACATTTTAATCTATGACTCAGATGGTAGCATGCATTTATAATGTGAGATGCTAAAATTATTTCCCCGCAAAAAGTCAAGATATTCTACCCCTTTCTCCAATGATTTATACTTTAAAAAAGACTTTTGGGTAATGAAAATAATATTAAGCATGAAATCTAGTGCTCTAGATTTCACTAAATTAGTTTTCCTTTTTGACCTTGAGACATTTATTTCATGTTGCATTTAGGAGAGGAAAAACATATATTATTTACCATATATATACATACAAATTTGGTCAGACAGAAGGAAAACAGGACCAGTGGAATTATACAGGCAAGGAAGAGTTTCTCCAAGACTATTGCAACACAGGAGAAATTGAACTAGAAACTTCAGTAAAATTAATGGAAAGAAAAGGATTTTTAAATGCTCAGTGAGCTAATGGAAAAGTGCTGGAGAAAGTTAGGAGTGAGAGTGGTCTAAGATTAAACCATCTGGTTTTGCTAATTGCTACTTGTCACTAGCCCTCGTAAGAGTTAAGCGTCTATCCTTCCAGGGAAGCTGGAGGATAGCTATCTTCCTTGATGTTTATATTTCAAAGGAAGCAATGGTTCCCAGGTCCCTGTGAAAGATATTTCTAGATTGTAAAACTGGCAATAATCTAGAAAAAGATTTACATCTCAAAGGAATCAGAGAGAATTGTGTGTTTTCTAAAGTAAGTGATCTAAGAAAAGAGAGCTCAGGTATCTACCATGGGAAAGAAAGCTGGCTAAAGCTAGTCAAACTGTGAAGATGAAGGCCATCTCTCAGATGCTGATCTGCTCTAAAAGATTCTCTCCCTATTTTCAAGGTAACTGGAAATATTTCAAATAAATCTGGATTAACAGACAAAACTTACCAACTATCAAATTATCACACCAAATTAATAAAACCAATATTATATTTTATAATGATAGAAAAACACCAATATATGCACAAATGTGATCATTATAATAAAACAGTCATATTTAATATCATGCCACATGATAATGATCAAAAATTGCTAAGCCTCATGTTTCTTCATTTTATATGAAACAGTAAGATGCTGATACACATACTTTCAAAACTGTTTTACTACGATAATGAATCTTCTTTATGCAACAGTCATGAATAAAGAACTTTACAATTTTAGAATTTTATAACCTTTTACTGTTTAGAACAGAGAATATAGTCCTGCATAGATATGTCGGTATTGAAGAAGAAAAACTAATTCTTGACCACAATTAGTTTTAAATGAATACTACCATACCCAGTGGAGAAAATAAAACCCGCTAGATTGATTTGCTTTGTCCTGGATTATTTGTAGTAAAATATTCATATCTATATGCTCTGAGGAGTTTGGCAGAACACACCTCAATTAACATACCTCAGTGCTTCTACTTGATGACTACCAGATTAGAAATTTAAACAACGTAATGGAAAGAAGTCTTTCATGATAAACACACCCCTTTGCTCTAGGCAAGCTCAGATATGTTTTAGTTCCTTTCCTAGAAGCTGAAGTTGCCTCAAAGCACCCACCTGGCTGCTCAGGCTCTCTCTGCAGAAAAATCCATGCACCTTCCTAGCGAAAATCCTACTCGGTTTGTAATTTTCTCTTGAAAGAACAGCTAAAACTTATTGGGAGTTCTTTTCTGAAGGCACTGCAGGTAGTTAACAGTTTGGTTAAAAATAATTAAGCCAATTTGTTAATATGAAACTTAAACTCCCTCAGATAGAACACTATGTTCACAGGATAAAAGATTGCCTAAGTGGAAGGTTCTGGAGGGAGGCTTGGAGCCAGACCCAGCATGAGGTGCTTTATTTTCTACTATAAATCTTCACACTTCTACAAAATTGTTGGAAGCCAGTACCTCTGTGGGTAGTTTTCCTTCTTCTTTCTGCTGTCACTAGTCCCTACTGGGAGTACCTCTAGTCGCTCCTAAGAAGATACCCTACAGCTAGCTCCAAGCATTAGCAGAATGCAGAGTGAATCGAATATAGTATGACAGATGACTCCAGAAAGGACAGCCAAGGTAGAAAAGAAGACAGTAACTGAGATTCACTGTGCTTGTCACTAAGAAAGATAGAGCTGAAACTAATGCCCCCAAATAGGGAAAAAAGCCATTCTTTCATATTAGTCTCACTTGTACTTCTGAATCTTTTTATTTAGACTTCTTTACTTTTAAATGCAGGTCAGAAGGTAGGTGTTCTGTCTGCAAATAATACCTTCACGGAAAATCACCCAATATTTCTTCTTGTTGTAGCTACAAGTCTAGTTCAGCTTCCTGTATTGATAAATATGTGTGCAAATATATTTATGCATACTACATTCACTGATCTTTTATTCAGTGCATATTTATTAGTTACTTTGCCTTTAAGAGACATACTTTATTACTGATACTGAAATAAGATGCAAACCCATGTCTTCTTCTTCATTCAGCCACTGACTTAGGAACAGTAAACTAATTCTCTCAAGATGGTTTTTAACGTATATTTATGAGTACCTGCTTGCAGTACAGAATGTTCACATTCCCGCTGTGGAGTTGGTACTCAAAGGAACACATCTTCATTCCTTCTCTCACCCCCTTTCCCTTCCTCTGTTCCTCCCCTTCTCCCCATCTTTCCGTTCCTTTTGCAATTTGAGAAAGATCTATCTCTCTCCTTCCTATTATCTTTATTGTATTTATTTTGCTCTTTATTTTTAATTTGTATATCTGATTTATTTTACTTAACAAATTGTCTTATATGGCATTCATTTGCCTACACACGACTCAAATTTATCTTTCTTTACGGCAGACTGACACTCCATTTTATTTAAATACCACATTTTCCGTTCATCTGCCAATGGATCTATAGGCCACTTTCAAGACTTGACTATTACTAATTGTGCTGTTATAAACATGAGTATGCACATATCACTATTATATGATGTCTTTAACACTTGGGAAGATATCTAGGAAAAGAGCTAGGTCAAATGGAAGTTGTAGATTTAGCCTTTTGAGGAATCAAGATTATTGTTTTAAAACTTGCAAATTGTGGCAAAGCTGTTCCACACTAAGAAATTTGTTTTTTAGTTTCACATCTTCAATTAAACATTTTTCACCGATAGTTAGATTTTCTTTGCCATTGGGCACATTACAGGTCCATAAGTAGGCAGCAGGGATTCTCACAAGAGCAGGTAAGCATTTTCCTAAGCAGAACTCTGTGCCTCCGTGTATCTCTGTTCATCCATACAGATATGCACATGGTATAGAGCTGTCTAAGATATATCAATAGAATAAAAACAATAGCATTCACACAAAGATGTTCTTATTAAACACGAATTGAGATATACAATCCATAAATACATAACACTGATATAGACATTATATCCAATGTTTACAAAGTAATTAAATGATCACTACATATTTAAAGGTATTTCCAATATGTTACACTCATATCCAGAAACATTTCCCTAGTTTTAGAAGAGATAATACTTTACTGTTACTAATTTCATAATTCAGAATGAGTGATTTTGTATTATATATGTATTTATATTTATCATTTTATGATCTTGTCTAAGACACATACACTTAGTACTTATTTTCTTGATTTTGTCATTGTAGCAAAGTCAGAAGATATGTTAGTCAAAGGACACTTCCTCTTTTAATTAATAATTTATCTGAAAAAAAAGCAAAGCTGGCTAGATCAGAAAATGTCTACAGTCTAGGTTTTAGTGTTTCAAAATACATTTTCTTAACCCTTCCCTTGCTCTTCAAAATAATATCTATTTCTTTACCATTAATTATAGGAACTCTAACAGCATACAACAATGCAAACATGTATTGAATATACACTGAGCGCAAACTTCTCAAAAAGTCAAATAGAAGAAATAGCAAAAGCTCTGGGTAAACATGCATTGTTTTTGGCAGTGCTGAGGATTAAATCCATGGCTTCCTCCCTACTGAGCAGGTACTGCACTTCCAGCCCTATTTCCCCCCTCACTACACGTCTATACGCCACAAAACACTTTCATCAAATGTATTTCTTATAGAAGATAATATTAGTAAATGGAATATACAAAGTTAAGAACTAGAGTAATCTTGGTAAACAAAACATATGTCAAGTGAAAATTTAATGAAGCATTATGAAGGTAGCAGATAAAGAAGAGCTGCAGATGAAATTCATCTACATGAAGACAAAATACCCCCGGCTAGTTAAAGTGAGATTATAGCAGGCAACATGCAAGATTCTAACATGTGAGGTTACACATGAAAGTTTCACTGGCTTCTGTCACTATGCTTTATATTGACCTTAATGAGGTCATTGAACCAATGTAAAGTACAATTGCATCACCATCACCCTAATGCCCTTTAAAAATCGCAGGGACGTTGCCTATATTTACTTTCATGTGTGTGAGCTCATGACACACGAGAATAGCTCATGCAGATTTTCTCAGATTCAAGGCTTGAAAATGGCACTGTATATACAACAGTGTAGTCTCCATTTGCTATTTGGATATTTCCACGCTTCAAGCACATACTTTTATAGGGTCTGAGGGCATGGGATAGGTATGAACAGTTTTGTGTCAGTTTCCAAGATTTATAACTTTACTATACTAGATATTTCTATGTTAACATTTTATGTTATAAAGATAAAATTAGTTTGGCTGATGGCTAACATTAAAATCA
Source organism: Chinchilla lanigera (assembly GCF_000276665.1). Taxonomy (NCBI): domain Eukaryota; kingdom Metazoa; phylum Chordata; class Mammalia; order Rodentia; family Chinchillidae; genus Chinchilla; species Chinchilla lanigera. The sequence goes on along the minus strand of NW_004955404.1, from coordinate 45,813,748 downwards.
AGGTTACTTGCAAATTCCACTTACAAACTTCATTTTGCTTAAAAGTACAAAGTAATTTTTTAAAAATTTTATGTCTGTTTAAATATTCTTTGTCTTTGATAAACATGATAGCAATTGAACTCTTCATTTTCTGGATATAGTCAAAATAAATAAAAGTATATACCTCATGGGTCAATTATATTAAAAATATCTGCCATGTCTCTTAACATGTTGACAGTGTTCATTCTTTTATAGAACTTTTTTTAACCCCTTCACATTAAGTTAAAAGGAAAGATAAACTTGAGGTTTTTGTAGGTAAATGGATGCAACTTGAGATCATACTCATAAGTGAAATAAATCAGACTCAAATGTATAAACATTGTATTATCTCCCTAGTGTAAGAGCCTAAAAAGTAAATAAAATCTAAAAGGCACAACAGATATTGTGAAATGGAAAGAAACTGCTCAAAAGGAAAGAACAACTGGGTCTAGGGAAAAGAGAAATGAAAGAAGGGGAAAAATGTATATATGTATACACAGGATAGCTAAGATAATTGTATTACTCATTTCTATTGCTTTACTGAAAGGAACAGTTACTGTTTAATTGTTTGATCAATCTTACATGCCTATATTTGTTTATCTGAGTAACCAGTTTGAAGATAACAATGTGTAATAAAACAATCATTGTTAATTTCCTATCACCTTATATGAAATTCTGTATTGTGTTGTTTATGTCTGTGTGTTTATAAATGTTTCATTTTCTTTTTAATTTTAAAATTTAAAACATGTGGTAGTAATATTGTCACTGAATGTCAGTTACTCATTAAACAATCTGATGTCAGCTTTGCAACAGTAAGGGACATGTTAGCATGCAAAATATTGAGACTCCAAGCAGGAGATTGCTGAGAATCTGCTTTTTCAATGTGTGATTTCAAGTCAGCCTCAAAAATAAAATGTGAAGAAGGTTAAAAATAATCACTGTATTTATCCTTTTTGTTTTCTGAAAGGAATATGAGAAATAATTGATTTAAATATTTCGTTGTAAATCAGCCAAGTCCTTACCTCATGGCCATTTAAAAAAGTAGCTAAGTCACCAGAAACTTCCCTCATAAACTCAATAAATATAACTAATATGCATTTGTTGTTACTCTATGTGCATCAGTTGAATTCATCAATTCTTTCAGCACTATATAGTAACTCCTTCACCAGTTGTCTTTATCTCAAAAGGAAATGAATGGTAAGTGTTGCTTAGAACGTATTTTCTTTACAATTATCTTATTCACTGATTCTTTCTTTATTGAACCAAGTGTTATGGTTGATACATTGTGTCAAGTTGGGGAGTCTAGAGGTTTCGCTAAGTGACTCAGCAGGAAGCCAGAGTGCTTACTTTGTACAAATCCTGAGCCTGTGTGGCATGGAGATTATGTAAGAGCTACAAGCCCCTTAGGTGGGGGTAGCCTGTTTACAATGTAAGGGAGGGGAAGAGGCTGCTTGCCGCCATTCGCCCTTTTGCTCTGGCTGCTTTGTTGTTCGGCTGCCATTCCCCCTTGACTCTTGTTGCTTTGCTATCTTCTACCTCAGAGCCAACCAAGTATGGACTGAAACATCCAAAAACTGTAAGCTAAATATACCTCTCCTTCCTTCATTTTGGGAGTTCGGTATTTTGTCTCAGCAAAGAGAGAAAAGTAACCAAGACAGAATTTGGTACCAGAGGAGTGGGGTCGTTGCTATGACTATACCTGACTGACCATGTGGTTCAAGAGCCTTTGGAAATGGCTTGTGGAAAGAGTTGGGAAAGGTTTGGAGATGTCGCCTGAAAGAGCAGAGCTCAAACGCCTTCGGCTGTTCTGTTTGGGAGATTCTGGTCAGAGCTCCAAAGATAAGAAGGCTGATAGAAATCCTGCAGGTAAAGACCGGGTTTAGGAGGTTTCTGTTGGGGAAAAGAACTTCATTGGCTGTTGGACTCCAGACGATATATGTTATGGCTTGGCAGAAAGTTTGTCTGCATTTTGCTAGTGTCCAGAGACTTTGCCTAAGACTGAGATTAAGGGTGGCTGTGGACTGACTAATCTGGCAAAAGAAATTTCAAGGCAGTCGAATGTTGGGGAAGTGGCATGGCTATTGTTGGGGGCTTTTAGCCAGATTTATATTGAGAATCAAGAGCAAAGAGCCCAGCAGGGTGATTTAAAATGTGAGTTTGGCCAGAAAGAAGCTCCAGTAAAGCTGTGGACTGCAAAGATAAGGCTGAGGAGATCTCCACTGCTGAGAAGGAACAGGAGAATAGAAAAGATGGCCCGAAGGCATCACAAGAAGCAGCAAGTCTCCACCCTTTGCAGCCTCAAAACTGCAAAGGTGAAAGACCTTGCCTTGAGAAGGAAGCCTCAGAGAGCCATATTCCAGAATGGCGGTGGTGGCTGCACCAAGTTCCACAATGGCAGCAGCATAGAAAATCTGCTCCTCAGAATTGGATTCAGGGTGCCCAGAGATCTCACTTGACCACTATGGCCAAGAGAAATGAAAGCTTGGGTACTGCACCAGGTGGCAGCAGACCTTGGCATCATCCATGTGGCCCTGGCTTTAGGGGCATGGAGAATGCAAGAGTTCTGAGGTTAAAGAGGCTTCCACCCAGATTTCAGAAGGCCTGGGAGGCCAGACAGTGTGCCCCTGAGAGGGCAGTGTGTGAGGCTGTGAGTGTAAAGCAAAAGGTGCACTGAAGACCTCAGAAGTTTAGAAAAGCGAGGACCATGGATCATCTGAGAAAAGCTGCAAGAAGGGAGGAAAGTGGGCCTAAGAGTGAAGCTGTGGAAGCTGTAACCACCAGAAGTGCCATAGGGGTGGGCTCATGCAAGCCCTTCGGAGCTCACAATGTGCCACAGATTGCTTCAGATGCTGGACATGGAACTACAGGACATAACATTAGCCTTGCTGGATTTTGGACTTGCTTTGGTCCCAATGCTGTGTCCTCCTGTTTGTACCTTTTGGAATGGTACTGTTTGTTTTGTGCCATTGAATGTTGGAAGTGTTTACCTTTTCATTTGTATGGGGGCTTATAACTAAAGAGTTAGCCTTACATTTCGGAGGAGACTTGGGACTTGGGCTTTTCAGCAGTGCTGAAACTGTTAGGACTTTGGCAACTCTTGCAGATGGACTAAATGCTTTTGCATAAGAGGATGTGCATGAGTTGTTAGGGGGTGAAATGTTATGGCTCTAATGTAATGTAATGTCTTTGTATCTGGAAACTGGTTTAAAGAAATATGTCTGGTTGCCAAGTTGACAAGGGGTGGAGTGTTATAGTTGATACATTGTGTCAACTTGGGGAGTCTAAAGGTTTGGCTAAGTGACTCAGCAGGAAGCCAGGGTGCTTACTTTGTATACATCCTGAGCCTGTGGAAGAGGAGGGCATGGAGATCATGTAAGAGCTACAAGCCCCTTAGGTGGGGGTAGCCTGTTTACAATGCAAAGGAGGGGAAAAGGCTGCCTTTTGCTGTGGATGCTTTGCTCTTTGGCTTCCATTCCCCCTTTTGCTTTGTTGCTTTGCTATCTTCTGCCTTGGAGCCAACCAAGCATGGACTGAAACCTCCACAAAATGTAAGCTAAATAAACCTCTCCTTCCTTCATTTTGGGCGTTGGGTATTTTGTCTCAGCAACGAGAGAAAAGTAACCAAGACAGTAATTCAGTTCTTCCAGGTAGACATAGTGGGGAGGGAAAGCATACAGAATGGAGGACAGGCCCTCTCATTGACAAACTCCTAGGAGGGCAGCTTACAATGTAATAAGCAACCAATGCTGCAAAGGGGGTGTTCACGGAGCACTCTTCGAGCTCGTAGCCTGAGGACTTGAAGAGAATTTCTTCTGAAAGGGAGCGTATTAGCGCGCTTTGGAAGACAAACAGGGCTTTTCCATAGGGACAAAAGGCACAGTGGGGGAGGGAAGAGTGGGAATGTTAAGCGGGAAAACCTTGAAGAATGTGCTGTATTAGGTGAAACTTCAAATCCGAGCATGCTCGAAGTATAGACAGTCTGCATGATATTAGGTGATATGACTGCTTTGTATAAGAATATTTTATATGGGAGTTATAACTGCTTTTGTTTTCTGAAAGCTGGGCTATCTATTAAGACCTCCCTGAACTGCTTCAATAGAATCCTTCCCTCATTAAATGTGTTGTGGTCGCCCACTTCCTGCAACTAAGTATCAGGTTCACAAAGCTTCCTCCCACCTCTGGAAGTCAAACTGGCCCCTGCTTTTGCTTGGAGCACTGAACTGGGGCCTTCAGGCATTTGGCTCCTTCTCAGGCAGGAGGCTCAGCTTTCTTGCCACTTCGCCTGCACCTCTGTAAGTCTTGCTCAGGTAGTCATCTTTTATTATCTTCATGTCAGTCATCCACGTTTGAAGTTACTTTGTATGTTTATCGGCCCGTTTATTGCTTGTCTTAATTATCTGTCTCTTTAAATATATAAAAACATAAAATGCCCAAAATCAATAAATGAGTCTATTACTCAACACTGACACTGTCATATATAAAGCAGGGTAGGCATATAGCAGGAATTACATAAATACCTTTAAGTGAAAAAATAAATGAGGTGGAGGAAACACATGGAATATGTGTATTCCAAGAAAAGTGTATCAAATGATGTGTTTTTGGACGTCACCGTCAACATCGAATCTCACCCAGAGGCTGTTTAGGATTATATATCATCAATTAGTATACAGTCAAGAAAATGGATAGACTTTCAGGGAAAAGAAATAGAGGCGCTATATTTTGCAACCATTATTAAATTATACTAAAAGCATGTGTCTTAATATTTATTTGCTTCCACATATGCTCAAGGGGGGTCCTGAAGCTATTGGGTTTATATTTACCTATGTCATAGGATGTATGATATTTAAATGAGAAATAAATGTAAATACATCATAAAATGTAAGGGATTTCATTTTCTTGCTTGGTTGTAATAAAACAAATAAAATATAGATTCTTCTAGAGTAGAAAGAAAAACAATTTAAGATACCAATTAAATAGACTACTACTGGCTTATTTTGCATTACCATCTGGTTCCTCTCAGTGGATGAATTTAGTCAAGCAAACAATAAGTAACAGAGTTATCAGAAATAGATCTTTTGTTGATCTTCAGAAAAATGACTGTGTCATGATGAAAATAGTGTTCTTTTTTAAATGTAACACATAATTGTGCATAGCCTGAGTAAATTAGCCAGTAAATGGGCTGGCATTAATAATTACACTGACATGCATGCAATTCAAGTATTGGCTAATAAGATGATTGATAAGTTTCAGATAATTAAATTTAAAATTATGAAAGAACTTTAAATAAACGTGACTAGTAGATTTTTAATGTTTAATTAAGTACGTGCTAAATGCAGCAATTTATTTCATCAGTAAAATTCTGTGAATAAATGTGCAAACTAGAACAATTGAATGAAATAATAGTATGTAAGGTTTTAAATGTCATTATTTTTTAAATAATAGCTTTTGTATGGGAATGTTATACCCTTGATTTTCATTTTGCTTGTGATTTCATGCTTCCATTAAGCTACAGAATTAATTAAGCTTTTAATAGTACCATAGAATTATGAAGTGCTTTCTGGAGCTCTATCAATATGAATTTCAAAACAAATTACAAAACTGCCTGGAATTTAAAAAAAAAAGATGTACAAGAAAAAGAAAGAAAATGACAACCAAGTGGATCCTAAGACAACATGACCAATAAATGGAATATGGATGAGATCTAAAAACTTAAAAAGGAAAGAAGAGAACAACAAAAATAATTTGAATATATTGATTTGGTTAATATTAATATATCACTGTTGGTTAACTAATTGTAACAAATGTACCATACTAATGGAAGAAACTGTGGTGCTTCCCGAATTCTACACCATTTTTGCAGTAATTTTGTAAATTTAAAGCTGCTAGCCAAGCATGGTGATTCATGCCTATAATCCTAGCACTCCAAGTGTCTGAGGCAGGAAGATCACAAGTTCGAACCAAGCCTGGGCAATTGAATGAATTAGTAATATCTTTTCTCAAAATAAAAACATTAAAAAGGGGCTGGATATACAGTTCAGTGACACTGTCCTGATTCTCTTCAAAACCATAGGAAAGTGGGGCAGGTTTATAATTGTTCTAAGATGAAAAGTTTATAAAGCATAAAATTTAAAAACACTTAGATTTAAAAGTATCATCATGCTGCCCAGTTACAGATTAAAGTTTGGAAAAAAAGCATTGTAATCACTGTGCCAATGAGTGGGACATGCATATACAAGAATGTTTTAATATAATATCAAACTTTCAGCTTAAAAGAACTCTCAATAATGCAACATAAATTCACAGACATTATTCCTGAAATGTACTTTCATGAGGCCTTTTCATTGCCTCTGTGAGTGTATCAGTCAGTGTTTTACTAGAAAAACATATAATACGATATATACAAATGTATAAGAAATTACAAGATTGGTTTATGAAAGTCACCTGCAAAGTTCCATGATGAAATTCACAAAGGGTGTCTGCACAATGGAGGCCAAAGGATTCAGCCCAAAGTCTGGAGTTCACTGCAGTGTCCCATGCAAGTCTGCATCAGGAGGCCAATAGGTTTGCAATGGAAGGCTGAAGAATCTCCCTTAGAAACTAGGAGATGGTGTCCAAGCTTAAGGCAAAAACTGGAGCTCCTCTGAAGAACAGAACTAGTATGTCCTTCTTCATTTCCCCTTTATACCTTGCAGCCAGAAAAGCTGCCCTAGGGCTGGTCCTCCATACCCTAGGGTGTAGAATTGCTGAGCTGACTTAGGTAAGCTTCTGAACTTCTCAAGTTGACACATTCAATCAACCATTACAGTGAGGTATATACCAAATGATTTCTCCAACCCCTGTATTGACCTGATAAAGTGTGAAAACCTGATCATGGAAGATTGACCCATTTTCTGGCCAATAAACTAGAGTTGGTTGAAACAGCTCTCCTTGAAAACCTGACTGTGAAATAACAGATGATATGTACTATAGGTTTTAGTATTAGCAAAAATAATGCACTCTATTTTGCTATGATTGGAAAGAACCTGGGGTAACCACTACTAGATATAGATGAGAAGAGTATTTAAGAGAACTTAAATAAAAGAAAGAGCAAAATGACATAAACTCAAGAAACAAAGTGGGCATCCATGGAGATGAGAAACAGAATAAAGAGAGAAAGGGGAATAATGAGGAGACTCTGCCTTTGAGGGAATTGCACCTTACGAAAACAGCTTTTCACTTTTCTCCTTTGGGCTCAGTAAGGCCTGGCTATATTTTGATCTATAATAAATCTTTCTTTTGTAGAACAATTAGAATTCAGCTGTTATGCCTACAGTCATGAAAACCCTTCTAGCATGTACTCCAGGATAGCACTAGCACTACCCATTCCTGTTGGATCCGCTCTCTAGCTCTCGGTTTGCGTTAGAAATTGAACACAGATGTTCTTCAAATGGAGATTTGTGAAACTTAGCATGGCGTTTTCCAGGAGCCTTGTAGTAGGTGTAGCCAAGGAAACATAAAGTGTGGCTTCAAGGATATCTCTTTAGTAGAAGTTCACTCAATCGGACAGAAGATCCATTTTGTTCTTCCTGCTGTTTTCCTTCACTAATGCCTGGAATACGGGTATGAAGTGAAGGGGAAAATTAAAGCATTGTGGCAAAAACGACATTAAAAGAAGAGATAAAGAGCACTGTTCCCTGGTACCTAAAGGCTGCCATTTCAACCTTAGATTGCTTGTCTCCAGGCTTCTCTTAGGTAAGAAGAAAAAACATATATCAAAACAACTTTGCAGTTCACCATGTGGTTTCAGTTGTGGTACTATCCTACCTGGCGTAATGCAGAAATAATAGTGAAAAGAACACTGGTATGAGTAATTGTGATCAACTTCTGCCCTCTATCAATGCTAGCCTAATAAATCACTGCAAATACAGTGGCTCACAGTATTTTCTTAGATGCTGTGGATCACTAATTCAAACAGGATATAGATATACCCCATCTCTGATTCTCAATGTTGATGGTCCTAACTAGGAAGATTCAAAGTCTAAGGATGATCAAATATTATGGAGTGGAAATCATCAGGAAGCATTTTAATGCACACATGTTGCTATTGATGCCATTATCAGTTTAAGCCGTGGCTTCTCTATTGGCATAATATCCACACAGGCCTCTCTGTGCAGTCTCTTCATAGCCTGGACTTCCTCAGAGGTCTTCCTCAAAGCCTGGGCAATCAGTAGAAGTATCACTGTCTTTTATAATCTAGTTCTAGAAGGCACATAATGTTATCTCTGCTTGAACTACATGTTTCTTAGATTCAGAAACACAAAATAAAGACTGATATCACAAAGTAAGAATTGTCAAAATCACTTTGTAAAAGGAACCTAGACAGAATATGCTGTTAGACTCATCTTTCCAAACTGCAGTCTTTTATGGACAGGACATAGACAGTGCCACCATCTAGTCAGGACATATTGGGAGCTCTAGGAAGACATAATAATTCATGTCAGTCTACTGTGATAATATATTTTAACATATATTAAGGAATATTGATAAAACCACATGGAAAAGTTGACAAATTCACCATTATAATGAGAAAATGTAACAAAATCTCTCTGTAAAATATAGATCAGAAAGAATAAGTCAGTGAGAATAACAGAAATTTGAGTAACACATCTAATAAGCTTCTTTAAAAAGTGAACACATGTAGGACACTGTGTAATTCAAAGACATAAACATTCTTTTCAAAGATTTTTAAAACCTGAACTTTCACAGATCATAAAGAATTCTCGGGGCTGGGGATTTAGCTCAGCGGCAAAAGCACCTGCCTGGCAAGCGCAAGGTCATGAGTTTG
>NW_004955404.1:45790519-45804806 GCF_000276665.1 Chinchilla lanigera | reverse complement strand
TGTGTGTGTGTGTGTGTGTGTGTGTGTGTGTGTGTGACATATTGGATAATGAACCAAGGGCCTTCTGTACTGAGCTACATCCCCAGCCTTTTTAAAAACAGTATCTCCATAACGTGCTGAATTGCCAGGCTGGGCTCAAACTTGTGATCCTTCTGCCTCAGCCTCCCAGAATAACTTACCTGTTAACTTCTGTCTCCAACACACATAATTTACTTTTTTAAAACTTGCTACTCTTTGCCCAATTCATCATGTTAGACTATTGTTTCTTTAGGTCATCTCCTTATGGTGCTTCTAACGTCAGGTAAAACATATTTATGTATGATAATAAAGGTGTACACTTTCCTCCTTTTAATCTATCTTATGTCAGTCTAATTCTCAGACCTTGTCAGGACCCTCAGAGGATGGAGGTACAGTTTTGCAAGCCCATATATACAACAAACTGAGCATCAAAAGATCCTTTCTAGGGCCAGGGATATAGCACAGCGGTGCAGCACCTGCCTGGCAAGCACAAGGTCATGAGTTTGATTCCCAGTACCAAAAAAAAAAAAAGATCCTTTCTAAAATTCATGACAAATAGCACATACTGCCTCACAGGATACCTTTCTCATGTGCAGAAAGTTAGTGATCCAGGCTGGTCTTGAACTCACTATGTAGCTCAGACTTAAACTCGTATTCTTCCTGCCTCAGACCTCTGAGTGAAGCAGACTTTAAAGCTAAAAGGGCTTACAAAATGAATGACTTATAATCCTACAAAATAATCTAATTCTTTGACAAGCAGTCAACTTTTTAATAATACATACTAAATGAGTGGTTAAGAGTGTAGATTCTAGAGTCAAATGTAGTAGAATGAAATGCGTTAGCCTAAGACTATGTGATGAGTACAACAGTGTAAACATCACCTACTTTATAGGGCTCCTGTGAGGGTTAGATAGCCCGCCAAAAATTATAAAACAAGCAAATGCCACAGATTTAATAAATGGCACTATTACTTCTGATTCCTAGTAAATACCAGACTTTGCTAGTAACATTAGAGATGTCAACATAAAGAGAAATTCATTAGGGTCTCTGTCCTCAATGAGTTTCTGTTCTAATAAGAAATAATTCAACTTTAACAGAACACTGTTAAGGGCCATATTTTCTCTTGCAAATGGCAAACTGCTACATGTTCTCTGGGAAACCCCACTTGCACTTTGATCACCAAAGGTACCTAAAGGCAAGACAATCAGTAGCCAGAGACACAGGCTTAGGAGAACGGTGGAGGAAATGTCAACCTGCACCCTGTACAGGAAGTCTGTAAAGTACTTTGGTAACCATCAAATTCGAACAGCCTCATGCCTTCTAACAGAAAGACAAGTGTTAGCTTTTAGTGGAAAAACTGTACCCCACCCAAACCCTGAGAAAAACCACAGCTATTTGGGGTTTAACTTTGAGAAATAAATGAAGGTGCTCTCCCTCTACTGTAAATCATCATCTCTCACACTGTTCAGCTATGTCAGGATACTGGTGACCTGTCATTAGCTGATAGGCCCTCCTTGGGGTTCTGGAGATCTGCATTCCATCATAGCACACTATCTTTTTACATCTATCTTCTACACTGGACGCCGGGCACTTCCATTGCTCTCTACATCCTTCCCACTTAGCACAATGACTTGCATCAACTTCAATGATGCATTCTGAATCAGTAAGCACTGCCAAGCATTGTGCCTGGCTGCAGAGATACAAACTCTGCAAACATGTTTCCTGCTGAAGAACAATGACCAAGTGGGGAGACAGAGTCAGCAACTCAAATACAACTGCATCACGAAACACTGTAGTACCGGGGTGGAAGGAAGACATGGGAAGGAATATCCAGACAGAATCAATGGGAGAGATGTTCGCCCAATGAAAGGGAAGAAAGCTCAGCAGTCCCAGGTACTTGTAAGGTGGAAACACTCTGGGAAAGTAAGGTACAATACAAATGACATTAGGAGAGGTCAGGGATATAGTTCAGTGGCACAGGCACATGCCTGGCAAGTGCAAGGTCCTGAGTTCAATTCCAGGCACCAAAAAAAACCATAAAAAAAACAAAGAACAAACAACATTAGGAAGAAAAAAAAAAAAAAAAAAAAAAAGAATTCTCAACAAGTGTAAATTCATCTGTAAAGTACAGATCATATACTCTATTCACAAGTAATTAAAAACAAATACATAACAGGGCTAGGGATTTAGCTCAGCCACAAAGTGCCTGCCTGGCAAGCACAAGCACGTGAGTTCTATTCCTGGTATTGGAAGAAAAACAAACAAAAGAATACATAACAAAAAGGAATAACAAAATAGAATTAGGAGATTATTAATTGAAAATAAGACAGAGTTCAAAACAAATCATAGGTCCAGGAAAATATCCTATAGAATTTTTTAACAACTTAGACCTGAAAAAAAGGAAATATATATCAAAGTTTTTAGACTCAACTAAAATAACACTTAAAGGAAAATTTATACACCAAAATATTTTATTTCAATAGAAGAAAGGCTAAAAGTTAGAGCTAATCATCTAATAGATGTTAAAGAACACTAAAAATACAACAGAAAGAAAATAAAGTCACGATGAAGAAATAACTAGTAAATTAAACTTTAATAATGCACTATAGTGGAGCTGTTGTAATAAATCATTTGGATTATGAAAAGTACAGTATAATTACATTCATCATGGGGAACTTCTATGTATACATGTGGCATGTTTCTTCACCTTGCCCACCCCTCCCTCCCATTTCCCCCATGGCCAGGTCCACTTTTCCATCTCCACAAAGTCTGTCTCCCTGTTTATTGTCATGTGTGTTACTTTCCTTCTAAATTACTTATGCCTTGAATTTCTTACATAAGAGAAACCATGAGATATCTAATGTTCTGTGTCTGATTTATTTCATTTAGCATTAAGGTCTCATTTCTGTATGAATGATAAATGTATCCTTCTTTATGACTGAGTAGAACTCCATTGCATGTATATGCACATGCTGTTTTCCATTCATCTGTCAATGGACCTAGAGGCTGCTTACAAGATTTAACTATCATACATTGTGCTTCTATACACACAAGTATGCATATATTACTATAACATGATATTTTTAAATCTTTCAGAAAGATACCTGCAAGAACCAGGTATGGTGGTGCATACCTGCAATCCCAGAATTCAAGAAGCTGAGGCAAGAACATTGCTGTGATTTTGAGACCAGCATGGGCTACATAGTGAGTTCAAAGCCCACCTAAACTGTAAAGCAAGATCATGTCTCAAAGAAAAGAAAGAAAGAATGAAAGAAGGAGGAGGAGGAGGAGAAGGAGGAGGAGGAGAAGAAGAAGGAGGAGGAGGAGGAGGAGGAAGGGGAGGGAAGAGAGGGAAGGAGGAAGGGAGGAGGGGAGGGGAGGGGAAGGGAGGACACCCAGAAGAGGTATAGCTGGGTCAAATGGAACTTCTACTTTTTTTATTTTTTGATAAATCCTCGTACTGATATCTATAGTAGTTACACTGATTTACATTTCTACCAAGAAGATAGAAATGTTTCTTCTTCCCCACAACCTCAACAGCATTTGTTGTTTTTCAAGTTCATGCAGATATCCACTCTTTGTGGAGTAAGATGAAATCCCAGGATTTAATTTCGCATTTCTCTCATGGCCAAAGATGATCAACATTCTTTTGTGCACCTACTAGCCATCTATGCTTTTTGGGAGAAGTGTCTACTCATTTCAACTATCCATTATTTTGATTGGGGCTTTTATTTTTTTAAGTTTTTATATATTCTAGGTATTATTACTGTGTTTGAGGAGTAAATAGGAAAATATTTTTCCCATTCTGTAGATGGTCTCTTAACTCTGTTGGTTGTTTCCTTTGCTATTCAGAAGCTTTTTAGTTTGATATAATCTCTTTTGTTGATTGTTCATGTTATTTCTCTGATTTTTGGTGTTTAGTTCAGAAAGTCTTTGCCTATGTCTATGTCTTCAAGAGTTTTACCAGTTACCAAGAGTTTTACCTCCAGGAGATTGAGTGTATATATATATATCTTCATATATATCTTCATATATATATGTGTATATATAATATATATATATATATATGTCTTTGATCCATTTTTATTTTATTTTACTGCAGGGTGAGATATACGGATTTAGAGTCTTTTTCTGCATGTGGTAGACCTTATTCTCAGCACCATTTTTTAACATACTATCTTTTCTCCAGAGTATGTTTCTGTCCAATCTGTCAAAAACAAGATGGCTGAAGAAGAATGGAATTGTTTCTAAATCCTCTGCTCCATCTATTAAGTTCTGTTACACCTATTAAGAGGTATTTTATTGTGTGCCAGTGTCATGCTGTTTTTAATACTATGCTGTTTGTAACATAGCTTAAAATCTGGGACTGTGATGTTCCTTGTTTTGTTGTTGTTGCCAGGATTGCTTAGACATTCTGGATCTCTTCTTATTCCATGCACATTTTATTATTCTTTTTAAATCTTTGAGTATGATGCCGGTATTTTCACTGAGATTGCATTAAATCTATATGTCATTTTGACAATATTGTTTCTGCTTCTCCAGGAACAAGGGGTGTTTTTCTTTTTCTGATGTCCTCATCAGTGTCTTTAACAGCCTACTATAGTTTTCATTATAAAGGTCTTTCACTTCCTTCGTTAGGTTAATTCTTAGATATTTAATTTTTTGATGATATTATAAATGGAACTGGTTTTCTGGTATTTATATCTTGTTGGCTTCATTTTTGGTGTACACAAACACTATTAATTTTTGTATATTGATTTTGTATCCTGCTATTTTGCTGAATTTGTTCATTGATTTTAGGATTATTTTGGTGGAGGTTTTGAGTTTTCTGCATGAAGAATCCTGTTATCTGCTAATGGAGACATCTTGACTTCTGTTGTCCCTCTCAGTTTCCCCTTTCTTTCTCTCTCTTGCTGATGTATTCTGGCTGGACTTTCAAGTACTATACTGAATGGGAGTGGTAAGAAAGGTAAATATGGGCTTGTTTTATTTTTCTGATTTTAGAGGACATATTTCAGTTTTTACTGTGAGGTTGGCAGTGGATTTTAAATGTTTGAATAACAACCAAGTTCATTTGCAAATAGAAAATGCAAATGAAAAGCACGACGAGCTATAACTACATGCTAATATGGGAAATTTAATTTTTAAAATCCACATATGTAATTTTAGTGAAGATTCAGAACAGGAAATCTCAACTAGGAATTTTCATATAATACTGGTAGGAGTGTAAATACATGCAACCTATTTTGGAAACAACTGAGTACTTCAGCGCATGGAGTGGATGATCTCCATCCACTGAGAACAAGTTACTCTACTTGTATGTGGGAACGAGGAGGGTGTACAGGAATTTTTACAGTAATGATGTTTAAAATGGCTATATAAAAACAAAATCATTGGGGCTGGGGATTTAGCTCAGCGGCAAAAAGCACCTGCCTGGCAAGCGCAAGGTCGTGAGTTCGGTTCCTGGTACCGGAGAAAAACCAAAAAAAAAAAAAAATCATCTAAAGCCATCAACAGTAAGATGGATAATAAAAGTGAATGTTGAGCTACAACCATACACCATGACTTTATCTCACAAGTCAAAATTATTTTAAATAGCAAGTCATAAAAAATATATACAGCACTACTTGATTTATACTTAGAAAAAAATGCAAAAAACCTAAAAGTTTGATTAGAGATAAATTTGTATGTGGTGCAACTGTAAAGAAATCTGAGGACTAATAAACGCAATATTCATTTTGCTAGATGTATGTACAAGAGAACATACTATATTAGGCAAGGGCCTTAAATAGGTTCCAAAGTTATTGATAGCAGATATTGATTTTTTACTAATCTTTATGTCTTATTTTTCCATCAATTAAGTATCTGATTATAGAAATATATTAGCTCAAGGCACCAATTATTTCATGTAAGTAATGGCATGTGTTCTCACACTAGAAATACATCCTCCATGAAATGATAAAGTACAAATTCACTTGTTCTCTGGCTACAAATATTTCTCAACTTCAGGCAAATTTCAAAAGCATATAAGCTAGTAATGCTTAAAATCAAAGCAAATATTTGACTTTCTGTTTTTAATAACTTTATACTCTTCTTAATTAAAAAGTTATACAAAACTTATCTAACATAAATGCATCATTTACATTACATATTTTTAAAATGGTAACTAGAGTTCACAGTGTTTAAAATGTAGTGTAAATTATACAAACAGGAAAACTTTTAATAAGTGTTTATAATTGTTAAATGTATAAAATAAGGCAAATATATGCTTTCAATTAATTTTCACTCAATACAAATATTTATAATAGTGTATCTATGTGATATTGCTTTGTTTAGAACATCCCATCTGTGAGATAATTACATTCCTTACATCCTGGGACTAAGATACACTACAACACAAAGGTATTTTTTCTTCATAAAACATGGCTTTATGTTTATAAAAAAAAGGTATTGACTTTTCTTTCTTTTGTGTTGACTTTTTTTTCATCTAGAGAGTAGTGAGTATAATTAATTCCATTGATATAAATTATACAGAGATGAAAATGAGGTGGGCAATGTAGTATTTTGGGAGTATCAGCCTAGAAGAAAGAAAAACTGGAACCCGTTAGCAAGTTGGAGGTGATGAGTGACTGACAGGATTGATGTAACGAGGTCAGAGAGCTCTGCTAGGCTCCCAAACTATAATAAGGAGTTAACACGGACAAGACCACGTGACCTTGTAGAGTGAGTCAGGATCTAAAGAAGCAGTCTAGTGAATAGTGTGTGAGTCCTTCTTTTTCCTTCTTGTACCTTGTCATCTAAGAAATAGTAACCCAATTTCTTTTCAACTGAAAACATACAGAGCCTGAATTAAAATTTAAAAAGCATACTTCTTGTCCTCCATTAAAACTTCAAAGAATTGGAAACTATGAAATATTTGCAGTGATATTCTATTTATTCACATGAATACTAAACATAAAGAGTTTAGAGCAGTTTGCCAAACCAGTCTATCTTAGATATCATACTATGTGATACTATATGATATGCTAAAGTAAAGCAATTTCAAAGCCTCTAAAACACATCCAATCAGAGCCTTGCAAAGCATCGTCACACTTTTGAGAATTTCTGTGTTAAAGAAACCTATTTACCCATTTAAAACCAGCATTCACTGAATTAAATTGGCAAGTTTTTCTTCTCTATGATAATTACTATCATGCTATTGAAGTAGTGTTTTTATTTAATCTACTACAAGACATTTGGTATATAGCCAGAGGTATACATCAGGCTGTGCATGTATAAGTCTTAGAATTAGATGTCTTTTGAACCTGAAACTCTAAGAACATAAAAGTGATGAGAGGAACTATGTTTTATTGAGAGCTGAATATTTAGCTGTGAGAAATTTTAAGCTTTCTGAAATGAAACAGGGATTTATACTTATACATCACATGTCTAGTGCTTTAAATACTTGCTAAATTAGGTTGATTATGATGTGTGTATGTACATACATGTATCTCTGTATATATAATGTGTATGTGTATATATTCCATGTTTTACCAAGCATTCTACATATAATTGATGAACAAGGATCAAATAGTTCTTATCATCAATAACTCCTTTCCATTCTACTAGGAAGATAAATTTCAGGAAGCACAAAAACTGAAAACTTTACAATTTAACACAAATATTAATAGTCTCTATTACGTGATAAAGCCAAATTAGAGATAAGTTAATTCTCTTGACTGCATTGAAAGTAAGCACTTAGCAGGCCCCTCCCTCTTAGAATTGAGAAGGAGGAGAAAAGCACAGCAGGGGATATGAAGCAATTACAAATTATAGCTTCACAATGCCTGAGTTAGGATAGGATGTGTGTGTGTGTGTGTGTGTGTGTGTGTGTGTGTGTGTGTGTGGCTATTTGGGTAGTGAATAGGTAATAAACACAAGATTGATATAGAAAATAAAAAAAGTTGAGGACTTCTCTTAGGTAAATGGTTGCTAGGAAAATTCCACATGAGAAGAATTTGTTTTTCTGAGGTGTAAACAAAAAGAAAGTCCTACAAATGCATTCATGCGCTTGGAAGTGATACATTGCTGGCAAAGCTCACTCCAGGCAGAGAAAACATGCAAATTTGGGCAAAACTTGGAATATTTGAAAAAGTATAAAACATGTGACTAAAGCATCATGAATTTAAGTATAATGGCAAGCCATTGAAAGAGTTTAAGAATTCCAGTAATAATCCAAACTGTATTTTTATTACAGAAAAGTAATGGATTGATGATAGAATGTTAAGTCAAATCTACTCCACTGGCTGTCATAACAACCCAGGAAAGAAATGATGGTAGCCTCAAAAGATAAGGTGACCAAGTGCCAGTTAAAGAAAATGTATATTATAAAGGTGATTCATACGAGTAAGAAGTTATGAAATCATTTGTAGACATGGGTAAAAAACGTTTATGGGAAAAATAAGTGGGGAATCTTCAATAACATTAGCTAACTGAAAAAGTAATGCATGCTGTGCAACTTTCCATCAATATTTGTGGAAATGAAGTACTGGAGACTGGATCAAAGGGTCACCCAGGTTTGGAACTTGCTAATGAGGCATGTAGAAAGAAAGCAGGGGAAAAGGATTTGAGAAAATTACTAAGAGAACATTTAGAATAATACATCGCAGAATCTAGGTGAACAATGAGGGAGGACAAGCCAAAGGGCAAAGATAGAAAGGACCATAATGAATAAGGAAGGAAATTTCCATGCCCTCATATTCACAGATACGTGAAAATTTGAAAGAATAATAACTGTCTATTTGGAAGAATGACAAAAGAACAGCGTGTCCAATTTTCAGGCAAAAAATCTTCACTAAGGTAAGAAAAAGATGAGTTTATGGCTAAGTCATCTAGAGTCCCTGAGCCAGTGTTCCTGAGGTAGGAAATAGTGGAGATGCGGTTGGTTGGGTATACAGAGGTATGTGGGATGATCACCACTATAAGAAGAGATGACCAAAAAGAGGATAGAAGAATAATTCTTATAATTACCAACATAAGTGTGGACAAGCAGACCTACTGCTGTGTTCCCAAATGCTTAGGCCTGTTTATAAAACGGTATTTCACTGATGTTTATTAGTGCTCATGGGATGTTGCCAACTTTCTGAGAAGGCCCCATGTGGCATAATAGTGGTTCTAAGTAGCAGTTCCCTGTGGCTGGGCATAAGGTCGTGGTGAGCTTGCCTGCAGCTCCCAAACATCGATTCATGGAGGTTTGGAAAAGAAAGCTTTTAAGACTTTTCAGGGTCTGCATTCTGAAAATTAAAACTCTGTTGTCTTGTTTTGACCCTTGAAATTCTCACTCCAGTTCTGTAATGAAACAATCTGTCCATAAAATAATTTGAATATTTCATTTTCTCACTTAAAGTAACTCAAGCAGTAGCCAAGT
Organism: Chinchilla lanigera; assembly: GCF_000276665.1. Taxonomy (NCBI): domain Eukaryota; kingdom Metazoa; phylum Chordata; class Mammalia; order Rodentia; family Chinchillidae; genus Chinchilla; species Chinchilla lanigera. The sequence goes on along the minus strand of NW_004955404.1, from coordinate 45,795,382 downwards.
ATTGGGTCTCAAATGTGGCTTACATCAGAAGCGCGTTTTAGAAAACACAAATTTGAAGTGCCACCTAAAAATTTTGCATCATAATTTCTAGAGATTATATCTTTACTTATTTTAATGGTTGCCCTAAAAGGATCAATATACTTATCAAGATTTCTCTTCTAATCTTGAGAGCCCTGTAAGGCTACTCTGGTCAACCCAGGAGAATTTCAAGCTGGATAAAATCAAACACACTTCCATAGTATGGCCCATAGCTATTCATTAACTTGACTTTCAGGCATATCAATATGTTTCAACTTCACCACACAAACGCAGGATCCTGGATATTTATGGAGTAGTTAGAAGGGCTACAGAGAAACTTCTGACATATGTCGACAGAGTACAACAGGAAAAATGTAAGCCTTTACTTTAACACTGTCCAATTCCATTGACTGATCTATGTATCTATTTTCCCCTACTAGGTTTTACCTTTGTCAAAGAAAAAATGGTTGCTCTTACCTTTGCAACCCCAGCATTTAGAGCATTCCCCAGAACACATATCATTTCTTTGATGCTTAAATAAATTAAATTGAAAAATCTTATAGTCAATAAGAAAGAAATACAATTAAAATGCAACTGGTAAATATGCCCTGGAAACAGACGTGCAATACTCTTATCAGCAGCAGGAATTCCCCACATGGGTTTGAATACAGGGTTGAAGATAAGAGAAGACTTCACAAAGCATATGAGAGAAAAAAAATCAATGTAGGAAAATTCTTAAACTCAATTTTTAAAACTTTCAAGTAAAAGTAGAGAAATGTGTCAATCAAGGACAAAGCTCTATTTACAATTAGAAAAGTGATGAAAAATGAAATATTGACATAGGGCAAACAGCTGCTAGTTATTGCATTACCAACTTCTGTGGTGCTTGGGACACTTTCTAGAGATTGTTTCTAGGTTTTTCTTGTTCCTAACAAAGATTTGGACAAAACAGACACAAAAGATAGCAACTCTTTCTATTTATTAAAGGTAGGAAAAGAAACCTGCTCAGTAGAGAGAGTGTGGGCCACTTAAAAGCAGGAAATGAAGCACCCTCTGCCGGGTGAGAGTAGACCACTCTGAAAGAGAGAGCGAGCGCAGGGGCCAAGAGCTTACTGGGAGCCAGCTGTTGTATCTTCTGCTCCTCAGAGTGAGGCTGTCCTACCAAAAGCTTGGGTGAGTTCTCATGAGAAAAATTGAATGTATCATTTTCTGATATATCATTTTCCAATTGGTGCTAGGCAGGGCTGTGGGAACTGTTTCTCTGTCCATTTCCTGGATCTCCACTATTGATAGATCATGCTCATTTCCCCAGCAGCTTTGACACACCCTGATCTCCTGGCTCATTTCCCCCTGAGAAACATAAATCTTTATATTATACAGCGCTAAAGGTGGGGAGGAATCCACCTTTACGGAGCTACTTCTGGGTGAAAGAGGCCCTTGGAGATAATGTGCTGTCCAGCTATCCTGGAATGTTGCAGTTTACTGGCTTGAAAAGAAACCTTCAGGGGGCTGGGGATTTAGCTCAGCGGCAAAGCGCCTGCCTGGCAAGCGCAAGGTCGTGAGTTCGGTTCCCGGTACCGGAGAAAAACCAAAAAAAAAAAAAAAAAAAAGAAACCTTCAGAAGACAATAAGAAAAGAATCAGAGTCTATATATGAAGGATTGTTGAGCTTCCTGTCTGATGAGAGAACATTTGGTGAATTTGTCCGGAGAGTAGCAGGTCAGATTTCTATTCTTCATCTATACTGCGAGAGTACTAGAGTTTTGTTTTTAGAAGTGGAGACTCAGGTCTTCCAGAAGTTCACAGGCATCGCTTTCCTCCCAGCCCTGTGAAAATGCCAGTGACTATTTTCCTCGTAGAGTTTTTATAACTTTCCACTGTATCTCCTGAATAAGGACCTATTTAATGTTTCCTCCGGAACTAGGATTAAGGCTAGGGTCTTGAGTGAATAAAAGTCTGCCCTTCTTTTGTCTCTCTCAGGCTTCTGATTTGCCAAACAGACATTAGATGTGTGTCTTTATTGTCCCTTGCAGTGAAAGACAGTGACTTGCTTGGAAAAGACTGCCTCCAATTTTATTAGTAAGTCTCTTCCCAGTAAGGGAATATGACACTGTGAGACAATTAAAAACTCGTGGGTGAACACTTGACCTTCAAACTGAGGTGTGAAAGCTGCAGTAGGAAAGCTCTGACTAGGCTTGCCTCAACCCTATTGATGACTATAGATCTAGAGGAAGATTTTCCAGAAGAGAAAGTTAAAACCAGAGTCAAAGGAATAAAATTTGCTTATTTATGACATCATCCAGAGTCATCCAGGGTTTTTCTCAGAGATGGAGATGCCTATGGATAAAGACACTGCAAGTTTCCCCAACCCCCTTCAGTCTTTTCATCAGAGTGGGATGTGAGGATTTTGGCTGGCCATTTGCTCTCTGGAAGTGCAGACAGTTGATTCTCTAGTGTCATGAGTCAGGTACATCGGCCACCTGACACATGGGGCAAGACCAGGTCTTGGTACAGTCATGTGTCAAGTGTTCAGTTTTCTTTCAGGTCTTGATTGGCCCTGGATTTCCCCTTAGGTGCCTTGGGTGTGGCTAAAAGATTGCCTATTGCAACAGTCATGACATTGGATCTTGGCCTTTTTTTCCCATAGTCCTTCTTTTATCCTCATACATATTCCAGTTGTTGAATACGGAAAAAGCTGTGTCCAGCATTTGCATCATATTTGAAAAGACTGGATGTCTCTGAAATGCCAGCTTCTGGTGCAAACACATGGGAGAGACCCGTATTGCCCTGAGGGGCAGGTAGATTTCTAAAACCATGATGCCAATTTTTTAAAGCTCTCCTTAAGCGCCATAGTTCTTGGGTCTTTTCAGAAATAAAAATCCATAAAAGCCTGAACGTTAAGTATCTTATACCAATGTCCTTGCTGTTTACAAAAAAAATCTAAATAAAGAATAGTATTGTAATTTAGACTTTCATTCTGTACCTATTTCTTGCCATTTCTTAATTCAATTCAATATTTAAGGACACAGACTAATGGCAAAGTGGCTGGGATCTACAGAGTACTTTCCATGGTTTTTCACAGGATGTAGGGAGAGAGAAGACTAGGTTTAGGTCCTCAGGTGGCATCCCCTGCAGAAAGATGCAGACCCATTTAAGACCCAAGTTATCCCTTGTGAGACTCAAATACCAGTAGCCAGTCTTCTCTACATGAAGCTTCACCAGTGTCTTCTTATTTATTTTTCCTTAGGACTCTCCATACCGTGTGACTCACTGACTCCTTAGAAAGTTAGAGTCCTCCTAGAGGCTCCAACCAGCTATTTGAGCAGGCTGGACTCCCTGCGAAGGCTCCAGCTAGCCACTTGAGCAATACCACACCATTAAGATGGGAGTGGAGGACCCTGAGGCCTCCCTTAGGCTGAAAACTCTTAAGAGATCAGGATAGAGTCCACCCACGGAGGAGGCTCCCTAAACTCCCTGAGAAACAAAACCCTAAGAAATCACAGTGGAGCCTCCAGGTAGCTCCCTTAGCTCTCTGAGACCATGGCCCACCAACTCCCTAGAAAGGTTGAGCAGGGGCTCCTCCACCTACATGAGGGGTGGAGCAGAGCTAGGGTCTTCCAACAGTTACCTGAGAAACAATGCCCTACATTTATCTCAATAAAAACTTTGGTAATTTGTTTAAGGCAGTAGAGATAGAAACCTCTTTTTCAATAGTTAAGAGAAAAAGCTCTAAGTACAAGAATAGCTCTGTTTTCCATCCCCACAGTTGCTTGAGTTGACCTTTACTGACTGTTTCCCTTTTTCTGCTCAGGCTCTGAGGCACATGTTTATAAATTACCTGAATTTGTGTTGGAAAATAAAAGGAAAGGAATCTCTCCCAATTCAGAAGGAAAGTGGGGAAGTGGCTCACATGTTTCCTACAAGCAGAGGGTTTAGCTCTTATCTATAAGGGTGGCTATTCCTAGTGACCATGAGATTGGTTTTTAAAAAGGAAAATAGTAAACAAATGTGGCAGAAGTACATGACAGACCCATGCAACCAACCAATCAAAATGGCCAAGAAATATGGAGGAATCCATGTAGCTATCTCACACGATGAATGAAAATGACTGCCAAATATGGAGGAAAGGTGAACTGCGATGAAACAAGGCCTTGGGAAAATAACTCATTAAGAATACCCAAATATAAATGGTCATCTAGTAAATAAGTGCAGGTGAGAATTTGAGCACCAGCAGGCTACCAAAAGAGTGAGAAAGCTGAGCAAATTATTATTGAAAACAAAAACATGTGAGCAAAAAAAAAGAATATTAAACTGTAGGTCATACTCATGGAAGCTGCATGGTTTGCAAAAGCCCACTTGGACCCAGCAGAGTACAGAATGATCCCTTCCACAACTGCACCAGTGGCAGACACATTGGCAGCCCCTGACCAAATTTTACCCACACTGAATTATTGAAACTCTGAATGAGAAAAAAGAAAATGGGAAATAAACTTCAGGTGAACTGGTAGGTCTCACTTTTCAGTTCAGATAAATCACAGAGGGTATGTGTTCCCCTCCCCCATCTAACATGGTGGTACATACCTGAAACTTCCTGAAGCTGTGAGAAAATTTCCTGAGTTCCCTAGCTTCCATGAGTTTTTATCACTTTCTAGCTCCCTACCTCTTTCTAATAACTAAAGACAAATTCAAGCCCTTTGCTAGCTAAAAGCCTGTCCTTGAAAGAGGGGATAGGAAGAAGATTCAAGCTCTCCTAAGGGAGAAACAGAGAGAGAGGGAAAGAGGAAGAAAAAGAAGAAGAAGAAGAAGAAGAAGAAGAAGAAGAAGAAGAAGAAGAAGAAGAAGAAGA
>NW_004955404.1:45787271-45790394 GCF_000276665.1 Chinchilla lanigera | reverse complement strand
GGAGGAGGAGGATGGGGAGGAGGAGGAGGAGAAGGAGGAGAAGGAGAAGGAGGAGAAGGAGGAGAAGAAGGAGAAGGAGAAGAAGGAGAAGAAGGAGAAGAAGGAGAAGGAGAAGAAGGAGAAGGAGAAGAAGGAGAAGAAGGAGAAGAAGGAGAAGGAGAAGAAGGAGAAGGAGAAGAAGGAGAAGAAGAAGGAGAAGAAGGAGAAGGAGAAGAAGGAGAGAAGAAGGAGAAGGAGAAGAAGGAGAGAAGAAGGAGAAGGAGAAGGAGAAGGAGAAGGAGAAGAAGGAGGAGAAGAAGGAGAAGAAGGAGAAGAAGGCGAAGAAGGGGAAGAAGGAGAAGAAGGTGAAGAAGGAGAAGGAACAGGAGGAGGAGAGGGAGCAAGAGGAGGAGGAGGAAGAGGAGGAGGAGGAAGAGGAGGAGGAAGAGGAGGAAGAGGAGAAGAAATAAATACACCTCACCTCAACTATGAGATTTTAGAGAGAGAAAATTATGCCCCAAAGGCCTTACTTCTGGCTGGCTCACCAAAGTATATTACCAGATTTTGAAGGGGACTCTTTCTAGAGATGGTTCCTAGGTTCTTTTTGTCCTGAACAAAACAAGCACAAAGATTAGTTAGGTTTTTATATTTATTAAAGATAGGAAAAGAAACATGCTGTGCAATGTAAATCTGTGCCAATTAAAATTAGGAAAAGAAGTATAACCTACAGAGTAAGTGGACCCCTGTGAAACAGAGAATACAATGGCCAAGAGCTTATTGGTAGCCATATTTTGTATCCTCCATTCCTCAAGCTGTCAGATCTAAGTCATCCTATCAAAAACCTGTTTTAGTTTTCACCAGAAGAACTGAAAATAGCACTGTCTGTTTGGTGCCAGGTGCTGGGCTTTGAGAACTTTTTTTTCTACACATTTCCTGGATCTCAGTTGTTGACAAGTCACACCCACTTGCTCATTGGCTTCACCATACTCCAATATCCTGCCTCAGTAGCTCAGAAACAGTCTGATTATGCTCTGACACTAGCTTTAGGGTATGTTTTAATCTGTTTATCCTTTTCTTATTTTACTCTGAAGATGAGAATCTACTCTATATATCTGGCCCTTTAAAGACATTTATTACTGAAATGTAAACCTCTTAAGAAAAATGATGAGATTGCTCTGTTTTGTTTTGTTTTTCAGAAGCATGGGAAGTTAGGCAGAAATTTTAGAATACACTTAACAGACACTCAGGGATATGAGATACACTTAGATATTTAAGTGAGTTTGGAGTGGAAGTCTATGGAAATTTTGGTCTTGGTTTGGGCAAGGCAGGGTGGCCTACCCACAGTAAGACTGTAACAGAAAATGCCCTGCCCCAGCCAGTATACTTCAGTTTCTTAGTTGCTCAGGTAATAGTTCCTGTTCCAGTTCCGGTTGCTCTTGTCTCTTAGAAATGGCTGGTCACTGTGATGCATAGCTGGTCACTATGATACACATTGTATAAACCAATCCTCAACTGACAAGTCATTCTGCCTCTGTACCTCCTGCTTGCTTATCCTATATAATCCCTAGACCACCAGAGATCAGGGCCTGATATTTTGGGAGTGATCCCAATCAGTGCCTGTGGGCATAAATAACTGGGTCCCCAAATCCTAGGTGTCATTTCAATGCTTCTCCTTGCCATTGCAAGATAGTGGTCTTTTCATAGAAGAAATCTTAATTTACAGGTGAAAAGGTGGTCTATTCAGTTGAAAGACCACTATTTGCAAGTAAAAAGGAAATGACTGAATGCAGGTGAAAAAGAATTGTATGGGCTTACTGTATTCTTAGAAAATAGAAAAAACTGGGCTTGTGTCCCAAAGCTGCAATTATCATACTGAAAATTATGATTTTTTTTTCTTCCTTCTGCCTGGCTTTTATTTCTTTTATCCTACTTCACTCCCCTCCTCAGACTTCAATGCCTGAATTTTAAGGAGGCAGAAGGCCAGAAGGTATGTCTCCATGTAACTGCTGAGCAGGGGTGCTGACCCTGACTACCCTAGGACCAACATTTTTATCGTGACTGATCTAAGGGAGACATGGAGATATATGATTCCATTTTTCAAAGAAACATCAACTGTCAGTAGTCAAAGTCATGAACTCAGTGTCCTTTTATTTCCTGCCACTGGCTTACCAAGAGAAAATGTCACTAGTGTGTGTCTGAGACTTTTCTGAAACTCAGATGAGGTATTTTCACCCACCCTAAACACAGAATTTTGGGAAACTTGCTGACTTCTTGTCATAGAAAAAGAATTTTCAGGACATGCCAGTAAAGGAAATAGGAAGGATTTATTAGACAGAGATATGAGGACACACTCAAGAGTAGAGTGCTGGTGTTCAGAGAACTGAGAGTCTGCTGATGGGATGTGAAAAGCAGAAATGAGTTCGTCTACTTGTTAGATTTTTGGGGAGGAGTAATCCCGAAACAAATTATGAATTTTTCCTAAGATTCAATGTTTGTGTGATAAGAATGACCCCTGACTTGCCACCAGTTTTGTGGCAATAACATGAGAAAATGTGTGGAAATGTGATTAACAAACTGAAAAATGCTTCACAAATGTAAATATTCATATTTTAATTCTGTTCTCATATTGTGCCTGTTTCTTATGATATATTTATCAATATGGTCTAGAAAATCTTTACAATGCATGCAGTTATAGATTTTTAATCATTATCTAAATATCAAGTTATTTTATTCAGATATTTAGCTATTTAAATAAGCTTTAATTTAACACGCATGCTCTCAAGCATACCTAATATATGGGATACATTTTTTGATAATGGAATTCATAACCAAGTGAATTTTTATCTGTAAAAGACATTGAGTAATGCTTTGCTCACTGTTTTTGTATATTTTTGTGTTTTGATATATTCACACCTTTTTTAAAGTTCCATTTTTCTTTTTCAAGAAAAAATTTTAGAAATTTATTCTCCCATGAACTTGAAATTTCACAAAAATAGCATACGTCAAGTTGGTGAGACAGTAATAGTAACCATTACCATCATAATCCTTATTATCGGGGCTGGGGATTTAGCTCAGCGGCAAAAGCGCCTGCCTGGCAAGCGCAAGGTCGTGAGTTCGGTTCCCGGTACCGGAGAAAAACCAAAA
>NW_004955404.1:45726353-45787171 GCF_000276665.1 Chinchilla lanigera | reverse complement strand
AAAAAAAAAAAAAAAAAAAAAAAAAAAAAAAAACATAATCCTTATTATCCATGGCAAAATAATTACCATTTTAAAGTATTAATTTGTACCCTGTATATAATATTTTAAGGCTTAATATTTGCTAGGTTATATCCTAAGCAAAGAAAGTACAGCAGTAATATGGCAGAAAAAGTTCGTAACCTTCAGTAAGCATACAATATATTAGAAAAAATATAACTTAATAAAGAAATAGAATAAAATGAGATATGTATGTGCGGTGGTATAAAAATCCCACATAGCTGAAGTTCCTGATACTGGAGACTGAGATGGAAGTAAATCATACTAAAACAAAAGGCAAATATAAAGGCTTAAGGACCTGATCATTATTACAAAGTCAGTCTCATGAGTGTCCCTTGATCTGCCACTTGTTTCTCAAATGCTAGTTCCTAGACTATTCATAGTTAGATTATTTAAATGTGCTTACTTTGTGCAAATTAGGCCTACCCTTCTGTTCCTTGAAGGAATGACATAGGACTTGACTCCAATGAATGTACTGGGAAAGAAGATAGTGAACCTAAAGGGGAAACAAAATAGAATGAATATGCTAACTTTAAAATGAACTGCCAGTCATCACCATTACATTAAACCTAATGTAAATAATTAATTGCATTTTGTAACATAAAGAAGGGTAAAATAATCATTTCTTTATGTTCTTTAGGTAATGACAAAGAAATTTGGGGAATTAAACTACAACAATCAAGTGCTCATATGACACACTATCTAACACACACTTCTGCTAACAATGGATTATCTTCTAAGTCTTAGAGAGGTGTGCTTCAGAGCAGTGTGCTGCTGACAGATCCACAGTTGTGGCCTGCCAAGCAGCTTCAGTCTGAGCATGCAGGTATCCACAACTGAGCCAAAGCCAAATTTTGAAAGACAATTTTGACAACTCAATAAAACACCGGAGAACTTCATCATAGAGGTAGGATGACTAGCTCTTATAAATTAACACACTAGGACCATTTCGTCAATCATGCTTTTTTTTATATAATTTGAAACATTATTTATTAGAAAAAAAAAAAAGCTCCTCAGAGGTTCTCCTAGGTACTGATATAGAAATGTTTTGCAACATATGATTTATCTTTGTTTCACTCTTAATCACAAGCATAAGATACCTTTTGTATTCGACATTAGGGAAGTGACCGAAGAGATCTCTTTCTGTTTTTCTGCTGTCCTTAACGTTGTATGAAGAAACATGTCTGACACAGAGTAGGTTATTAGTGAGTATACACAGAACAAAAAAGAATAGGTATTAACGGAGCTACCTTAAATAATAAAATAATGTGAACTCTAACAGCATAACCACATCCATAATGTGCAAAGAATAATGTTACGAAACTGGTTAGAGTAAAACATTTGAAGAAAGCCTACTTTATTCTCACAAGTAGGATTTTTTAAACCAGTTCCATCATACCACAATGCTTCCTTTACTTATGAAAATTAGGGAGGCTGTTTTCTCTCAGTACTGTGCAGAAATGACAATGAGCTCTTGCTACAAAGTACAAACAAAGGAGCCAGAGATATATTACCAAGACAGTGTCAAGCCAACTGCTGTCTCTATCCAAGAAGGGTATATGACTAAATGTGAAATGGGGTTTTGAAATAAGGGCCATATCTTGCTCAAATAATTACTGTATTAAAACCAATGTCATTTTGGTAGAGGGCAGACAGATGAAATATTTAGCTGACGACAGTCTTATCACATTACATTTCTTTTGCTGTTGCATATTTCTCTCTTTGTTCTTTGTCTTGATAAAGCTGAATAGCAGAATGTTAACACAAGCCTTAGAAGTTCAATTTCCACTTCATATACTTTAGTGCTGAACTAAAAATTGACATTATTAACAATGTACTGCTTGGTCATTATTAATCATTATATTTTCTTTGAATTCATCCTCAAAAATCCCATCTACTATATGCATCACACATTTCAAGGACTTTAATATCTTTTTTTACTTTCTCATTTTTCCTTTGTAATATTTTACTGTGACAACTTTCTGTTTAAGAACTTTGAAGGAATCTATGTAAAAAACAGTAATCCATACAATATGAGTACAACTTCTAGCAATTTGGATTACTCACATTTTTGTTGTGCAACATAAAAATATAAGGCCAAAGGGCTGAATTGGATTATAATCAGATTACAATCAGCTGGAAAATCAGAGTCCATATCCATCACCAATAATAAGAGTTAGAAAAGCAATTGGAATTTAGAAATGTACTTTTAAATGATACATAGAAAAATTGTACAATGCAATAGATACTGAATTTCCCAACTTGGGAAAAGTTATAATCATTTCTAATTTTCTTTTATGTAACATGGCCATCTGAAATTAACCAGATAGAAATTTCTAAATGTCAATGTAAGGCAAAATATAAATATATATATATGAATAGCTGCGATGACTGTATTACTGATGTCTGATGGTATATTGAAATGAACAGTTAATGCTTACAATTTATTATGTTCTGATCGATTTTGTATGCTTGTGTCTGGTGGTCTGAGCAACTGATATGAAGGTAACAATATGCAATGGAATTACAGTGGTGAATTACTACCATCTTGTCTAGTGAAACTCTCTATTATCTCTAATATTTTATCTAAGAAATATTTTTTTATTCTCCATAAAGGTTTGAGCAATCTTTCATTCTTAAATCTGGTAATCTGAGAAATGAAGTTGAGTATAACAATATGTAATGTAACAACCACTGTTGATTTGTATTAATTTGTCTTTAGACCCTGTATCACTTTGAATGTTCTTGCTTTGATTTGTTCATGTTCATGATACTGGTATTCTGCCACTGTTCTATTTTTTTGTTTGGTTGTTTCTCATTTACTACTCTCTTTACAATAAAAAAAAGTCAATGTATAAAGTATTTAATAAACAAAAGACACAACCAGAAAGTCTTAAGTATTCTGAAAATGTTCCTTACACAATAAAGTTGACAAGGCAGAGTGCCATTGTAGCATTAATTGCAGCCTTCAGAATAGAAGCATATTTCTCTGTAATTAAGACTTTCTGAATCTAAAGGAATATGATCTACATAAGTTCCTTTGCTTTTATGGTAAATGTTACATAATAATGAAGTCAAGTGATTTAAATGGTTGCTAGTGGGCAGTCAAATTTTGGATAAGCTTTCAAAACTTTCACATTGTCTTAGAATATTCCCACAGTACCAGCTTTACTTTTCCTTGGAGAAGACAGACCTGGATTTCCTGCCAGAAGAGAGGTGCCTTTAGTAACACTGGGCCAATGTATGCAGCAAAGGACAGCCAAAGCCTAGCTCTGTGGCCTGATTATTGGATGTCACTCTTATTCTAAGAAAAATAACTACATTTGAAGCAAAAGGCTTCAGGATAAATTTAAAGGCACAGACAGTTTTACTCACTGAAGAGCTAAGAAGGAATTTCTGAAACATCGGTGGGCAGGAACCAGAATACTGTTATGCAGTCCCCGCAGCAGCCGTGTTTGGAAGCTATGAAGGAGCCCACACATTTACAAGTGAAGAAAACATATTCTTCAACTAACAAGAACACTGTGAAGAAGGGGTGATACAGAGCATCACACTTTGTATTTGTATGAATCCTATAGGTGTGTGGAGCTTGGAAAAACAGGCATTGACAAAGACTGAAAGGGCTATCATCCTCGGCTTTCCAAAGTCAACAAAATGTCAGAAAGGCTTTTCTCCGCTGGGATGAGTTTTGCTCAGACCTGGCTTACAAAACGTGAAGATGTACCAATGAAGTAAATGGATATTTCCTTTGTCTCAATCAAATGTAGCTTGTAGCAGCAGCAGTAACCCAGAATATTTACTGTGAGCCTGTTTAAATCTATTATAAGTAGATTTCTTTCACATTCTCTGAATCAAAAGCTATATAGTCTAGTATTCATATTAGCAAAATCTTTAATCTCAGTATTTACACACACTTCTTTAAAGTACCTATCTGACCAGGGGTTCTCAAGTGATGGAGTGATCAGTTCTTGAGTGATCACATCTGTTACAAAGATTTATATTCTTAAAGTCGACCCCTGGTCCTGAAAAAGAAGATAGCCTCAGAGGCTACAGCTATGAGTCACTCAACAAGTCACCACGTCTACAAAATACAGCAGTGTTCTTAAGCAAAGAATAAAATATTCTTGTAGTACTTAAGCCTCATTTTTGGTACATCATTATTTCCCTTGTAGTTAAAACTCCGTCCATGCTCCCCTGTTGCTGTCTTAAGCTGCTCTTTGAGTAGAAAATAGCTCAAATCTACCTAACACTTTTATTAATTCTTCATCATCTTTTAAATGGCCTGACCAATAATGATTTGAATACTCATAATTCATCTATAGCAATAGTTCTCCAAATCAGTTGTCTCCAATCCAGTGGCTGAAATCAATTGATTATGCGTAATCCACCTGTACAAGGATTTCATTTATTTGGGTTGAATGCAATGGCTTATGTGCCAGATATAAATTATCGTTCAAAAACTCAGATATAGATGAAATGCCATTTTTGCAAGTTGTCTTTATTATTCTGCTTTTCTTCTTGAGCTACAAAAGATTAAACCAAGGAAACACTAAGCTATGTTCTCAGCCCCTTTTTATTCTTTTAAGACACGGATTTATTAAGTTGCCCATGCTGGCAATGCTCCTGCATCTGTCTTCCAAGTAGCTGGAAATACAGCTGTATGCCACCAAGGCATTTTTTTCCCAAATCAGTATAAATTTGACTTCAGAGTATTACTATGGCTCCCTATTCCTTTTCCGTAAGGTTTTGTGAAAAACAAAAAATAAAGCAAAACACCGGACTGAATGGTGCCTAGAAATGGAAACAAAGTGTTTGATTCTTCATCTATCAGAGATATCAGCACTACCATTCCTTGGAGGCTCAATGGTACAGCTTTGTGAACTGCAAGAGAGTTTATTTACTCAACTGGAAAGCTTTTACTAGAAAATTCCTAAGGCATTCTGGACCACATCACCTTCAGAGGCTTGACAATTTCACCCTGCTATGTCATCACAAGCCAACAAGATTTTGTCTCATTTTTTTCTGCCTCACATCCCTCATCCTATAAAATCACATCACAAACCTTAGTCTTCTAGAGAATCAAGGTTGGACAAGAAAATTTGTTTAAATGGACTGGATGTTTCATTCGGCATCTACTCATCTTCATTGAGATGAGAGACAGCAAAGCCAGAGTGTGAGTGGGTGGGGTAGGATGTGGGAGCCACTGGGAGTGTCTGCTCTAGAACTACAGAGCAAGATCATATTTATGTCTTCATAAATTACCGTTTCCCCTTGCTTCTGAGTCTTTTCAGTCCTTGCTTTCACAATGTATAATGTCTTCATGAATTTGGGCCCAAACGTATCTTAACTGGTCTACTTTAAATAACTTCTCTTTTTCATACATGAAAGATCTGAAACTCAGACAGTTTATTTTTTCTGAAGGTCACTGACCTTCTTATGGAAGAGCTAGTGCTATGATTCATGAAAAGATACATTTAGCTATCACAATCTAAGACAATTTCTCTATGTAATTTTCAGTATACCTGTGTTGTATATCTTTCTCACTATTTTTGCCATATGTTTCATTATCAAAATTACTTTACGCAGTAAGCCCACTGTGGCTATTTCTTACTGTACACCAACACATTTATGGAATGAAATGCATATGAGGAAAACAGTAATACTGATACTTTCTACCATTTATAAATACTTACTCTGCTGGTCTTTTATAGAATAAGAAAATTCTACTCATATATAATGAGTAATATATTTTCTCCAGGCTCTCCAGTACAACAGCATTTCCAGGACAGCATTATACACATATTAAGTTTGGAATACTATTTTTGAAAATGAAGAATTAACATTGAATTAATCATTAATGTTTATTATTGGATAGTTTCAAATCTGTTCACATTTTGTTTACTTCAAGGTATGACACACGACAATCTATTGAAGGCAAGTTTTGTCTTCACCAGAAGTGTGATATCTCATGTCCTAGGCTTCTTCATGTCTTGATTCATTTGCAAAATGACTTATGCCATGGGGTAAATGCGTGGGCATGAATATTTGGGTTTGCCTACTCAGGATATTCTAAGCAATGCAGAATACAAAATAATATATAACATCAAATCTGGAATCTTGCTGTAGATTTGAATCTTTCCCACACCATTTATTAGTTTTTTTCAGTTTTAAAAAGAATTTTTGCAAAAGAACAATAGCAAAATGCCAACAGCATAGACAAAAACAAAACAAACCAAAACAATAAGAATGATACAGGGTTTCAGAACAAAAAGATAGGGATTAACAGTGGTTGTTATATTACATATTTTTATCTTCATTGAAATTGGTCAGATTACCCGATGTAAGAATGCAAGATTAATCAAACCACTAAAGAGAATAAAAAATAAAAACAAGATATTATAAGAAATGCAGAGTTTCACCAAACAAGATGGTAGTAATTCAACAATGGTTATTATGTTGCATATTTTGTCTTCAAATTAATTGTTCAGGTTACCAGATATAAGCATGCAAAATTGGTCAAAAAAATAAATAAATAAAGCATTAATTGTTCCTTTCAGTTTTACAACTTTACTAAACCCCAGCTTGTAAGTCCTCAAAATAATGATAATAATAATAATAATAACATCATTATAGTTAAAATAATGACATTTCATAACTCATAGAGTCTTGTTAAGTTTAAGGATAAGAATATATTAAGCCTTTCTTATGAGATATAGCACATATTAAACATTTAATGAACATTAGCTAAACATATGCAAGATTGGTCTTATTAAAAAATGATTTTTAAACTATCACCTAAATTAAACAATATAGTTAAATAACCATTATATTTCCAAGCTAAATATTTATAAAATTATATTTCTCTTAATATGTATGATAAACAAGTAATTTTATTTTTCCATTTTATTCTGTACCTGTCTATATTATTTCATTTTTAAAATCCTAAACAAAACCCATTAAATCAATTTTAAAATCCTCTAAAAAATTCTCTGACATAAAGAATAAAGTCATAGCATTAAGAAATGAATAATCATTGTCTTAAAATAAGACAATATTTTAATATTTAAACTTATAATGTAGTCAAGTCTAGATTATGGTAGTTTGAATTCTGAAAAATTTTAGGTTTTGCCTGTATACATGGAGAAAATATAACGTTTTGAAGAAAGATTTCAGTGAGTGGAAGCAGATGTTGTAGGAATGTCATTTGTTTCTTGAATGGTACTCACGTATTTTGTGAAGAGAAAACTATTTCAAAAACTAAAAGGAAATAAAAGCAGGAGGAAGAATATTTTTCTATACCAAAGTGTACAGTACATGATGGAGAAAGACTGAACAGAGTAATTAAAATAGGATTGCCTTAGAAGATCCAAGATGACTGCACTCAAAAATGACCTTAAAATATGTTCATATTTAAAATGAATTCCTGATTTTTCCTTTAAAACACAGTGCTAGTGTCTGGTACATTAGCATTCTGGACACTGATAATGTGCTAATCCAGACTCATATAAATGTACAGGTCAAGGAGTTCATTTGGTATTTCTCTGGGCATTAGCACAAAGATACTTGCTCCTTTCGATACAGTCTGTAATTCATTTAAGTATTACATTTTCAGCTCTCAATTAGGTTTTCAAATCTTAGTAATCTGATGAATTTTCTTACCGTCATGTCTTGCTTTTAATAATTTAGTCCCTGACTCTTCTCTTTGATTTTATGTGATATTATCATGACCTACTCACTGATTTTTAATATGCTTTTATATTTATGTATATATGAATCTTCCACACATTTAGCATTTTAAGTGTAGATATCACACGAGTTAGAAGCATTTTCAAATGCTTTATACAAAAAATAACTATTCATGGGAGTACATGAAGGGTATGAATTATAATTCTAATTTATTTATGAATAACATAGCTTCAAAGTTCCTTCATGTCCTTACCTAGAAAAGAATGTTTAAAAGCTTCATGTCCTTGGTGAGCATTGATTTTTATTTCAAAATAAAATTGAGATGAAAACTTATATCATTAAGTTTCAATTCCCTCAATGGAAAGAACTTAGAAGAAAATAATTCTTGATAGAAAAACTTTAACCACCCTTTACTTTCCATAAATATATATATATTTATATGTATATATATGTATTCTTTCCTAAAAAGACTAGTGATAGAAGTTTGCTTTCATAAAAACTGATATTAAGAGAAATATAATTTTATAAATATTTAGCTTATAAATATAATGAATTGTGATCTAACTGTATTGTTTAATAGATGATAGTTTATAAATCATTTTTTAATAAGACTAACCTTGCATATATTTCTCCTGAGATATTCTCAACTTGGAACCCAGTTTGTTCAGTTTTAAGTCCATTGCAGAGCTTACAGTCAAAAGCCTGAACTCAAACACAGAAGAAACAGAAGAGCTCCCAGCAGAGACACCTAGGCAGGAGGAGGAGCCTTTCAAAAGAACATCACATATGGCTCTATCTAAAAACTTACAAATTTTAAAGCAACAAGCAGTCACAAAAGAAGAAATCATTGGCACCCCCTCCTGCTTCTGAGTTGAAACTCAGTGGAATGATCGTAATGAGGAGATTGTTTCTTATTTGCCATTTGAATTTCAGATGATAAAAAATCTTAAAGTGTTGTTCAATATCTTCTAAGAGATCTCTACCAATTGACCTATTAAAAAAAAAGAAAAAGAAAATACTGAGGACAGAGAAAGGAAGAAAGTCGTGACACATTAAGCGACTAGATATATCCAATAAAATAACAGCCAGAATTTTGAAAAGGAATTAAGACTGTGGAGTAAAGTCTCTTATCTGGATTTGAGTATTTTTGGTTACTACATAAGCCATCTCTGCTCTCTCAGGTCTCAACAGTGTAGAAAAGCTTTGACAGTGGGTTCATGCATGTGATAACTGCACTGTTCCACTCATTTCTTCTCCCAGCACTCACCACAGATTGCTATGTATAGAGTTTGTCTCACTGGTAGTTGATGCCTTTATAAAATTTGTAGTTCAGTATGAGTCTACAAAGTAAGTTGTGTTGTAAGTCAGTCACAGGACAAAGTGAGTGTGCTCTGAAGTTAGCACACCCTGCAGCTTGCTCTTACATTTATCAGGCTTTCTTCAGATAGCACCATAACTTGTCTTACTATCTCAAACCCTGTGAGTATGTTTTCTCTGTATCCCACAAGAGATGTTGGATTTCAATTTCTTGTACATTGGATTAAACTGTATCTACCATGTCTATTTCATAAGAATTATTTAGATAATTCTGGTAATTGTCTAAATGGGAAAGCAAAATAATTAAATGAAAAACAGAAAAAATAGCAGCATATAAGCAAATGTGCTCACTATTATTTTAACTTGCACTGAAAGAAATTTTTAGCCAACTTCCCTGTTATCTTCCAACATATTTCATGCATTAAATGATTTAATATTTTTAAAATATCTATAGTATCCAAAATTATCTACTGAGTCAATCCAAGCTCTACCGAAATTTCAAAGGTATTTTTTTGCCAAATAGAAAAAACACCTAAAATTCATGTAAAATTTCAAGGGAATCTAAATAATAAAAATAATCTTGTAAAGAACAAGTGGGGAGCCTCACATTTCTTGGTTCCTAACATGTTACACAGCTATAGTAATCACAACAATATGGTACCTATGCATGGGCAGATATATCTTTACATCTATATCATCCATACCTATATATCTATATCACATATATCTGTATCATACATATCTATATCATATATATGACATCTATATCATATATATGATATCAATATATACCAATGAAGCAAAATAGACCAGAATGGTACCTTCACAAGTGTAGTAAAATGATCTTTGATAAAAATGTAAAGAATACACAGTAGGGAAATAATACTCTCCAACAGTGTTACAGAAGTTAGCCATTCACATCCAAAAGGAAGACATTGAACCTTATTTAGACCCTATATAAAAAAATAGACTCAAACTGAATCAAAAGCTTAAGAATAAGTCCAAGAAATATGTGACTCCATCTTAGTCATTTTTAAGTTGCTAATAATACCATAGACTTAGTAAGTTGCTTCCAAAAGAGGTTTATTTTGGCTCACAGAGTTCTTTTTTTTTTTTTTTTTTTAGGTTTTTCTCCGGTACCGGGCACCGAACTCACGACCTTGTGCTTGCCAGGCAGGCGCTTTTGCCGCTGAGCTAAATCCCCAGCCCCAACTCACAGAGTTCTAAAGGTGCAAGCTCAAACCACTGGCGCTGGCCTTTCTACCCGCAGCCTTATTGCAGCACGAGGCACCACGTGGTGAGAGGCGAAGTGTACTTGGACATATGGAGCCTCTGGTCTTCTTTTCAACTATCCTTTCTTTTAAAGTCGCCGTGTTCAATTAAAGGGCTCCGCACTGACAAACTTAGTTAATATTAATCACCTCAAATGCGCTTCTCTACACACCACATTTAGACTCTGTCCACTCTCTTAAGTCTTCACAATGGGGATTAATTTCCATCGTCAGTGTAAGTGGGGACAGAACATATCTAAGCCACAACAAACCCTTAGAAGAAAACAGGAAAAAAGCTTTCATGGCATTAAATTTGAAAATGCTTTCTTGAATATGACACTAAAAGCACATCACAGGGGCTGGGGATTTAGCTCAGCGGCACAGGGCCTGCCTGGCAAGCACAAGGTCATGAGTTCGATTTCTTGTACAGGAAGAAAAACAAAACAAAACAAAACAAAACAAAACAAAACAAAACAAAAGCACGTGTCTCAAAGATAAAATAGCAAAGTGGTATCAGATCAATTAAAAACTGCTTCATAGCCAAGAAATAAGTGAATATATTTGTAAATCTTACATCTGATATTGGGATGATACAGAATGCAGGCAGACAGAGAAAGAAAGGAAGAAAAGGAAGAATAGGAAAGAAAGAAAGAAAGAGAAAGAAAGAAAGAAAGAAAGAAAGAAAGAAAGAAAGAAAGAAAGAAAGAAAGAAAGAAAAAGAGAAAGGAAGAAAGAAAGAGAAAAAGGAGGAAAGACATTAGTAAAAATCATACAAAGGTCTTGAATAGACATTCCTGAAAAGAAAGACAATTAGCAAGTATATAAAAAGATGCTCAACATCAATAATTATCATGGGATTAAAACCACAGTAATTTATATCACCAGAAATCCATTAGGATGGCCAGAATATTTTAAAAAGAAAGAATATAACAAGTGTTGGTGAAGATGTGAGGAATTTAAAATCCTTGTGTACGTTTGGTAAGGATTGTAAAAATAGTACTACTGCTATAGCATAGAAACTTTTCAAAAAATTAAAAATGAAAGTACTAGATAATTGAGCAATTTCATTTACATATATGCCAAAAATATCTATATACTATTTTCTTTAAAGCATTACTCCTAACAGATAAGTAGAAACAACCTAAATCTATGTTACAGGATGAATTAATAAAGATAATGTTTTATATATATAAATATACTGGGGGGTATTAACCAACTTTCACAAGGAAGGAAATCCTGTCATATGCTATCTGAATAAATCTTGAGAACATTACGCTAAATGAAATTAGCTAATCACAAAAAGAGAAACATTGCATGACTCGCTCATGCAAGATGCCTAGTCAAACTCTTAGAAACAGAAATGAGTGGTCATTGCTAGGGCCAGGGGTATAGAGTTTTAGTTCTGTAACATGAAAAAGTTCAAATATCTGTTTGCAAAGATATGCATATAGTTAACACTATTTAAAATGATATCATTTAAAAATGATAGAGATGGTAAATTTTATATTATGTGCTTCTTACCACAATAAAAAAGAAAGGAAAAAATTCAACCAGAAGTGTTTTATATTGAATGTTTTTATTGTAATATAAAATTGCTCAAATATAATAAAATTTTTCATATTGAACATTTATCGAGCAATGAACGAACCTGACACAAATTATTTTTTATTCTATCCTACCTGTTAAGAAATAAAGATTTAGAGTATTAAATCTTTTACTGAAGTCACAGAACTCATACGTGCTTGCATCATTTTTCAAATTAAGAACATAC
Organism: Chinchilla lanigera; assembly: GCF_000276665.1. NCBI lineage: Eukaryota > Metazoa > Chordata > Mammalia > Rodentia > Chinchillidae > Chinchilla > Chinchilla lanigera. Next base: position 45,775,069 of record NW_004955404.1, on the reverse strand, counting down.
GACACCAAATATTAAAATCATTTTGGAGGGTGAACTTTTGCTGTATTTAATTTTAGTAATTTTGCCCAGCTCATCATTTGTAACTATACATGAGCTCATTTTGTTTACAGTATACAGAGAAAGAAAGGATATGTATGCACTTAACAGAACAAATAAAAACACTTTGTAACAGTAATATGTCCTACAATTCTACCTCTAATTATACTCATGTCATTTGATCCTTTTCCAGTGATTGTCCATACATTATAGGTTGAATCCAGAGGGATTGTTGGTGAATAAACTGGTGTTGGGGGAAGTTAAAATATGAGAGTTTACTGAGGAAAATCTTTACTAGCAGTAGAATCAAGGGTAAAACTCAGGTCTTCTTCATCTTTGGTGTTCTTCCCCCCAAAATATGATGCCATCTACCGTGGGCAATTTTACACATTTGTTAAAAGACATTAGAGTTTCTTAATAATGCACATGAATGTTACAGTGAAGCACAAGCTTTTAAGCAAATGTCTAACAATGAACTATTTATGACTATATTCTTTCTCTCCTTGAAAACTTCTCAGTTCATTTTCTCCTGAGTTCATTTTAAACCAAGTTCCCTTATACTATCCTAAGTTTAATTGCTGTATTTATAATCCCATATTATTTGGAATCTCTCTCCTCTCTCTCTCTCTCTCTCTCTCTCTCTCTCTCTCTCTCTCTCTCTCTCTCTCTCTCTCTCTGTCTGCCTCCCTGGCTCTCTGTCTCCATCTCTGTCTCTGTCTCTCTCCCCTCTTGCTCTCTGTGTCTCAGTGCAAAAATACCACCGTGCTTTGCAGCCCTGTCTTTGCTTACTGCTTAGCTTTTCTTAATGATTTACTGTTCCCAGACAGTTCCCATTTTGTGGCCTTGCAGCACAGTAGATGTGCTTCCTCAGCTATTTATGTGGTTTTCAGACAATATTGTGTACACTGCAAGCCAGCAAAGGAAAACTTTAGCTTCTTAGCCTCTTCTAATTATTCTGACTTGCACTGGTTTTAAGTCAATTAAGCACATGCAGGCAAAGGATCAACTCCAGCTTGTACTATTTTTTTTTAAGATTGATCTTTCTTACCTATTAGTGTCTTACAAGAACAGTGTTCATTTTAGCCTTTTATAATATATGAGTAATTCAATATTTAACAACCATTTTGTTGTATAAATCCCTCTTTCTCTCTACAGGTTGTATTCTATTAGTCCTTTCAATAAGATATTTAAAAATGTGTGTCTGGACTTCACAGAAATGTAGATCTTTTGGAGATATATGTATATTTTTTATATCTAGATTTCATAAGTATTTATAAAACATAATATGCAATTAATATAATATAAATTATAAAGTTCAGCAGCTTCAAAGAAAGAAGATCCTTCCTTCTAAATATCAATAAGAATCAGCAGTATCTTGTTAAAATTATACTATTCTTGTTAAAATTAAAATAAGCATTTTCAAAAGGAAACTTGGAGGAGAAAATAAATGATCAGATTGAAATATATTTGAGGGAATAATATTTTCAGTTATTATTTTTCCAAACTTTAGGAGATGGGTAACAACAAAACAAGAGTAAACACTTATTTTTTCAATATTTTTAGAAATGGTTAGCTACTGTTCTCTAACTCTTACTTATCCATAATTAAATTATAAAAACCTCAAAGTACCTCATATATGGATATCACCATATATGAAGTAGTGGCTCAATAACTGATAAGAAATCAAATCTATCATTTAAAGATTATATACATTTTTTAATTTCTCAAAAATATTATGTAACTATTGAATTTCAAAATTACCTACAGAAAGATGCATTTTGAGACCTATCCTCTTTAAAAAAATGGGAAATTCCTTCTCTTATTTATCTGAGAATCCCTAATATAATTACTACTAATAATTTGTCTTACACTGGGTCCAATTTTTGCATTGTTTATAATACCATTACATTAGCAGATGCTCCTCTGAATATATCGTCATATTTACTGCACATTAAATTGCTGGAAAATGAATTATAATTTGAAACAATGGTACTAACAAGTTATTTCTCCATTGGAACAAAATTATAACAGAAAGCTATACGTGTAACCCTGAGAAGGCCTGATGCTCATTTAGATAGCCACAAACATCACATTTCATCAACTGTAAATAGTATATCTCAATAATCGGAGGTTTTTAAAAAGATATATACACTGAGAAAGGAAAACAGCACAATAGCCTATCACATAAAATCATACATATCTCATGACACACAATAAAATACATTACCAAAAAATGATTAGTATATTATATAATCAGTCATATGAAAAGTATTGCAGAAGTGTACAGATCCTATACTACTAAACTTGTATCCAGTACCATAGTTCCTTGAAGGTTATAATTTCAGGTTAGTGACCAAAACTCCCTATTCCTAGCATTCTCTGGTTCCTAGAAATGATGCCTGAGTTTAAGAGAACATACATTCATCCTTTGGGAGTCTTCTTGCTAGCAAATATGACTTCCCATCTACCTGGTCACCATGTAAAACCCTCAGAATCATCAGTCTCATACCTTGTCCAATATAACCTGTGTTTTCCCTCTCTTAACTTGCTTCACAGTACTTTTCTTTCTCCTTGACCTTTGCAGTGAGACTGCTCGTTTCCTAGAAATTTTATTTAACACCTTGCCTTAAACAAAAATGATCTCCTTAAGAACATTATTATCCTTCTGAGGCCCTAACAAGTAGAAACAGTTCATGGTAAGGCTGGTTACCTCTTCATTGAAATCTCTTTTCTCTGCCTCCTAGCTATATAGCTTTACCTATGTAGAGTTAGTAGTCCATGGAATTAGGTATGGCCATGTGACTATATTTTGGCCAATGCAATGTAAGAAAAGAGGTGAATAATATTTCCTGTCCTGGCCCATAAAATCACCTTTTGCACAACCTTCTAAAAGATCTTTCCCTCTCCTGCTGGTTTCATTGGAAACTGCCCAAGGGAAGACTTGGAATCACTTACTGAGATGGTTGTAGACATGGGTGAAAAAAAATCACTAAATCACACATTGGAATAGAGAAAGGAAAGCTGAGAGTCTGAAATATTATATGAGTACAGAATCAGTGAGTACAAATAAATAACTCTTTTCATAATTTTTAAAAATTTTATGGGCTAGGGATTTAGCTCAGTGGCACAGCATCTACCTGGCAAGCATAAGGTTGTGAGTTTGATTCAGGCACCAAATCAAAAAATTGAAGCCATTACACTATGAATTTTTGTTACAGCAGCCAGTCATAGCTTAATAAACACACTGTTCATCCACTCACACCACTTTCCCCTCCCTTCTGGCTGAAAAGCATATTTTGTTTACTCTTATTTTGTTGTTGTTGTTCTCTCAGGCTTGTAGGCCTTAAACATTTTCATCTTCAGTATTATCTCTCCTCCTCTTCAGCTTTTAAGCTTCTATTATCAGGGTTTCTCTTAAGGTTTAGATTAAAATGTCTCCCAAGAGCCCTATGTTTTTTTAGTTTTCATTGGGGGCTTGGCAAATCTTGAAGACACTACTCATCAGTAAATTAATGTATGGATGGGTTCAGAGTTGCATGTGCCTCTGGGAGGAGTGGCCCTGTTGGAGGTAACTGGGGGAGTGACATGGAACATCCTCTCTGGCTCCTCCATTTTCTGTCTGCTTCCTGGCCATTAGAAGTGAGAAACTTTCTTCCATGGCAATCCCTGCCACCATGCTGTTTCTGCTTTTGAGCCTGACAAGTATAGACAGAAACTTCGGAAGCCATGAGCCAAAATAAACCCCTCCTCCTTTAAGTTGTGTTTGTCAAATATTGTGTGCCAGTGATAAGGAAAGTCCTAAGACAGCTCCAAGTTGAAATAGATTATTACCCAAAGTGCTTCTCTTGAGAATATTAAATTTAAACATCCAACTCCCACATGTGAGTCTCTGCTATGGCTTCAATGCTGGCCCTTAGCATCCACATGTGAAGGCACAGTTCCCAGAATCACATGACTGGGATGTGCTATAGGTTATTAAATGGTGGGGCTCAGTGAAAGGTCTTGAAGTTGTGGGGAGCTGCCTTTAAAGCATATGAAAGATCCTGTTCTCACTCTCGCTCTCACTTTTGCTCTCATTTTGTCTCTCCCTCTATGTACTCCTGTTTGGAGACATCATTATTCCTTGCTCAGGACAGATGCTCCCACTGTTGTCACTTGCCATGTAGCACTGTGTGAGGCTGTCGAGGGATATCCCTTCCCAACCCATACTATGGCATTTGGATATTGTATCTCCAAAACTGTAGCCTTATTATGTTTCTAAATAGCCTGCCTCAGATGTTGCATTGTAGTAATGTAAAGCTGACTAATACAGGCTTCTTAGAGCTAATTTGCTAACTGATTCTTGCTTACTTGCTTTTCATCTCATACCATATTCATTTTCTTAACTCCTCAGCTTCCTTTTTGCACTCCCTTAGCTGCTGTCTATCTCGGTTAGATTAGCAGGGGCAGCACTGCCATCATTCTCTTCTCAGTATTGGCAACTTCATTTGCCAATTGAGCCTCCTCAGAAGATTAGTGGCACGAACTTGCATCGATCAGTACCTTTATCAATTTCTGGTCTCTGATGTCAATGAAGCTTTCTATGTGTTTGGAATTAATTCTATATTTTCCTTGCCAATTCTTTCCCTTACTCTCTGCAGCATTTATTTCAAACCACCTTCATTTCTCCAAATCTATGCCTCTCTTCTAGCCAGTGGCTTAGCTCTCACTTCATAAAAAGAAAGGGAAATTACTACTTTAATAACTTCTTGCTATGATACCCAAATTTAACACACACCTTATCACATTAGAAAATGTTTGCTATGATATTAAACATGGTTGCGGACCACAAATTCACAGTGGCTAATTTTGCATACTTCCCTAAGGGATAAGTGGAGGCTTAGGATTATTGATGTCACCCTTTTGAGACTTCCCCTTAACTCTTTAGGGATGGCCCAACCTCTCCCACCTACTAAAACTGAACTAAAACCACTAGGATTAAAAAACACTGCAGGGTAAACTCCTTCTTAGCATGGGATCATCTCTGCCTTCTTGATTCATCCCAGGATTATCCATTACCACTGAGTCACTGACTTCTGAATCTTCTGCTTGACTTTAATTCTTCCACCAGCCCCTCCTATCACTGTACACACCCAATAAATAGTGGCTGGTTTAGAGTGTCTTTGTCTCTGGTCATCCTGAGGCATGGACCTCCCAACCCTGCTTCATGTATACTGAATTTGTCTTTGTTTCTTATTTCATGCTTTCACCATACCCTTCATACAGGCAGTTGGGGATCTTGGCCAGGTCCCCAATATATTTTAGTTATGACTGATATTGTTTCATGTTGCTGGGTAAAATGTAAGATTCCCTGTGAAATGTGAATTTCTATATCTATAAAATTATTCATCATTTATCTGAAATTTAAATTTGTCTAGGAATTCTGGTTTATTTTTGTTTGATTTGTATTACACATGGCAATTTCATCTATTCTATTTCTGTCTTCTGTCCAACTTCATGCTAAATACTTCATTTTAACTGGTTCTTTCCCATCAACATCTAGCCTATTAAGATTTCCCCCTGACTGAATCATTTTCCTTTGCCCCATGTTCTTGTCTGCTGGTTCTTATCATTCGTCTGCCCTTAACAGCCTATTCAAACTTGTGTATCTACACTCTCTTGTTTTCCATTTTATGTTCAATAATACATTTTCTACCTCTACCTATCTACCGTATTCTCTCTCATCAAACTTACTAATTTTTCCAGACTTATGTGCCATTTATTTTGACCTTATGTGTCTATAAACAACATCTGAAACTACTGAGCTACCTGTTTATTGGACTACTTTCTTCTCTGCACATCTATGACACTGGAATCTTCTCTGCTTGCTTATTTTTCTGTGACCTTCTGAGGTTCATTTTCAGGTTCCTGTCTTTTGCCCAAATTAAAAGGGCAGTGCTTCTCAGGTCCCTTGTTTTATGTGAGCTCCTCTTTTTGAGAAGAATTTATTCTGGAGGAATCAAGCATTATCTGTAATGTATCTGGAGCCTAGATCTTTTCCTGACAATCGCGTGTGTATTTTCTATTTTCCAACCATCTCTCCATAGATACCTAATACTTCAAGATCATCACATTTAATATGACTTAACTGAACTTATCTTAACACCAAAATGTATCCAGTTCCTTGCTCTATATTTCATTGCAAGGTAGCAAGGAATTGAGTCTTATCTCCAAATAAAACAAAATCCTTCAAATCTCTAGTTTTTCATCAACCATTAAATAGTTTATTTCTTACATGTGTTTCAAATTAAGAACATTAACTTTAGCCACTGTCTCTACTGTAAGATTTGTTTCTTTATTCAGGCCCATATTTCACCTTCATTTTCTGCAGGGGGAGGAAGATCAGCATTTGCTTGACTTCTCTGCTCAATTCTTTCCATCTGCTCCTTGCTAGGTAAGGTAGGAAAAGGTAGATTTCAGACTCTATAGGCCCTGCTTCTGATAATTTAGTTGGTATGAGAGTCTCTTTCTCTTTATTGTCTTTGCTGCCACTCACTTCTCACCAGCCTTTAGAGCAAAGCCCCTCTTTGGTCCCAAATGTAACACTGTAGGTTTAATTTCTCCTCACCTTTCTCCACCAGGTGGAAGATTATTGTAAAGCTCTTTTCTAGTAGTGACGGCAACAGCCCCACTCTCTAGCTGAACTTTATCACTTGGCAAAGTCTTGCTTGTAATTCTTCCAGTGTGTAGCCATTGTAGTGGTCTGCTACCTAAGAATATCGTGAAGGCTTTCTCAGGACTGGCACTCTGGTTCCACATCTGCAGGGATTACTACTGTTTCTCAAACCCAAATACCTGCTCACATAAGTGCTTGCTGTTCTCCATTTGTATAGCTCCATACTTCTCTTCTTCTTACTCTTTTTCCTGAGTTAAGGCAAAAGTATAGCTTCATCCTGAGGTTTCTCGGAAATATAAAGATATAGGCAGAGAAATCAACTGACACTGTTTCTAGAAGCTCTGTATACATGGTCCAGGAAAACATCAAACATTCTTGAGAGGATGTTACTAACCTACTTACAAAAGTACTAATAAATATTTTAAGTCCTATGCAGAAGACATGACATACTTAGTGTTCTTCTGATTCCATGTAATTGACACCTTAGAGATGCTGTAAACATTTCCATGGCTATAAATTTAAACAAGTGCCAAAGATAAACAGAGAAAACTCTGAGTTCAATAACCAAATAAAAATATGGAAGCTATTTGTTTCTAGGTACATGGCCTGGAAAATCTTTGGCTCAAAACTTTGAGGGAAATGGCTGCTTAACCAACACCATGTTTTTAGGAATTTCCCCCCATATCTTGGGGAAAAAAATAAGTCACCTAATTATAAATCACAGCTCTAGGTCCCAAGTAAACTACCACACAGGTAATCTCAGAGAATCAATATCATATTATTAAATCAAATGGAAGATATGAACCTTATAAGATTTCCATGAGTTTTATTTGTCTAAATGTGTGAACAATTTTATTTACTGCTTCCATTAAAAAATAAGAGACCTGTCTTTGAAACTCCATCAGATGACACAAGGGAATAATGACTGGTTATCTGCACTGTCAATCTTTGGCTCCAAGAGAGAACATTAACAATGCTCAAACAATAGAAGATCTACTAGCTGTTAGCTTTCTGTTGTCCTAAATATCTGCTGCATGATTTATTGAAAAATAACAAAAACTTAGGCCAGTCATAGTGAAAGCAGTTTCTTTTGTTGTTGTTGTGTCAAGTGTTTAACAGAGAGATAACCTAGGAATAATGGGTCAATTGATCTATAGCCACAAGTATATTTCACAGATACTCACTGCCCTGCTCCAAAACAAAATTTCTAAACATTATATAATCTTTTTTATTGACTCTAAATGTGCTTTTGTGTAAGGTAATGCTTTCTTCTGCTGCCTGCATTGGGAGCAAAAATATTCTTCTCATCTGAGGAAAATGAAAGCTATTCCATAAAGCATTAGAATGTGTTTCCTCCTATAGTTCTATAAGCACATCATTTATTATAAGTATTACTTGGGAATATATGTTGAGAAAAGAGCAACCACTTTCATATTCAACTTATTGAGCATCGTAATATTTGTAAGCAGTTTCTCAGCCTGCACACTACAGGACATGTTTAGGAGAAGCTGCCCTGTGCAGCATGTTAAAGAGCACTCTTGTCCTCCCACATCCCCTTCATGCTGTGATACTGAAAAATATACATAGGTATTGTCAAATGTCCTCTTCACTGACTGAAGCCAGAAAAATTTGATCCATTTTGAGAACTAATATTGTATATAATGTGCAATAAATGTGAAAATATCTATTATTGGCAAAGCAGAGCAGCTCTTCCACACCTCAGAAGATCCATGCTTTTACATGAAAGTCCTGCTTCTCCCTAAACACCATTATCTGCACCTTCAAATTGATGCAATAGGCTCATTACCAATATGCCATCAGCTAAAAAGTATCAGTGAAGAACGTTGGTTGCATGATCCAGGGCTACTGTCATAGTTTTGGAGTAATCAGAGGTTATCCCCTTACACATTCCATTGGAAAACTTCCTGTGAAGTTTGACTGAGCAGAGTCAGTGGCAAGCATATTCTCTTTGTTCACTCCTGAGGGACAATAAATGCAAATTATAGTCACCAAGATTTGCCACCCTGTTATAACATGCCTGACATTAACAGGGAGCATACATATGATAATCATCTTAGTCCACAGGTAAAAGGGTATTCTCTCCAAATAGTGTCTTTGAAAATGTTTAAAATACCCCACTTCACTACTAGTTGAGTAGGCAGGATATTTTCACTGGCCAACAAATTGTAACTACTGCAAATTCTGAGGTTCCTTTTTCCCTCCATCCTCTTGCTACCATTTTGCTTCACAGTCTTTCAAACTGACATCAGTGTGATTTGGAGTTAGAAAATTACATTCAGATGTACCTCATGGCTTCTTAAAAATTCGGAATGACTGTTTGGTGAAGTCTTACCCCATTCCTGCTCAGTGCATTACTCCAGGGACTGAATACCTAGGATTACATTGTGAATAATTTCAAGGAAGGAGTCTTGGCACTTTCTTTTCACTGTGGCCTGAAACTTGAAATGATCATTTCTCAGGTTCTTGTACTTCCCTTCCAGAAATGCTTAGCTCAACCACTCCACACATTCCAACATTCTTTATTCCTGACTACAATTTCATCAATTTCCCTGACAATGTCAAGGCTTCTGGAGATGGTGAAAGAAGACTTTCCAACCAGAAAATAATTAATAATAGCAACAACAATAATAATAATGATGATGATGATGATGATGATAGTAATAAAGGTTTAATCCATAAGAAATGAAATCCATCTTCTTAGCTTCTATAGAAGTAAATATCAGACATTGGCCACTCTTTAAATCTGACAGTGCTATCTCCCTACCAGGCCAACACAGCTGATTCCAGATGCCTGTTCATTAACTGTTAAGGTTGATACACTGTGTCAACCTGAGAAATTTAGAAGTTTAACTACACAACTTAGCACGGGCCCAGAGTCCTCACTTTGTAAACATGCAGAGCCTGAGCAGGAGGAGGGCTTGGCTATGGTGTGGGTGTGGCAACCTGAATACCTTACAAGGAAGGGAAAGAGGCTTGCTCTCACACCTCCATTTTTGCTCTTTTTGCTTTTGCTGTCTTCACCTGCCTAGAACTGCTGCCCCTCTGCCATGGGCCTCCCTGCCTTGGAGCCAGGTGATTATGTACTGAAACCTCCACAAACTGTGAGCTAAATAAACCTTTCCTTCCTTAATTTTGGGTGTTGAGTATTTTGTCTCAGCTACCAGAGAAAAGTAAGCAAGACAGGAACTGAAACTGTACTTCTCTCATACTCTTTCCAGATTCCCTGGATGCCACAGTGACTAGGAGCTACTGGAGAGCCCAGCTGATCAGTGAACACCTTGGCTTGAACTGTGCGGTACACCTACTCAAGGATTTTTATTTTTAAAAATACCTGATAATTTGAAACAATATCCAAACTGTGTGGTTTAGAAAAATTGAAAGAATTAAGGTCAAGTAAGCTATTGTCATGAATGCATAGTTTATTTTCATCATTTTACAATCGCAAGTGTAGACAAATCTAGTGTGAAAAGCTGAAATTCGTCAAAACATATGCACATGCATAGGACAATTTATAGTGAAGAAAAACAAAATAAAGATGTAGTATCAAGTGATAACTGTGTAAAATTAACTGTAGTCTATAACACATTGCTGCAATCATTTGTAGGTTCCTCTTGTTGCTCAACTTATGCCAGTATCTGTTTAAAATCCTAAGTGGTCCTAATCAGCTTTTGTGAGCAGTTTGTCTCGCCGGTGCATTGCAAATAACAGTAAAAAGTAATCTGTAATTGTTTTGACATGTGTTTCACAACATATAATACATATAACAGACAAAATATGTATCAGTGTCTGTTTATGCTATTTGTAAGGCTTGAAGTCAACAGCAGACTCCCAGTAGTTCAGTTTGGAGGAATCAGTTGTGCTGTACAGAATTTCACTGATTATGAGAGCGGATACCAGGGAGTGGTAGAGTCAGAACAACCACAGCTCCCCCTTGATGCTGACACCTATCCCAACACCGTGGACAGAGGCACCAAAGGCTGGCTTGAGCAGAGGTGACAGGAAGATCATCCCAAGGAAGGTTTAGAGAAGAGCAAAGGCATTCAATGTAAGAAATGACTATTGTTTCATTAAGGAGAGTGACAAGGAGGAAGACGAATTTGTATACTAGACTGACATTAAGACATATAATCCAAGGAAGTCCCTTTGCAGTTGGAGGCACAGAGTATGATGCTGCTTAAGCACATGAGGGTGTGAAGCAGTTCATGTTCTAAGCCCTGGCGGGGTTCTCATCTGCTCATAAATGTGCAACAGTGTAGATGCTAAGTAGGCCGCATGGTCCTCCATGTGGTCACAAATAGAATGGTGAGAGTGGGGAAAAGGAAGAGGTGTAAAGAGTGTTGAAAAGTTCAGGCCCATCAGCATAAGCCTCACCACAAGTGAAGGCTCCCCCCTCAGACCTATGAAGGCAGGCACTGACCACAGTATCCAAACCTCCTGCGTGAAAGTAATGGAGGGTGCTCACAGCAAGGGTGCAGGAGAGCAGGGAGACCAACAAGGCAATGGAGAGCATGACTTTAAGGGATGCTACTCCAAAAAGAGGAAGTAGGAAAGGAGTGAAGAGAAAGGCAAATGAAGAAAATGGGACCAAATATCAGCAGCTAGCTCAGTGACCACACCACCGTAACTTCAGCTAAGTAGCTACCTAGCTACCAATGCAGAAGACCCTGTACTACAGCAGGACAGACAGTGCACCAGCTCTGAGTTCTCTCAGAAGGCTGAGCAGGTCAGGGTTGAGTAAATGTCAATTTATCATCATTATCATGTGCAGTTCATCAAGCAAGAAGAAATACATATGAAATCTTAGCCATGATACATGGGCAAAACAGTGGAAAGTGAAGACTTTCCTTAACTACTTGTTCTCTGTCCATTTACTAGATTACTAGAACTAGCTGTATATGAAACAGGGTTTCATTCAATTTGCCTGAAAGGTCTTTTTTATATTTTTTAGCAATAGTAAGCTTTTTTTTAAAAAAAATCTTATTTTTCTCAATACATCTTTAAAGATTTTTCCATTGTTTCACATTTGGTCACGTTAAAATTTTTAAGAACTTCATTTTTAGTACGTAAGTAAAGTTTTAACTGAATTTTTCAAAAAATTATAAGACCTACTCTTAATAAACATCTTATATTTTTCAGCTATCTGCATATTTTTTACTGCTAAAGCCAATCCATAGGAAAGTTGTCAGCCTTTTCTGAGTTGTTCAATAATCAACGGCAATAGTTAGCTGATCCTTACATCACCTACCACTGATAACGTGATTATCTTTAACTATTCCTTCCAGTGCCAGGGTTCCTATAGCTATAGCATGTTCACTCGGTTATGATTTTTATACTTACAACCCACTGATGGAGTAAGCTTTGATTCTTCTTTTTTGCTTCTAGTTTTATTTCATTTTTTATTTTTATTAACACATGTTTGTAGTGTGTAGTTACACTCACTGTGGAAAGCTGGTTTGTGAACATACCACATCTTAACATTTTTATGGCCCCTTCCTCTTTCCTTCTCTTCGCCCTCCCCCTCCTGTTTGCCCCTTCCTCTTTCCTTCTTCCTCCTTTATAACTTTCCTTGCCATCTTCTCTGCCATTTCTGTAACTTTGGGAAATCAGGTGACTCAAAACCATGAAAATTTAATTCCAAAGCTCAAATTCCACTTTAGAGTTTAACTGTACACTGACTCGCTGTGTTATTTCCCTTCCGTTTGGTGACACGTATTAACTCACTGTCTAGACATGGGGAACTTAGCTAAAAATGGTTATATTCTCATCCAAGTGAGAAGAGGGTTTGATGAATTCACTTGTTTCAATCAAGCGTTTACAGGTTTGAAAATTTTCACACAGGAACAATATCAGGTGAGCTGTAGCTGAAGTATTAGAGTGACAAGAACCCACTGATTGGCATGTCACCAATGCAGTATAAAAGTAACCCGCTAATCTATAACATGACTCTGTATCATGTACTATCAAGACACAGAGTCTATTTTTAAGCTAAAATAGTGTTTATTAGTATGAAATCCAGAATGGCTATAGAATTCCAAAGTGCTTACTATGCTTCATCACACTGTCACTTCTCCCTGTTCTTGCTTTGCAAGGTGCAGATGAGACCTTGTTTTCTCCCAAAAGACAGTTTTCCATCCACAAGGTAATACTGAGATCTCTGGGTGCGCATTCATTTCCCCAGACTTCAGGCCCCCTCTCTCTCATTGCCTTTTCCCGACAGTCTTTGTAATCCATAGCACTCGTCATTCGGCCTCTTAGGACATCTGCTCTCACTGACTGTCATATGAGCTCTTATCAGTCTCCCCAAGACCATTAGTGTTTCCTTATTATTTATTTTCCACATAGAGGACAGATTTAAAAAAAAAAATCTAAAGTAGGTTATTCTTGTTTTAAAACTATCTCAGAGTTTCCTGTCACATTTAGAATTAATAAAAATTTTTTATCAAATCTAAAAATACAGGCAGTCATCATCTGTGATCTGGCTTGACTCCTGCCATTCTTTTTAATGTGTTGGGTCCAGTGATTTCCATGCTTTTCCTGAAACACATGCCCAGGTTGATTTTTGTGCCTGACTACTTCTCTTTGAGGTTCATATAGACAGCTCCTCAACAGTCAGGTCTTTTTCAAAATTACCCTTCAAAGTGCACCTTGCCAGCATTATTTTACCATACACTCAAACTTTCCAGAATCCGCCTTGCCACGTACTCTAATTTCTTTAGAGAAATGATCACTTCTGAACTGTTTCAGTATTTGCTAAGTTTAAAGAACAAATATTGCATAGTTCACCACTTATCTTTAATAGCAAAATAATGTCTAGTGTTTATTAAGTAGATATTCAATAAGTTCCTAGTTATAACTATTAAATATTTATTGTATAAAGGAATGTCTACTTCCTGCTCAGAGTCTTTGTCTTGTCTTCTCCTGTTAAACGTAGATGATCAATTATTCCAATCTTTTTGTCTTTAGTGTGTGTGTTTCCTAAATGGAATTTGATATTTCAGTTAACAGTAAAGAGATTAACAGAAAAAAGGCAAGAATGAGGGAAGGAAGAAAGGAAAGACTGAAATATAGAGGGAAGAAAGATAAGCAAGAGAGAGAGAGAGAGAGAGAGAGAGAGAGAGAGAGAGAGAGAAGAAATTCTCCTTAGAAAGTTTACAGGTTAACTGAGCTATTTACACAAGAAGATGGTAAGCCTCTTAGCCCCAAAAGGGATCTTAGTCTCTGTGTTCTGACTGTAATTACTCCAGAAAATGTTTCTTTAAATTGTGTTCCTTGCTCATTACTGGATCTACATAAAGGCGGTGGAGATTATTCCATGTAGCTACACCCCAAGATCCAGAAGATGTCAACTGAAAAGTAAAGGACAAGGAAAGTTGCTAATCCTTCAAGAGCTGGGATATTAGAGTAAGTATGGGACCAGACTGGGAATACTGAGCTGTGGAAAACAGCACTGATAGAGCAGAAAGGTCTTGCTGAATGATGGACATGAGCACTGACAACATGGACTCCAGGTTGTATTCTGAGTGTTTTGCCTGAGAAACTATGTCAATAGTTGAATTCTTCATACATAGGAAGCTGGGGAAGAACTAGGTTAAGGGAGAGTTTTGAAAGACATTGTTTCTCATTTTTGATGTCTGCTAAGATACTAACTGGAAATTTTAAATCAGTGCTTAAAGTGTGACACTACATTAGGATAGACAGAAACAAAGAAAAATTAATCAATACAATATAGAACATTTCATTAGCTAAGGGCAAGTGAAATCATCTATGACTATGACTCCAACCCACTGTGCCCACTGCCCTCATACTGTGACACACTTTTAAGATCCATTTTATTACCCTAAAAGAAAACTCACATATAAAATAGCCCATTATACATATAGTTGTAAAGTATCTACGATGTCCTAATAAACATAAAGAAGAAATAAAAAGAACATAATTTATGATATTATTTAGCATGCATTTCAGTACCTAATCATCAGGAATGATTTATATACACTTTATCTTTAAAAAGTTCATAATTGAACATTCAATTTAAAAATATGATCACCTTTTGTTTCTACTTAACATGTTGAAATGAGACCTAGCAAGTTAAGTATACTTGAGTTTTTACTAGATTCATTCTAATGTATATGAGCTAGATATACAGGGGTGTTGCACTGGCTTAAAATCTTAAAGTAGCATTATCATTTATACTATAGATCTCTCTTCATGAAGCTTGAAAAGTGTTGCAGTATCTTTCCTTGATGTGCACAATAGGTATAATCCAAAATGTCAATATATACAAAAATTTTGCTAAAATTGTTGTATTTTTATTTAAAAATAAATTCATGTTCTATACTTAGATAATTCTAAACAGGCATTTACTGGCATGAACATTAAGTGGGGTATTCTAAATTCATTTGGTTGCAAGGAAATTCTTCACAATGTCTTAGTCTGAAATTCTGGATCATGACTGTCAGTAGCACCTTTCCTAGTCACTGGGGTCACTGGGAATGTCGCTGAACTCTGCTTCCAAAAGCCAACTTCCTTAAGTGACTCCCCACAGGCTACAACCATTTTCTCCAAAGATCACTAACCTAAGGGTAAATTGTACAGAAATAATATGAGTAAGAGAAAAAATGGAAGGGAAATGTGAGATGAGAAAAGGAAAGAAGAAAAGGAAAGGAAGACCAAGGACTAAACCCTGAGCCCTGGACTGAGAAAGGAAAGATAGTGCTAAGTTGAAGTACCACAAAAAATATGATTAAAAGAAAGAACAGAAACAAAAAACAAGACCAAGTGCTGTCCACAGGCTATGTAATGTGACTGTTAGAAATTTAGAGAAACTGAGAGACCTGGAAGTTGTGAGTGATTTTGAGAATAGCTAATTAGACGAGTGGGTAAAAACAAAAGCCTACTCAGGCCCCGTCATGGGAGACAAAGGCAAGAACAGGAAAACAGTAATTATCAATAGCTATTTTGATGAGTTTTGTTCAAATATGTAATTAGAAATATTGAGGTGATGCATTTTGTTTTAAAACAAGTGATACTGTAACATTATTGGGGTCATATGAATGATTTTAGAAAAAGTTTGAGGAACTGGGAAATACGGCAATAAACAACAGAAATAAAGACTTTGGTATAGGTGTACGTGAAGGAGCAATCCTGTTTCAAAGGAAGTGATAGACCATAGGCAGAAGAGTGGAGAAGGATTTGGGGACTGCTCTGTCATACTGCACAGTCTTGGTAACAAAAAATGGATTGTGGATTACTAAGCTACTGCAGCTGTGATGAGTTACCTACCACAAACCGAAGGCCTTAAAATAATACAGAATTATTACCTTCTAGCTCTGTGAGTCAGATGACTAAAGCTGAGCTGTTGTTAGAGGTTCCTTCTTTCTGAATGCTTGCCAAGGAAAAACCACGGCCTTGCTTTCCATTCCTAGAAGTCAGCTGTGCTTTTTAGCTCATGGCTCCCTCCTCACCGCATTTCAGTATTCTGCTTCGCTGCAAACTCTCCTTCCTTACAGGTCTGATTTTCTGCCTCTGACTCCTTTGTAAAGGTTCCTATGAGTTCATAGTGTCCACATGGATAATTCAAGATAATATCTCCATGGCAAGTTCCTGATATCGATCACAACTGCAATACCCTCTTTATGATATAAAATAATCTTTCCAGGCTCTGCAAATTAGGACATGAATGTCTTTGGGAGAGGGAGGAACACATTTCTGAGCTCACCACATGTTTTTGATAGTACCTATTTTTCTCAATTTAAAAAGGCAGCCAAATAAAAGTGAGAATAAGGAAGAGCCCTGGGAGGACTAATATTAAGAAGACATAGTTTGAAATGTCAATTTCCAGAATGGAAAAGGGAACTGATTAAGCAAAGTACAAGGGCCTCCTTAATTTATGATCATTAAATTAATGACATTACTACAGTGGTATATGCTTCAAAACTTATTAATCTTACTAACTGCAGTTAGCATACATCTGAGTGTAACAGGCTAGGATTTAGCCAGAATTCATATCGCAGGAGAGGACAGCTAAGCTTGGTTTAAAAAGAAAGAATGGATGAAGCACATAAACACTGGGAAGATGATGAGGCTAATTGCTGATCTCTATTAGTAGCAGATAGTTGGAATGTTCATTCTATGGTGGTTTACTAAAGTACATACAGTGTAAAACTTCTAAGACTTAAGTCGTTAAAATTTGGGCTAATTTCAGAGTGAGACCATGAGAAGAATGGCAAGTGTTCCACCTCTAGTCTTTGCACAATAGGAGACGTTCTTTTATGTACCATGCCATTACTTCTATTTAAAAAGAAACACACAAATAAAACTGTAGGAAAGCAGTGTGTTTAGGAGACACCTGTATTTGAACTACAGAAGCAGATAAATGCAACATTCAGAGAATACCGTACTTAGGTGTAATGAGCGGACTTTTGTTCTCCAACAATATGTGTAAGTTGAAGTCCTGCCTCTTAGAACCTCACATGTGATTCCCTTTGGGGGTAAGTCTTTTTAAGGGGGTAATCAATTTGAAATGAAGGTAGTACAGTAGACCCCAACCCAAAAGGATTGGTGTTCTTGAAAGAAGAAGAAATGTAGACATAGTTGCAGAGAAAAGACAACGTCAAGACAGAAGAAGAAGACCACTATCTACAAGGTAAGGAGAAAGGCCTCAGAAAAAGCCTGAATCAGACATTTAGCATGTGGAACTGAAAACAAGCAAAGACATGTGCAATAGTAAGCTATGTAGTTTGTGGTACCTTGTTATGGTGGATCTAGTAAACTAACAGTATATAAGATCCCAAGGCCACCCAGAATCTGATGCATTGAGATAGGACATGATCAGATTTTGAGATAAAGGACACACATAAAATGAAATAGAACTCTGTTGATATTGAATGACCTGGAAAACTTGGACTTCTTGTCTTGACTGAAGAAAACAAACCTATAAGAATATCTAAGTATTCAAATCTAAGTATTATCTGCATCTTGAATTAATATTTTGGATTGTTACTAATGAAGAGGGAAAATGTGTTGAGATTGACAGTGTTCTCACCATATGGCTATTAATTCAGAACACACTGCTAAAAGCAGGACTTCTGATGCAAAATCTAACTAGTAGATTTTTCTTAAACTTGATGACCTAGTCAAAGAAAGAAGTGGTGTCAACAACGTTGTTTAGAGAATTTAGAAACAACCAAATCCGATAAGAAAAAAAAATCAAAGCAAGAGAACACTTAGCACACTGTGCTGTATGCAGAGTAGACTCCTAGTAAACACTAGCTGAAGGGAACAACACTGAAATAGTGCCACCAGGAAATACACAGGTTGCATAATGAAGAAATATTAGCAGTGGAAATTAACCAAGAGGTTGATTTAGCCAGTAAGTTCACAAAGAGCTGCAAAGCAGGGCATATAAAAACCCTAGCAAAATAACACTCTTCAGGCAGCAAAGTCATTGGAAATAACACACCTACATTTTAGAAAACAAGACACAACTTAATAATTGTGAGCCACACTCTCTGTAATTTTCTGAGGGAATTTCTTTTTAACTTTCAACAACTGAATGTATTGGCAAATACTTGGCAACTCATAACTTAATAAGCAACAAAGAACAACTAATCAATAAACTTTGAAATGACAAATATTAGCAATTAGTGTTGAGTATATTGTAGTCACATCAAAAGGCAAATACTCTCTTGAGCATTGGTGTTCTAAGTGCTACTAACATGTCCAAGCTTTGACGTTAAAGTCCAAATACAATGAGCTTCAGTGTAAAGAACCCAAGTACTAATTGCTGCTTACTGCCCTGACCAATATATACTATCATCAACTTTTTGACATAGCAACTCTTTAATCGTTGCTAAACTTGGCAACATTTCTTTTGTGTGCAGTAAAGTTCACTTACCTTGTACTTGAATCTGTTATATCTCTGGTTTTTGACTATACATGTATAAAGTATGCTTATGCTTTTTGTTGTTTAAAGTAAGTGTTTATCTTTGTATTGCTTTCTTCCTTTGCATTAATAAAGTACCATATAAAGAGAAGTTGCTTCCTCTTTAAATTTACCAATCAGATGTATCAAAATGAGATGAAGTAGTCCTGAAAATATCCAGGTTTTTATGACTCTAGGGTCAGGAAATGGGAGAAATTATACTGGTTAATGTGGAAGCTAGAAAAACTACCCAGTTTTAGCTGACAAGAGTAAATGAAGTTAATATTGTCAGAATGTAAGCTACTAATCATAAGCAAAAAATGCTCAGTTATCTAAATCTAAAGTTAGGCACTAAGAGTAGTGAATATAAAATAAGTAGATAAATAAAAACTGCTTTCATTTTCAGAGAAGTTTTTTTTTTAGAATAATGATGACAAGGACAGATCTTGGAATTATACAAATTTTCATCAATTTATAGCTTATATAATAGTTATAAACTTTCATGCACTGAATTTCTCCCTCTCTAAAATGTAGGCAATAATAACTACTTTGTATAGTTTTGTAAGGATTAAATGGCACAACATATAAGAAATTTAGGAAAATGCCTTAGACATTAAATCACCCAATATGCAAATTTCATTTTTGATTGCTATCATAATATTTAATAATTTCATTAATATTTATTAAGTTTATACTATGTGAAAAATAATTATGATAGAAAATAAATTATGTTTCTTCAGAGACACAATCGATTTTTAAAGTTCAGGTCAAAATTTTACCACCCAATTCTATTTCTCCTCCACCATTTTCAAAATTCCAGGCTAACCACCTGAATGCAAAAATTATACTCCTCGTCAATTTAAATCATGCCATTATTCCTTTGCTCATTTTTTATCATAGATTTAAGCTCTCCAGTGCCACGAAACCTGCAGACACAGAAGTTCATGATTTATGTATGTATTTGATAGCTTCACCCCTGACATCCTAGCCTCAAATCTGGACTCTTAAACTGCCTACTTAGCTCTGTTAACTGATTTTAATCTTGCATATTAGAGGAGCCATTCAAATGTTCTTAAGCATTATTATCTTGGCACTTTAATTGAAATGTATCTTTACATTTAAAAAAATGGAACCTAACAGTGAATAAAAGCAGCCCTTTATTCACACAATGTATGCTAATGTTGACCCAACTGCTCTTGGCTTCGCAAAGGACTCTTGTGATTTCCTGGAATTTCCTGAACTCAGCACTTTGATGACCATGGCTATTTTAACTTCATTGCTCTCCCAATTGCAAAGGAGCTTTTGACATTTGGATTTTGTGTTCATCTAATGGAAACTGCAATTAAAGCTTTCCCACATCAATGAGCTAACTTTCTAAGGCCATTTCAAAGGGTAAATTCAATATTCAAATTGCGTGATGCCTATTGATCTGTGTTCTACCATTTGTGTGACTGGAAAACTGCTCATTAGAAATATTTCTGACAGTATTGATGAAAAAATAGTGAACAGTACTAATTCTGTTCAAATATACTGCCTTCATATAAGAACATAACTTAAGCCCAAATAATCCATTGCTTAGCATGAGCTATGTGTAGAGAAAAAAAAGCAAACTCCAAGACCTGACCAAAATTGCTTATTTGAGGAAATAAGTATCTAAACTGCAGGTATGACTTCCTGAAAACAAGTTTATTCATTTCAGAGTTACTTGGAAAAAAAAAAACGCTGCCAAAAATTTGCTGGTAGATAGTTCAAAATCAGAAGCCTTCCTACATGAGCCTCTTGAAGTGTAGCAGCTTTATAAATAACTCAATGCCCAGTGCAGTTTACAGGCTAAGAGTGAGTGCTACTTTTTATAAGCCCCTTGGACATTCTACATTAGTTCTTTATGTTGCTGCCATAAACATCTTCAATTTCAATTTGATTTTTACCAAATAGAAAACAAAGCACTGCAGAGCAACTTAGAAATGTTATTTCACACAGGCTTGCCTAGGACTACATATACACCAAAAATGTAGATCAGAGAATTGTCATAATTATCTGGATAAATATGTTATTAAGCATTTCATCTTTGCCAAAATATCTATTTACAGAACTCCCATCTCTTTTTCCCCCCTAAGGTACTCACTGCATATTGAAAACAAAACAAAATGAACAAAAGTCATCTTCAATGACTGAAAAAAAAATCAAAGCTTTAACTCCACTAAATTTCCATCCTAGACTTGGTACCTTATTATTGACCAAAGTATAAATCAATTTTAATTTTTATGTGTGTATTTCTGTGATCAAAGTGGTGCATGCCTGTAATCCCAGCACTCTGGAGGCTGAGGCAGGGGATCCTTGTGAGTTTGAGGCCAGTCTGGGCTACAAAGTGAGTTCAAGACCAGCCTAAACTGCATGAGACCCTATCTCAAAATGACAACAAATGGGGTATATATAGTACTTATACTCATTTGAAAATTATGTGCTCCTTTCCTTAAACATTTTCTTTCAAATGATAGGAAGGAGCTGGTAGATATCTCCCAAGTTCTTGAACTTAATGCAAATGTATGGAGAAAAACAGTGAAGTTTCTCTTCAGATTTAGGAAATAGAAGAAGTAATATATAAAAGAAGATGAGAAACTTAGATACATATTCTGGACAGCTTATCTTTGCCCCTAAGTACTGAATGGCAAGAAAGAAACCAGCTCTAGTCAGCACTTTCTGACTCTTCTAGCTAATCAGCTTCATAAGATATTGAAGACACATCAACAATCAATAAAAATTGATGTTTTATTGTTGTTAAAAGCAGTGCATCTATGAAATGTGAAAATAGCATAATCAATTTAAGTCCTTGCATAGTTGATTGCAATAGTATCATTTTTATCATTATCCCTATTTTTCAGATGGAAATATCAAGATTGAGAAAGCTTCATGGTTAATTTAAAATAACCTACACAGTCAGTGGCAGAAATAGCAACAAATACTTTCAGATCCTCTGTAGGGCAATTTCATTATGTACATGAATGGGAAGTAGACTCGATGCTCTATAGGAAGAAGAGAATAGAAGGAGGAAAAGATAGTCAAACGTATGGAGAATGCACAGCTTCACAGAAATCCCTTGAGTGTGTGTTGCTGTGTGTATATATGTGTGTAGATAAAGAAAAAGGGAACAATTAGAGCAATAATTAAGTGTCTAGTTCTGAAAACTGGAGAGGAAAAACAAGCCACCAGGATAATAAAATCACCAGCAAAAGGAGTTCTTCCTAAGTTGAATGGTAATTGGCATAAAACAATGAATACAATTCTTTTTGATAACTGTGTATTTTGTGAAAAGACTATTTTTATCTAGATGGTAATAATGGACATTTTCCAATGTATGGTTTGATTTCCTCCTTACATAATTCACAAGAAAAATAATATAAAAAGTTCATATTCAAGCAGACAGTAAACTAAGAGTTTTGTTTACTTATCATCTGAGTAATATTATTAAAATATAACCCTTTCTATAATTATTTGAAATTGTATGAAGCTCATACACATTTATTATATGTGAATAAAGATGTTATTTAAGATCTTTGCTTCAATTCCTTTATTCTGAACAAATTTATACATACTTTTTTCTAATATGAATGGGTTAGGAAAAATTATTGACTTATTCCTTTTTTTTGTTTGTTTGTTTTTGATGCTGGGAATCAAACTCAAGACCTTAGGCTTGCCAGGCAGGCCCTTGTGTTGCTGATCTATATCCGCAGCTGATTGATTTATTCCTTCATTCAAATATCCAACAAAATTTCCTTGGCCCTGCCATGTGACCAAAACTGTCCTTTCTAGAAGCATCTGTATCTACTACATATGCTCCTTACACAAAGTGAGGAGTAGAGAAGAGAGACAATGAGTGGAAGGTGACTGTATGGTGGCTAGATGCTTTGGCAAAGTACTGGTTGCAGAAGAAGCCTAGGAGAGGACCATGAAGTAGCAGTGACGAGGTTACATAAGGCCTCCCCAGATCTGACGTCTCAGCCTTGAATTTCCAAAAGGAGAAGCATATTGCCAAATGTTAAGGGCTATGCAGGACATGAAGGAATACGAGGACTCTTGCAGTTATTCTTAGGGGCATATTCAAGACACACTGAATGAAGAGTGACAAGATTGGAAGGTTTGTGAGTAATATACTTTGAAACACAAGATATGTAAGGAAAGGTTAAATGAAGTCATAATTCAATAGGCTGACCAGAAAGAGACATTTACATTGAAATAAGAGAACTTTTTGAAGGGGGGCATTTGTGAATATAAGACTATCCAGTGTCTTCCTTTTTGCTCTAGAAAGGATTTATGCTAATAAGTTTGTAGTTTAGTTTTTCATTTCAAAGCATCTCAAAACATTCTCAAAACTAAAAATCATAAATGTGAAGAGAATCTCTTACTGGTCAGAATATTCTTCTGTCTCTTTCCCTTCTCCACTCCTTCCTACCATAAGCTAGTGCTCGATACAACCATCTCCATCACCTTTTTGGGGAAGACTAGTGTTACTTTTGCAAAAAGATGATAATAAATATATTTCATAAAACATAGGGATTGATAATTCTTCCAATTTTATCTATGCTAATGTAACCACCGTGGTATTCATATATCTTCTATACTGAAGATTTGTCACAACAAAAAATACATAATACAGAATACACAAGTGCAAGTAGTCCTTCTCCACAACGTGGTTTACATTCCATTGTCTGTAGAAAAATTTTCCCTTGTTTGTCAGAATAATGTGAGGGAAAGCATTTGACACATTAATTATATATTACTTTAAAAAGTGTTTCCTAGCATTTTATTTGAAATTGGTTGCACTTTAGTTTCTTTGATTCTCCTGTTTCTCTTTTATTATGAAGCCATCAAACACCTTTTTAAAAGATTCTATGGGGGAATGAAAGGGTCTCATTGGATACCTCTTGCCTTGTCTCCAGCCTGTTTTGGATCCTTCCCAAGCAAAGAGGAGTTCCTAACGTGATTCCATCACTGAGATATTGTTGAGAGCGTGTTTTGTTACTAATGCCTTCAAAGTCATGAGCCATGCACAGTTTTCAGGCTATGGGACATCAGGGCAACTGACTGCATTTCTGAAAACTGTTTTTCTAGTATTTATGAAGCACTTTCCTAGACTTGTCATCATCATGAAGAAAGAAATCCATTTATTTATAGATTTATATTTGGTATTCACTATGACTTTATATAATTTCCATCCACATCTATTTGCTATAACCCAGAGTCTTACTTTCAAAATCTACTTAACATCACAACTTCTTTTAGGGGAATAATCATATGAAGACTACATGGTCTGATATTTCAAAAACATTCACTATCTGGGTCACCTCTGCCTTCTCCTTCTCTCACTGTTTATCCTTCATCTACACCATCACAAAGTACTCCTGACTCTACCTCCAAAGTATATCTTGGATTTACATCCTTGTATTCCACTGTTGGCACCTTATTCTAAGCCCACATCTGTTCTTTCTCAATTACTGCATTTGCATCCTACATTTCTTCCTTAACTCACGCTACCTAATCTTCACACAATAGTAAATAAAATTCCAACACAATAGTAAGTAAGACAGACATGGTGTTTGTTTACAGAACTTAAATAAAAATTAGAAAGCTATTTTTAACAAGATATTTTTTGTTACAAATGAAAAATTAGAGATTGAGATATGTGCTATTAATGTAGCTAATCGCTATTATACAGAAGGAAAAGGTGAAAAGTTGAAGTCTGGTTTAGATACTGTGGTTAGAAATCTTCCCTCCAAGAATACTAAATTTATACTGAAAGTAGAAAAATTTGAGAAATTACAGGCTATGCAAGATCTTGAATAAAAAAGAAATGAATCAAAGGTTGTAACAATATTGGCAAAAATTTGAAGGAAAAATAACTTGCATATCGTTAATACAAAGAATCCAAGAACACCTAAAGCATAACAATAACTTTATTCTAAAAGGAAGGGAAGTGAATTGCAAGATGAGAGGCGGGGATGTGATGTACATTTATCAGAGAGCTCTATGTGTGTTTTCTGGAAGATGAGTTTAAACAGGCAAGTGTGAACAATAAACTTAAATTAGCCCTGACAACCACCATGGTAGCTTTTACTAAAATGGTTGGCAGCGGGGCTGGGGATTTAGCTCAGTGGCACAGCACCTGCCTGGCAAGCACAAGGTCATTAGTTTGATACCCGGTACAGGAAAAAAACAAACAAACAAAAAAAGTGTGCCTAAATTGGTAGACAGGGAAATTGTGGGAAAACTAAGGATTTTACTTAGGGGTTGAATAAATAGGAATTGCTGTTGGAGCAGTTCTTGAGTGTAGTGACACCATTTTTCTTGACAGACTGATAGAAGAAGAGGTTTGAAAAGTCAATACGGAAAGCAGAAATATGGAAGTCATATGTGGATCAATTAAGATTCTTTGCTATGAAATGTTCAAAGGGAGATGTCAGTAAGCAATTGGGTACATATGACTAAGTTTTGTGGATCATACATGCACTGAAGATATAAATGTGCGAAGTATCTCAATATTAATGCCATGTGGCATGGATTTGAATATGATCTCTTAGTAAAATATGTAAAGAAAGGCAAAGGAGGATTCAAGATGGAGCTTTAGACCACATTAAAATATTGAAGTAGAGCAAAAATGAAAATTAGTAAAGGAAACTGAGAAAGATCAGTGATGAAAAGGGGAGGCATTTATGAACATAGAAATTAAAATCATTCATCAAATCTACCAAATGCTACTTACATGACAGAAAAATATGTTTCTTATGGATTACAACTTAAGAGATCCTCAGTGATTTTGAAAATAGGCATTAATGTAGTGTGTGGACAGAGAGGAGTGACACATAAGTTGTAGCAAAAGTGTGTGTCTCTCTTTAAAGAACTGGGACTGTTGAAAAGAATCCCAGAAATAGAAAAATACTTGAAAATCATTGTATGTCAGTGAAAGGTTTTTTAAAGAATGTAGGCTCTAAAGCTTGTTTTATATTGATGGAACTATCTTATAAGAAGGGAGAGCTTTATGATGTATTACAGTGAGACCATAGCTGTAGGCATGAATTCTTCCAAATGATGGAAAGGGATGAAACTCAAAACACACAGGAAGAATTGAACCTTAATAGAAGGGTGACCCGTTCCTTCATCTTTACATGAAGGAAAAGGAGACAATGGAGCATCAGGAGCATGTAGCTTTGTAGTGTAGTAGAAAGACAAGGAATTGGGAATTCCTCAGGTGAGGTATTAGTAAGCTGAAAGAAAGGGAAGATGAAAAAATTTAACAACACATGATTGAGGATGAAACAATCAAGCAAAAATATCAAGCTAATAAATTAGAGCAGACTCCTTGTTCATTGATTGGAAGCGTAGCTGGCAATGTGGTCGTGAAATTGACTTCACAGGCTCAGGACAAGTGCCAAAGTTTATCCAGGGTGTTCATGTGGCTCTACAGTATGACTTTTGGCGAAAGAGTTAACCATTTAGAAAATAGACCTTTAAATCTAAGGTAAACGATAGGGAAATAAAACAAACCCAAAGGATTTTGAATTGTAAGACAAAATATTAGGATGAATCAGTGGGGTTAACAGAACACACCTGTGAGAGCAGCATTTGGGGGAGTTAGATAGTGAGGAGGCAAAAACCAGAGTAGAGGAAGTAATTTCTAATGATGGCTATGGGAATCCTGGTCTTAATCTTTCTACTTCTTCTGTTAATGCTACTGTAATTCACGTATTCATCCCTGTTTCAATTTATTATTTCTCTCCCCTCAACTGCTTTGGACATTTTATCCTATTGCACTGTATGGATTTTTAAGGCAATTTAAAAGTTTTCTGGAACAAAGCAAGGCTTTAATTGATTAATTTTCATATTTCTATATTCTTCTTTTATAGCATGGTTTAAAGATCTATTGCCCTTTCAGTCTCCCTTTTCTGAATGGATTCCATTTTTTTTCAATGCCCTTAATAAATGAAGTATCTAGAACTGAGAAAAATGACCTAGAAATAAGTTGAACACATCAAGGTCAGCAATGATGTGTATCAACAAAGGTTCATACCTCTAACTTTTGTCTCAACATATATAACCCTTGACATGTACACTGAATTAACAATAACTGTAAATATTTACTGAGTGATAATTTTGTTTGATGCAAAGAGCTTAATACTGTTCATGACTCATTTTATTTATATCTCACAAAGGAATATATAAGGTCAATATTAGTCTATTTTAGAGACTAAAAATTGCAGCTCAAGAAAACTAACTTTGTCAAAGTTAAGCAGTGTAGAAGTAATAAAGACCATGTAAACTTTAAGTATTGTGAACACACGGTGACCTCCACTTTTCTGTGTACTCTGCTTGCCTGACATTGATAGGTTCATGTGTTATTTTCTTATTTTAATGACCACTCCTATAGTCACATTGAATTTAGAATGATGTAAAATTCTTGGTAACCTTCACATTTAGTTGATCTTTTCACATTTTCTTTGCACACAGTGCCAGAGACAAATAGGTACCTAATAAATATTTGATTCATTGAAGTTGTGTTAGGATGGATGAACCCTGGTTGTAATATCTTCATTCTAATAAATTAAAATATTGATTAGTATAGGGCTGGAGACACAGCTTCACAGAATCTTTTATCATTGTTCTTGCATAAATATTTGACTATGCCTATTTTAAATCTATATAATATGCCATCTCCAGTACATGTACATCCTTCATGTTCATCTTTTCTACAAAGATAACATGAAAAACTGTCAAAAATCACAATAAAGCTAGAATTTTTTTCTTTATACAGTTCACTTGTTCCATCTAGGAAACAAGTGAACCAAAAATGGAATAAATTTGATACGATTTATTTTAGGAAAACCATGAGGGTTTGTATGACCATTGCTCACTCTTTTGAGAATAATATACAATAATATATGTTTATGTTTTCATAAACTCTGAGTCCATGTATTTGTTTCTAAGTGTTCAGAAATCATATTGTTGTCTTTTTACTTTCCCTAAACTTTATTGGTAATGTCTATGTAATATACTTGATCTCTGTTTAATTTTCATTATTATTGAAAAACACTGATAATTCTTTTACCACTAATTGAATTTAGTTTTACTTTTTACCATTCATTTTCATACAATACAAAATTCTCCCCATAGACACCTGGAGATTGATTTTGGGGAACAAGTGAAGCACTGATATTCTCTGAATTCCTTCAGTGTTTTTGCAGTCTGTGATTTGTGGATCTCATTCTGTCACTGTGGTATTTTCCTTTAAATATGCAGTATATAAGATCAATAGAGTCATTTTTTGAAATCTTTGAAATGAAAAATAGAAGAAAATCTTTGTAAAGTTAATCTCTAAAATGAGCCTATAATCATGGGCACCGAATTACTTTCAAAAGAATTGATCCTGAGTGGGAAAAGTATTATTATAATGTGGAAATGTATCAGCATATTTTAAGAAATAATATCTAACAGCATGGGGGAAAGACATGGGGTGTAGTTGATCTGCAAAGGAAGCAAAGAACAAGATGGCTGACAGATGGGAGTATAGCCTGGAACTCCCTGATGCTCTGTCTAACAGAGATTGCTTTCCTTTCTAAAAATTATTATTATTCATTAAAATAGATCATTATGTATAATTATAGTACACAATAGAATGTTTTGAAGTAAGTAAACACAAAATGACTAAATCAAGGTAATTAACATATACATTACTAGGGGCTGGGGATTTAGCTCAGTGGCAAAAGCGCCTGCCTGGCAAGCGCAAGGTCGTGAGTTCGGTTCCCGGTACCGGAGAAAAACCAAAAAAAAAAAAATATACATTACTGTATATTCCTGTCAACTGTGTGTGTGTGGTGAGAACACTTAAAATTCACTGCCAGCAATTTTAAAGTATATGATACATGTTGATAAGTGTCATCACCATGATGCACCATACACCTTTTGAATTTATTTTTCCTGTCTAATTTAATTTATGTATTCTTTTAGCAATATTTCTACTTATCCTCCCAGCTTTATCCCTGAGTAACCACCTCCTACTCCCCCTTTCTACAACACTAACTTTTCTGTGCACTTTGCTTATGAAGTCATGAAGTATTTGTCTTTTTTTGTGCCTTGTTTATGACATTTAACATAATATTCTCCAAGTTAATCCATGTCATACAAATAACAGACTTTTCTTCTTTTGTACAGTTAAATAGTATTCCAGTGTGTAGACATTCCACATTCTTGTTTTCCACCCATCAGATAAGGAAATAATATACAAAATACATGAATAACTCAATTCACTCACAAGGAAGCAAATAACACAAATGAAAATTAAGAGAGGAACTGAATAGTTATTTCTGTAAAGATTATATACAATACACCAACAGGTATATGAAAAAGATGCATATCAATAATCATTAGGGAAATGCAAGTAAAACTGTAGAGATATCAATTCACTACTATACTAATGAGCATTACTAAAAAGAAAAAAGGCAAATGTTCATAAGAATGTAGAGAAAACTGTTGCATTCTGTTTATGGGAGTATAAATTGTACAGATATTGTATAAAATAATGTAGACATTCCTTTACAAAACAAAACTACAAAAAACAAGTAGACCTATCACATGATCCAGGAATTCCACATATGTGTTTATTCGAAAGGAAATGAAATTAGTATGTTGGAGGGCCTTCAGAACTCCCGAGATCCTTGTAACATTGTTCACAGTAGCCCAGATATGGAATCAAATAAAGTGTCCACCAAGAGGGAGAAATTGTTTTCAACAGATTTTAAATGTCCTTTCTATCCCATTGACAGGGTTATTTCCACTGGAACTACCAAGTTGTCTTCTTCCTCCTAGCAGACATTTCATTAGTCTAAGTTCTTTTTAAAAAAATTTTCCATCATAATGAGACTTACTAAAAGTATTTTGAAATTATATCAGACAGCTTATTATAGGGAGAAAATACACTAATCATTTAAATATATATGTCCCACTTCCTGAAAAGGGATTTCTCATTGTGAACTAGCTATCTGGTTTTGAGCTAGAAAAATAATAATGTTTACCAAAAACTATTTCATTTCACTTAGAAGCTGCTGTGCTACAAGATGGAGTATAGCTGTGGGACTAGTGATAGGAAATATTTGGTGAACATGGTAATCTAGACATGAATAGAGCTCATATAATTCATTTCCAAGTCTGAAATGTGAGAGGACGTGATACCACCTATAAACTTGGAGAGATTAAAACAGGTACACATTCTCCATGTTCTCTCTCTCTTTCCAAGTACTATAGCAGCGAATTAGGAAATGTAAGGAAAGTTATGTCCTCACTAGGGAACTGGAATTGTGAAGGAATCATTAAAAGACCTTCCGTTGTAGCCTGTAATTACAGCATTAGAGCATGGGTGTCCAATCTTTGGATTTGCCTGGGTTGCAAAGATTGAAGAGGAATTCTCCTGAGTTGTATATAAAATATAAAACACAGTTAATGTGTAAAAGGAACAAAACTCTCATTAGTTTTCATGTTTAACTTGTTAAACATTTTTTGAAGTAACACCAACTTTGTTTAATAATTAAGAAAATTTTCATATCTGTCTAGTAACAATAAGTTTATGTCTTGCAAACATAAACATGTGTGTGTAGGGTGAAATCCTACTATGGATATCATCACATTTTACTCACTAAGTCATGTGTAACAAGTTACTGAGTTTTCGCTTTCCCTGACTCTGTGCAGGTGCAGGAAGCAGCTAGCTCTCCGCTGTACACCCCCAGGCCCATTCCCTTGCCGCCTCGATACTGCTCTGTGTCCTGTGTAATTGAGTGGTGAAAAACACCGCTAATAATCACACAATAACATTAACAGTTTACAGTCTTGTGGGGCCTCTTTTCTAGCTGTCCAGGGAAGCATGTAGCCAATTGGTTATGAGCTGGACACATCTATATTAGGGTATCATTTTAGAATCAGTATAACAGTCACCACATGGAAACTGAATTTGAGAACAAACGATAAACTGAAAGAGTAGGACATTCTGGAACACAAGTAAGAAATGAAGAGCACCTGAAGTAAAGGACTAGAAGTAGTAATGGTGATGTGAGATGAAATTCAGAGGTGTTCAGAGAGAACTGACAAGATTTCATGATGAATGAAATGAAAAACAAGAGTCAAGGATAATTATACTTTTGATCATAACTTGGACAGCTGTGTGGTAGGACTTCTTGCTGCATAAAAGTAACACAGAAAGAAGTAAGACATCTGTTTCAGTATCCTTCAGAATTATCCCTTTAAATTTTATTTTTCTCCTTTAAGTACAGGGTTTCCAAACTATTTGGAAAGACAATATCAAACTTAATATTTGAATTTGTATTTTTTCACTCTATATCTAGATGTCTTTTGAAAAATCATAACATTATATTTCATTTCATAGAAATGTTTCATATATTTTATCCTATGCAAATTAAATTTTAGTATCTTGTATTTTGAAATTAGAAATGAGGAAAATTGTATATACATCTCTTTATTTTTTACCACCTTGCCCAACAGAATTCATAAGCTGATGAGACAACATGATCAAGGTCATATAGAATTAAGCCTTTAATAAGCATTATTTTTAATTTTCATATAAATTTCATCATCTCCAGCATTAGTAAAAACATAGGTGTGTGCTATCTTTCAAACATCTCAGTAACTAGTTTGTTAAATAAAGTTTTAATGTTTTGACTTCCAATTAAATTTCCTTAGCTTAAACTCACATACGCTTTAAGCACAAATGCATCACTTAAAGTATTTCCTGCAGTTAGGTTTCCCAGTTCTTTTCCGCACTTACCACATCGTGAAACTGAACCTCGTCTACCACTGTCACTCTTCTGAGATGTCTCCCTTGACCTTCCGGATCCAGTGACATTCCCCCTGCATGTGATACCCAAGATTCAGTTTCCACGCTTTTGTAGCCACGATTACAGTTGCAGGTTTACATTTCCTTGCATGGTTCTTCAATTTCTATTTCTTCCTTATTGTGAACTTACTACAAACTCTTTATTTCTTTCAACTGTATTATTTCTCATTGTTTATACCAGAATAACTTAGCACTTCCAGGAATTCATTAAAAATACACTAAATTAACAAATGAGTGCTTTTGCTCTTAAGTCATCATCCTAATCTTAGCTAAAACTTTCTTTTTTCTTCATTTACTTTTAATTGATGAACATATTGTTTTGTTGTTTTGCTCTTAGCTGTCTTTATTGGACAATAGCCCCTTATTGAAACAGTACCTGTAAACACTGCTTTAAAAGATTTATTGACACTCAACCAAAATATGACCTTTGAAGGCTCTCAGCTTTTGGGATCATTTAATATCAGAGAAAGTGACACAGACCCCTCCAGGACTCCGCACTCAGCAATATGCAGCAAAATGTCTTAAGCTACTGACTGGAGCAGTTCCATATTTTTACTCATCTTCCCTTCAGGAACCTCCAACACAAGAGGTCAATTTAGCCCAGTTTTATTCTTAGGAAAAGAATTTAGTGTTTTTGACAGGTGTCAGATTACAGCTCCTTAGAGACAAACGTTTCCTGTTTGCCATCACAGCATTTGTAGCGCAGACCCCTGTTCCCACCTCAGCCACAGAGCGCAGATCTGACTCCCAGAGAACAGCTCCAGGGACAGAAAAGCAATCCGGTCTCCCGGCTATTAAATAACCAACTCTTTAGCACAGTTCCTCTACAGAGACAGCAGCAAATGGGACTTGAAATGTTTATGGTGTGAGGTTTCTGCCATGTTCGACTTTCTTCCTCATGAAGTAGATGGAAATGTTTGAAAAGCTAACTATGTTTAACCTGAGCTAAACATTGTGCAGTGTGTACATGTATTGAAATGCTATATATGCCCATTAATAGGAGCAATTTTATTTTTATGTCAAATAAAATTATATTTTCCAAAGTTTATAAATCATATTACATTTGTTTTAGTGGTCTCAAAACTCACTACTGGAATTTTGTTTCTGTTTCCGACTCACAATATTCTGATTTTTAAGAATAAACCATTGAATTTTGCCTCAAATGTAAAATGCAGTGTTACATAAAAATGTTTGTTTTCTTCTGAAATAATTTTCATGTGTTGGTGTCTTTAGCCACTTTTTTGAATTTTCTGGGG
Organism: Chinchilla lanigera; assembly: GCF_000276665.1. Lineage (NCBI taxonomy): Eukaryota > Metazoa > Chordata > Mammalia > Rodentia > Chinchillidae > Chinchilla > Chinchilla lanigera. The sequence goes on along the minus strand of NW_004955404.1, from coordinate 45,742,289 downwards.
AAGCACTACTAAATCCCTTGTCAAATGTCAAAAAAAAAATAAAACCCTCTCAGAATTCAGTCTTCTGTCATGTATCAAACAGGACTTAGCAAGCCTAGGGGGAGATTGTGCCAAGGGTTGTGTGACACGTTAGGGTAGCATGGCCACATCTGAAGACTTTGAGACCATCTTCTCACTCCAAAGGGGATTCAGTCCTCTGTGTCAGCCTAGCAAAATTTTGGAACAAGGAGGAAAGTAATTGTTGGCATGAGTGTGCAGCAAAGGCCGGTCTTGGTATGTCAGGATGATGTTCACTAGGGCTAGTGCTTTCCATGGTGAGTCTCTCTTTCTACCACCAGCCACGTCTCTGCAGCGGGTAACTTTTTGTGAAACTTCATCACAGTGAACAAACACCTTTTATCATACTGAGCTTCATTTGTGCATCACAGTCTACTCTGACAGATTATAATGCTGAATTAAATAAAATGTTCCACCGTGCCTCACCTTGGAAGCTGAGTATTTATGGGACTGCTTTTCCAATATCAATACTGTCAATTTTGTTATCATTCCAAAGGGCAGATCAGATGAGTTGATGGCAACTTAGAATATGTGCTTTAAGCAATCAAGTTTCAGAAGCACTGTAGATAATTTTTTAAATTTTATTTTAAATAATAAAAGAAGGAAAACATTAACAAACAGACATCCATTTACAAAATAGCATCAGAGCAATACAAACAAAACAAGGCTGTGGAGAAATAGTAACTCTCCTTCACTGCTGGTGGGAATGCAGACTGGTGAAACCACTGTGAAAATCAGTTTGGAGATTCCTCAGCAAAAGAGGTCTAGAGGTCCCATTCAACCAAGCTATTCCCCTTCTGTGTATTTTCCCAGAAGATCTGAAAACAACGTATCACAGCGATATATGTGCACCCATGTTCATAGCAGCACAATTTGTAATTGCTAAATTGTGGAAGCAACTCAAATGTCCATCCACTGGATTGGATTAAAAATTGTGGTACTTTTATAGAATGGAATATTACTCAGCTATAAAGCAAGATAAACTCAAGGCTTTTATAGGTAAATGGTCACAACAAGAGACCATACTCATAAGTGTAGAGAAATGCACATCCTTTGTTCTAAGTATTCAAAAGGTTGGATTGAAGTATACAGTCACCATCCCAGCCCAAAACTAGTACAGATACATCTAACTTTAATGTAGTTATCAATATTTCTATTCATTTTTTCTTATACTCACAGAGAATATGGAAGAGTACATGGGATATATTAAAATCACACTAATTATATTCAAAAGAAAGGGCACCTTCACAGAGATCTTATTGGCTACATTTTAGATACTAGTTACACATTTATCACCCATACTAACAATAATTATAATAGTTCAGTGAACTTTGCTGGTATCCTTGTTTTAAAAAAGATCTTGTGTCACAGAACTGCAGTGGTGACCTCATTTTGCCAAGGACATATGAATGATTTGTTCAGTTTCATCAAAACTCATATACATTAAAGAATATGTTTGTTATCTCAATGACCTCAGTCTTAAACTTTTAGGTTCATTTTTATTTCATCACTTTTGTAGATCAGTGGTATTGGTCAGTGGCACTGGACTTGTTAGAATCCTTGTGTCCCATGAGTATGATGCTAAAGCATATCTTCTGTCTTTCCATGTTGGTCTGAACTTAGAGATTTTTTTCCATGGTGTTTAGTGTGGCTGAGAACATATTATGTAAAGTTCATCTGCACTGAAATGGAATGTGATATGCAAACTTCTCTATGGTTAAAAATTGTCCATTACTACTTAGTGGTACTATACTTATAATCAGGTTTTCCGTAGTATCCAAATTTTCTATCAGAAAATTAAAAATTTAAAAATAACTTCTATTTCTTGTTGTAATTATAAATGATAGAATCAAAATATTCTCTCCACAATGTCCTAAGTGTTACCCTTTGTATGAGCCTGGAAAAATCTCAATACACATGAAGGCAAAACAATAAAATATTTATTGAGCTCTGTTCTATGCCACAGACCTGGCATTAGGTGCTGGAACTATAGATGTCAACAAGATGGTCTCCCAAAACTCACCACCCAGTGAGACACATTCAGTTGTTTCATTCACTCTGCCAGGTGTCCTCACTGCCCCTTTTTTCCCATTACAGTGAATGCTGACGCACTTGTACCAGGGAATTGATGAACAAAAGCAAAAGATACAAATACAAAAGAAATCTGAAGTATATTTTCTTGGGTTGGCTCTTTTCCAAATGGCAACCAATAATTAGGTAAGTAAATGTGACTATACTGAAACAACTGACTTTCTCTGATTAAAATACCATGCAGTGTAATGACACATTGCAGAGGGAAGAACCTTTTCCTCTTCACGCTCACTACTCTCTTGTTCAGTTATCATTCAGTACTGGGCAGAGAAGCAGCTAAATGTACAAAGTTTAGGGTCAAGTGAAAATTACTCGAAGCTTTATGGGTAATTAGGTTGGGTTATATTAGGCAAGGGAGTGTTCATTAGTTACAAGGCAAACTCTGCGTGGTTACTAGACTTTCACATCCCGGCATGGTTCCTAGTTCAGCCCATAATTACCTATTCACCAGATGATCAGTTTTGCAGCTGGGTGAAGAAGGAATCCTCAGGAAACACTGTTTTGTCACCCTGGAAACGTAGTGACTAGCAGAGCAAGTGGGCTTAGCAAAGCCTCATTATTTCTGGAAAGAAAAAAGACACTCTTTGGAATTTCCCTGTGCTCGAAAGAGCCTTGTGAGTCATTTGAGTGTGCGTCTCCTACATGGGATTTGAAGGAGTTCCTGAAAGGTCATTGCTCTAAAATATCAGCCCTGATAATGGCCCTATTCCTATTGTAGATTAATTTCATCAAATGTTGAACGTCGTTTAAATCAAGCGTCACAAAGTTATATCCAAATTCTGCCAGAACACTAGTATTTTAAATCAGTGTCAGTTAATAATTTAGGCAACCATTTAAGTAGACTGACCGTGTATCTAGGTTTCCTAGGACAGTCAGGTTATGTCATGGCACCACTATTTATTGCACTGCCATTTACTTGAAGTCTGAACTAGATGATAATAAATTATATGACCTCTAAGCCTAAAGCCAGTAAGGATTACTTGTTTCAAATGAGAGAAATTGTCAGCAAGAGTATCTGATTGGTTGAATTAAGAGCATATAGTCAAACTGTAATTAGCAGAGATCCAACAGGATGAGAAGATGGCTTTCAGTCAAAGTGTTGCTTCCAAAAAATAATTTGTGAGTAGAGTACCAAGCCAGAAATAGGGTTCCGAGGCTGATAGCTTAAAAATTTATGGGAAAATTTCTCTCTCTTCTGGCTATTGGACATATTGAAATGTAACTGCATGATGAGAATACGTATCTCGTAAGAACATAAAGAGACATGAGTGAAATAATCCCAATTCAGTCAATTTCTCTTTCTTCGTAGTATAGCCTAGGAACACCCCTGTACAATACTGATTAGGACAGTAAACTGTGCGAATGGATCCATGCCCTGAACTGGGTAAACAAACCATCGCTAAACCATTCAGCCCGATAAAGTCATCGAACACATTCATAGTACATGCCTCAGGCAATTTCATGCTTCTTTCTCCACTATAACTCATATCCCAATATATAAGGATTATTCTAAAATTATTGCTATTACTGGGTTTATTACGCATATATAGTAACTTGGAAAAATAGGAAAAAAAGCTATGGTTTGAAATTTTTAACAATATTTACCTTTAAAATGTTGATATGTGGATAATAAATGAATTACTTCTTTGCTGGAGATATTAGAAATAGTGAGAGAAAGATCAGAGAGGACCATTCTCTCTGGAGTGAAATAGAAACTCAGTTTATTTTTTAAAAAACTTGTTGCATGGTATAGTAAATGTATACCAAAAATAACAATTAGCTGCAACTAACACTTAAAATAATCATTTACCTTCCCACAAAGAAATACAAGTAAAACAATAACAAAAGTAACAATTCATTCACTTTACAATGAAATTGACTAACATACTAGTACAAAATATTAAAATACATATCACAAAAGATCCAAGAAAGAAGCTTTGGTAAGGTTTGATAAGGAGACACATTTTTCTCATAAGAACAACAAGATCCCTTCAACAAATACACACTCGTGAAGTATACCCATAGAATAAAGCATAAAAGCAGTATCAGCCCACAGTCAATCAAATAATGATTTAAAAATTTAACTATGTTAATTCTTTTTTGTTTGTTTGTTTATTTTTTTGTTTGTTTGTTTTTTGAGACAGGGTCTCTCCATGTAGTTCAGGCTGGCCTCAGACTCTTGGCCAGCTTCCTGCCTCAGCCTCCCAAATGCGGATATTACAGGCATGTGCCAACACGCCCAGCAACTACCTTAATTCTCTTGATTAGTATTTTGTGTTTTTTTTTAACCATAATCTGAGAGTTAAAATTCTGCTCTATCTACAGTGGCAGCATGACTCAATATATCTCCTATTAATATTGCCTTCTGCTTTACCATTAAAGACCAGTTAACTCTAATTTTAAAAACCTAAAATAAAATTAAAGGTACCTGTGTGAAAATTAAAGGTACCATATGTGTCTCCACATACTGCTAAAAATCAAACACCTATGTCATAAAAGCGTGTCTCTCTGCCAGGCCCATTGTAACTGTCGCAACGTTCTATGTTCTCTCTAAATGTTCTTCCTTTACTTCTGTAGTCTTGATTAATGATGCGAACCAACATCAAAGACGTGTTAAGAATGGTTCCCATACAGATTTTTCACTGTAAAATAAATACCTGATCACAGTGGGCCTACTCGCAAGTGATTCATCCAGATAGAAAGAAAACATAACAGGGTCTGACCACCCTGCCATCAAGAGCCTGCAAAACAGAAGTGATTGCTAATTGGACACTTAAGAGGAAGAAGAAAAAAAATGTGACAACAGTAAGACAGATTCCATTCAAACTTAGAATTGATGGGCTTCATGTGAATAAAATATACACTTCTCAGTTTGTTAAAATCTTCACATGAACAACCCAAAAAAGGGCAAAACAATGCCAATATTAAATAAGATTTTAGCCAGAACAGAACCTCAGCATAGGAAATTACTATACTATAGTCTACATCTTATACATCCTCATACTACAAAAGGCATATTTTTACCCAATATTTAAGTACGGTAATCTAATGACTTTCAATTTAGAGCATAAAAGTTTACCTTAAATATGAGCTTAAATCTCACTAAAGATATACCACTTATTTTTGCCACTTCTTTCTATCTGCATTAGCAGATCACTAATAAAATGGAACATAGTACTAGAAATTAGGCAAAGAACAATTTTCCCTAAGTAAGTGAAGAAAATAATTTTTGATAAATTCATTATATACTCAAATGGTCCTAACTTCAAAGCACACAGGCTATATGTACAGAAATGATGGATATGAAATGAAGTAGGATAATTGAAATATGTTCCATCCGCACCAAATGCCTTTGTAGAATTATTCTCATCTATATCGATGAAGTACTTCACATTTCCACAGAATTTCACTGCCTTTTTCCAATGAGAATATTAAACACAAAACTGCATACTTTTTATGATGATATACTAGAGATACTAAACAAAGTTTAGTGCTCACTGTAGACGTCACTAGTAAAATTCTTAAAAAGCAAACTTAAAATTAAAGAGCCCTCTTCTTCAATCACCAAATATCTTTTCAATTAAAACCTGTCATTCCAAAGCCCAACATCCATTTTAAGGCTCTTTTAAATCTGTAATTCCAAAAAGATTAATATCTGATCTTACTAAAAATGTTTTATCTTTTTTTAATTTCTTGACTAACACATATTTTAAATTCTAAATCCCATAATTATGATTCTCAACCATGATAAAATATAGTCAGAATTCATTCCTAAGATTTAACTAATAAATAAGAATTAATGGATCCTAAACTATGGTATCAGAGAATGTGGTAATAATTACCTTGAGGAGTTATACTGAGTTCATAGAACATGAATGTATTGGTAACAGTGTATGTGTATCTGTATTTTAAAAATCATTCCGTACTGAAATTTACAGAAAGCACATGATGTATGTTTTAAAACATATTCTGTGCCAAAAGTACAGTCTACATTTGTAAAGAAAAACATAATAAAGTGTTAGACCTCCAAACAATCCACTCTGGTAGGTGCAGCATCATGCTATACAAAAAAAAATCTTTTTTTCTCTTTCCTTGCTTGTCTTCGGATTTTTCTTCCACAGAAATGTACCCCTCCCTATATATATGCTGTTCTAAAATAGCCAAGACTTCCCTCTTGTGGCTGGTTGATGTCAATATATTTTATTTTTCAGGTGAACAAGACTTAAATTGTTTCAGCAAAGAAACAAAACAAAGCCAAATTGCTTATTTTAATATTGTGAAATTAAAGATGAATAACATCTGAGATAAATATGGATATCAGATTTTCTAAAAGAGTTTTTATTTTAAATCTTTTCTAGTTAAAGTTCCAGATTCTTTCTGACCTAAAACAAAAGACTTATGCCTTCCTGAGTATTATTAGTACTTGCCTTTTCTCTTGGCTTACATTTCCAGGAGTAAAGCCCTGTCAAAAATACTTAAGTCGCATCTAAAGTCAAATATTTACTAAATTGTTTAGACTATTTTTCAGCCTTTCTTTAATGGGAATAATTGAGAACAGTGTGCTGTAAAAATTACTATTGTTTCACAGAAATGAAAACCTGACTTCCTGAAAATTTTAGTTTTACAAATAGGAATATGAACTGAGCATAAAAAAAATGTGAATTTTAAGTCACTGTCATAGTTGAGCTAGAATGAAAACTTTACTTGTATAAAATGAGGTGACTAAATTTAGAAAAATGCTAAAGAGAAATGAAGAGAAATTGAGAACTTCTGTGATTCGTCTATCACTCACATATCAGTTGATACTTACCCTGTGGATATATTACGAACTTCCATCTTGTAGATGAGGAAATTGCTATTTTGACAGTTTTCATTAATGGGCCTCAGCCTAGAATGTTAGACTTTTCATAATTAATTGCTATATTAATTTTGCTAAATAATTTTCTCATTTTTCTGGCTATGCTTTTCTACATCATGATAATTATCACCTGAAAATTATAATGTTGACAATAAAAAGCTAAGAATTTCATAAAAATTGTGGTCCAGTTAGGAAAATCAACCACATGGATTCTTCACCTCAAGGGAAAAATATGAGATATGTCCTCTTGTTCTGGCAGTAGGCTTTGCCCTATTCTAGCTGAGATGATTTTCTGAAGGCTATGAAAATACCTCTATCAAGATTGAAGCAAAAAATGGCCAAAGTACAATAGACATATTTGACGTAACATTCAAAAAGTCTGTTGTAATATAAAAATATAAAATATTAATTTTTTCATACATCAAAATGGCAAATACTCAGAAATAATATATTTTAACATTTTCATAAAACAAAAACCTACAGATATGACACATGAAACACATGTCTGAAAATTTTTAACAAGCTTGTCCACACTTGTGGCTTCACAACAGACTACAAGGCTAGTTGCACCTCCTTTATGACAAACGGTTAAGAGAAACTACTTTAATATCAGAATATCTTGGAGTCAAAAACTATCACTGCTATCACACACAATGAATTTCAAAACAGAATTCTCACAGATTAGAAGATTCCTCCTTTTGAAAATTGTAAAGGATAAAGGGTCATATTTTAAAATGTTTTAATATAAAATATTGTTCTTCTGGGACTAAATATATTTATAGAAATTAGTATGTTAAAGAATATTGCATTGTCATCTGGAAAATTGTAGTAGATCATCACCAATTGTCCTTAAGTTTATTTTTTTGCAGCAATTTGATTCCAGGAGCCATAATTAAAGCCACTCTAGGCTCAAACATGTAAGGGGTTTTGAAAGCCACAATCATTTCAACTGTTATTCTTGCCTATATTTTAATGAATAAGAAGTGATCTGAACATATTTGCTGAGTAATGCTGACAGAGATTTGAAGTTAACACTGGATGTCCAAACTTCCTTTACACTGTTAGGAAAGCTTAGAGATTTTGTATGTCAGGTTTTAACGTGCTTTAATTCCATTAGAAATAAAGCATGAGATAGTAAAGACATATACCTGAGAAATACTATCTTTCTTAATTAAGCATTGTGGAGAACCTTTCAGAGACTAGCTAGGGCTGTCAAATTCCACTAACGGAGGACTATATAAACTTTATACTACGGTGTATACTTCTATTGAAAGTAGGATTATACTAGTAGAGCACACAATAGACTTCAATACAGAAGACAAATTGGCCATGTACTTGCCATAAGGTATACATTCATAAGTTCTGTATGCATTTCAGTCATTACAAAGTACCAAATGCCTCTTTCTACACTCTTTTAGGTTACACACAAAGACCAAAGTTATGATCTAGTACTAAAGACATATTTATAAAATATGCCAGTACCTAATTAGATATTAGAACACTTGAATTTCTAATACTACAACTGTGATAAATTAATGATTTCCAAATCCAACTAAGTAATTCTGTTGTGAGGAAATGAAGATTTTTCTTTGTTTATTGTTTTTGTCATGCTTGTCAACCGTATTTTAAGATTCATCTAATTTTTAATCCTTTAGTCTTGACCACTTATATTATCTACTGATTCATATTTTTAGTAACTAAACCTTTGATGCATAATAGAAATATTGAATCTGTCTAACCATCAGCAGTTTAGTCCATGTTATGGTTGATACATTGTGTCAGCTTGAGAGGTGCAGAAGATTAACTAAGTGACTCAACAGGGGGCCAGGGTCCTTACACTGTAAACATCCTGAGCCTGTGCAAGAGGAGGGCATGGAGATGGTGTGGGTGTAAAGGACCCTCCCCAGGGTGTGTAGCCTGCACACAATAAATTGGAAATGAGGAAGGACTGATTGCTGGTTCTTCAGAGGAGCTTCAGCTTGGTCGTGGTCTCCTTGCTTCTGGTTCAGACTGTTCAACTTCCACTTGGGAGTTTTCAGCCTTCTGGTGTAGACTCTTCAGCCTCCATTGTAGATGCTTCAACCTTTCCTCACAGACACATCCGTCTCCTGATATGGATTTGCACAGACACTGCAGTGAGCTCCAGACCTTGGACTGGATCCTTCAGCCTCCAGTGTGCAGATACCCTCAGCATGCTTCCTCATCCAACTCTGTGGCTGACCATAGTAAGCCAATGTTGTAATTTCTTATACATTTGTATATCTTGTGTTATACCTGTTTCTCTAGTAAACCCTGATAGTCCATGTTTTGAGAGAAATACAAATACTCTTTAAAAAGTACTATATCAAAAAGTGGAAAAGTATAATGTATAAAATAAGAAATCACATAGCCAGACAAACAAACTAAGTAAACTTGCATGGGATTTGTCAAATTTATGGAATTATTACTAAAATAAGAAATTCATTGTATTTTTAAGTATATCCACTTTTATGTTTTCACAAATACTCTTTGAGCTCAGACTTATTTCCATTTTAAAGAAATTAAATTTATAAATTGTAGTAAACTTAGGCACATAAAGAAGCAAGGAAACTAAAGTTCAAGACTGGTGGACTTCCATTTGATAGAACTCATAAGCAAATTTGTGTTCCTAAGCAAATAGATATCAATTTCTTAAATCTGTAATAACACTATAATATTAGAGACTCTGACATTTAAAATGATATTGCAGAAATGGAAAATGCTTAATCTGAAGAAAAGAAAAATTTTCAGGAGATAGATTTGTAAAGATTGCATTGTGGGGAAGAGACCTGTTTTTTTCTTTCCTTTTTCCTCATATGACTGGAAATGGTCATTAGGAATCAGTTAAAAAGGAGCCCGTATAGGCTTCGCTAATAGTTGCTTCCTAGGGGGCTGATTTTCTCAGCGCTGGAGTTATTCAAAGCCTAGTGATCTGGGGAGGAGCATAGATTTTTCAAAGGAGAGTTCTGGAGTCAGAAATTCCAATTCTACCATTGCATTGTTGACCTTGAGCACTAGGGAAACAAAAGCACCTACCTCAGTAAGTGACTGAAGATTGAATAAGACATAAAAGCCACTTAGCATAGTAGGCTCTCATATATGAGATAGTATTATAAACAAAGAAATTTCAAATATAATGATTTCACCCACAAATTAGCTCCTATGTACTTAAAAGGCATTTATAGATGAAGTACTATGCATTAATCAAGAAGGTACCACCTTCTTGATATATAAAGAAAAGTAAAAGAATAAAGTAAAAGAAAAAGTATAAAGAAAAGTAAAAGAAAGAAGGCGAAATTATGTATATATGTATAAACAGGATAGCTAACAGAGTTGTACTACTGACTTCTATCACTTTACTGAAAGGAACAGTTAATGATTACTTATTTGATCAATCTTGCACGTCTTTATTAGTTTTCTTGAGAAACCACTTTGAAGATATCAATAAGTAATACAACAACCATTATTAATTTCCTACCACTTTGTCTGTAACTCTGTGTTGTTTTTATTGTTCTTGTGCTGTTTTGTAAATGGATGTCTGTTTGTTAATATGTTTTCCTTCTTTTATTTTTAAAATAAATTTTTTAAAAGTAAAGAAAAATAAAAGACTATTTTTGAGGTGATTCTTTTTCTCAAACTAAATTAAATGCCAAATCATTCGAGTAGGGTTTGATATGCTAAATCAGGGACTGTGGGAATGCAGGTGATAGGTTCTGAGCTCGCCTGAAATTCTAGGCAGGCATTGTCTGCCCCTTCCAGGATGTATCTAAGAGGATCCATGGCTCATACGTGCTTTCTTTCTTTTTGCACTAATTCTGAATGGGGTTGGGCATTTCCAAATTATTTCGGTTGACAATTTTGACAGATTTTAAAATTACATTAACTTTTGATTAGGATGGGCTTGAGGAAGGGATGGAGCGTGTAAGGATCAAAATCCCCACCAGTTATCCTTTGATGACACCATTGCTGGGTTTATGACACATAACATAATTTAATAATTTTGGTATTTGTTGAAGTATAATTTTATCAAATAAGATTAAAAAATTATAATTTTGAAAAGCCTTTCTCTCGTGGTGAATCATTCCCTCTTGGAGAACCCTCTCTTCCACCTTTGTCCTTCAGTATCTTTTTTTTTCTTCAAATACTCATTGCACACCACATCCTCTGAGTTTTCTATTTTAATGGTCTTTTGTGAAATGTCCGACAAGTGCCATTTTTATGCTCCATCACAATTTTTATTTCTCTTACTCTTTTTATAGTTTTATTTGTTGTGAATCTTACAAATCCGCACACCATTCACAACCCATAAATCATACTTTTCCCTCAGTAGGTGCTTCACAAATATTTGCTAAATAATAAAATTGAATATCTCTTGCTTATTTCAGTTCAGTTGCAAAAGGAGTAAAGAAATGTCTGAAGCAAATATTAACAATTTTATGTAATTCTGGTTTGAATCAGCCTCACAATATAATTTAGACTCAAGTAATGTGGCTCATAAAAATGACTAGTTTTATATTTCCATCTATTCCTTTGTTATGTAATTGCTAAACTGCACCTCAGCAGCCAATGTCCTACGTTTTATTCTTGCCCTTTAATAAAAATTGTAAAATGTGTGGGTCATAGAAAATAAAATATCATTATTAAAATCACAGTACTAACAAATAAAAGAATCCTATTGGCATATGTTTTTGAGGCAACATTTCCTTACAGTAAAGATTCCTATGTCATTCTGGTATACATTAGGTATTGATATCCCCTAAACATTTTGTTGTGTACCAATTTTAAAATCAGGAAATTAATACAAAACCAGTGAAATAAATTACTCCAATCATTCAAAACTGCACTGCACCAAACTGGACTTGATCATGACTATCCAGGTGATAGACCATGAGGGCTAGAGTTTGACCAGTGCTCACAAAGACAGACAGACCAGATGAGCTCCTGCCTCATTTAGGAGATAAAACTGGAGGATGAAGTTTCACATTTGATGTGTGCAGGGAAATTTTCATTGGCTGAAGATTTGTGTCCCTCCACAATTCAAACACTGAAGCGTAACCCCAGTGTGACATTTTGGGCAGGCAGGGCCTTTTGGTTTTACTCAGGTTTACATGATGCTATGATGATGGGACCCACAAGGTGGGATTAGTGTCCTTAGAAGAAAGGGAAGAGAAGCAAGAATCCATTCTGTCTTCATAAACAGACACCTTCAGCAGGCCAGGGAGAACAACCTGGCCAGGAACTGAATCTGCAGGTTTCTTCATCTTGGGCTTTGGAGTCACTAGAATTATAATAAACAAAAGTGTGATGCTGAACCACCCAGTCCACAGTACTTGTTTTTAACAGTCTGAGGGAACAGAGAGTGGTGAAAGCAGTCTGTCAAACTGGACTCTCCTATTTGTTGGAGCCACAAACAAAAATGGAAAAAACAGGAGAAGGAATATTTTGCAGGAAAAATAATGGGTCTTATTTTTAGTATACTAAATTTGAGGAAAGGAAGATGTCCTGTGAGAAATTATAAAATTAGATATAGATAGATATGACAAAAGGAAGAAAATAAGTAAAAGCTGCTTTAAGATATAAGCATGTATAGATACACCTCAAATACCCACTCCAAGAGAAAACCACTGTAAGATGTAAGCATGTGTATTAGTGCTTACAAAAGCTTGCAGGACACGGGCAAGGCTCCTCAAAAGATTGCACATGCTCTGAATCAGATTTAATGCAGGACATGGAAATTTACAAGTTTGGCCTACAATGGCTGCCCACAGACTCAAATGTAGAAAAGTGCAAATGATCTGTCCCAGCACTCAAGGTCTGAAGGATCAACCAAACACTTGGAGCCCCAGGCAAGGTCCTGCACAGGTGGCAGAAGGATCCTCTAGGGAAGACCTAAGCATCTGTGCCGGGAGGTAGAAAGGTCAGAGCTAGAAGCTAAAGATTCTGCACTGGCAGGGAGAAAGTCTGGCCCTGGAAGCTGAAGAATAGGTGCAGAGTGCTAGGAGACAATGCCTAAGGCCAAAGCAAAGACCTGACTTCCTCCAAAGAGAACAGTAGTCATTATCCACTACAGTGAGGTTGCGAATACCTCCAGAGAGAATCTTTGAAGCTACCCTGAGGAAAATGAAACACAGCGAAGCTTTTCCCAGGAAAATCAGCTGATGTCCTTCCCTCCACTTCTCCTTTTTATACTATTCCAACAATAATCCTCATTAAAGTGGTTCTTTCACTCCCAGAACCACGCTGACTCAACTCAGCTGGACGTTCCCAGAGGACATTTAATCAATTCACCACCACAGCATGGACAGACCCACCTCAAATACCCTCCGAACCTTCTCTAGGATATGAGCTTGTATAGATGCAGGTCAGATACCTCTTCAAAAAGCCTTTTTCTCCTCTATACATCATATAACGTAAGGCGAAAGGTAAATTAGTCTTAGACTAGCTAAATAGCCAATAAATATTTTTGCATAGTCAGAATCTCTGTCTTTCTGAAGTGGCTCTTTGTTTTCCCAAAGGATGAATTATTTTGGAGAAACTTTGTTGGATGCAAGTAAGAATCTCATTGGAAAAATACAACGCTTTTTAGCACAAGGGCAAAACAGAGAAAAGTCACCTGAAGAAACTCTTGACAAACCTAGCTGACTACATTACACTTTTTTCTTGCAAGAAAATGAGGTAGGACTCACTCTAGTTTAAGTAGGGGAAAGAGTAATTAATTGGCTCTCAAGACTAAAAGATCTGGGGTTATCTGAGAATACATACAACGGATCTCCAGCAACATCAAGAGTCAAACACGATCCCCTTTCTCTTCTTGACTTCTCCTCGGAGGGTCTCGTTCCCATGTACTTTCCACACTCTTGGTTTCCCAGCAGCTCTTTTCTTTATCATCTTAAAAATTCTATTAGGAAAAGTACCTTTATTTAGGGTCCCAAAGAAAATCCCAGAATTTAATTTCTTGGCTATGTTTGAGGCATGAGTTTATCCCTTCACCACTGGTTCCAGTGGAGATGGAACGCGCAAATGGGCCCAGTCTGTATCACTGACCCACAGCAAGGCAGAGAGACAGGAAGATCCAATTCAGCACTGCTGAAATAGGATGAGCTCCCCAATGTGAAGTCAGACTCTAATATAAAAGGAGGAACAGATGCTTGGATGGCAGGATAAATGGCTATCCCAGGGACAGCAAAACTGAACAAGACAGTGTGTAGTGGGTCTATGCTTGTGTGCGTGTTGTGTGTTTGTGTGTGTGTCAGGAACATGTGTGTATCCACAATGACTGAATCCTGCAGCATGCTGCTTCCCACAATTCTTCTTCATTAGGGAGATTCCTCTTTTCTGTCAGAATGAGTAAGCTGGAGAAGATCCTCTGGATCCTTGGCTCCTAATAATCATATTAGCGCTTGAGAAAAAAATCCTGGATAATTTCAATCTTATTCTCTCTCAGTATTTCAGTGTCCCATTCCAGAGCTACATATTCCAAGTAAATGAGGCTTACCCAATGTAGCATCAAAAATTTTAAATTCTTTTTTTCTCTACATTCACTCCCAAATATTAGGCACATCATACAGGCATGTACAAGTGACAGATCATTGGCTCATCAGAAGTGTGGTTGGAGACTGTAATATGATGAGCTAATATGATATGTAAAGCCTTTTCACCACTACCTTCTTTCCTCCATAAAACCAGCACATCCATATTTCCACCCCCTTTGTCATTCCCTTGCTTCCTTTCCCTTAACATGCAGAAGCAGTTATCAATTATGTGTTATTCAATGCCGGTGTCTCCTGGTCCATATTTTTATTGCCCTTTTACAAATTGCTGGAGACTAAGGAAATGAAATTCTGTCCAGAACTAGAAAGACAATACTAATTTTTACTATATTTTAGGGGAAACATAGTACGTCTGTTAAATTATATGTCAGATGTACTCATAGTAACTACTCTTTGTATATAACATATGAAATTATGTTCCTTTGTTCGATGACAATTATGATCAAATTGAATTTAACCAGTACTTTTTAAAGGAAGGGTCATATGCTTCTGTAAATTCATTGAACATTTTATATAATCCACTAATAAATCAGAGACCATATGTCATATGTTGGGCATTCAGTGAAAGTACATAGTATTATAAAGTACACAGGGAAAATAAGCACATGATATGTACAGGTACTTATTGCGTCTATTGTATCTACTCTTTGCCTAATATCAGTGCAATGTGTGACATCTAGTAGACATTCCAGAATTATTTGTTTAGTGATTGAAAGAAAGTGCTTTTCTAGTGTATAAGATAAGGAGATACAAACTATAAGCAGAATAGAATAATTGTTGCAAAAGTTCTTTACAACTAAGCAAACCAAAAATAAATAAATAAATAAATAAGGAAAAAACATTGTACCATGCTGAGTTGCCTCTACACCAATCTCAATTAATAATCAAGGTTCTATAATACTACAGAGAAATTTTTGAGAGAAGGAGATTGCTTCCTGAGAGCTTCTATAATGCTAATAGAATCTTTAGACTCCATTGTGGCACTGATGATTCACGGGCAAAAGGCACGCACACTTTTTTGGCTTTTCATTATCAGCACATTTCTGGCCTGATTTGCTTTAGATGATTTAGACTCTGCTGCACCTGAACTGTGACTTTCCGTATCAGAAAAGGAATGAAAGATGAACAAAAGGTAAAAACGGGAAAAAGAAAATTAAAGCGGAAAAATGAGTCAAAAGTTGAAAACCCCTGAGTCCTTCCCACTCTATGTTTTGTAAGGTTGAAAGCTTAATTATCTGCCAGACCTCTGCCTATTTCCTCTATTCCCTCCTTCCAAAAAGCTAGTGTGTTGCATCTACAGGTCATTGCTTTATGGTGTGTGAAGCAAAACCCGTTTTGTTTTATTTCTGTTTTTTTTTTTTT
>NW_004955404.1:45607035-45726253 GCF_000276665.1 Chinchilla lanigera | reverse complement strand
TTTTTTTTTTTTTTTTTTCCCCCAGTTTGTCTAAGATCAACAGCAAGAGAATCCAGGGACCCAGACTCAGGACAATGCTCCTTTGGCTTTCTTTACTGTGACCATTCATTGTGGCAACAAAAACCATTTGTAAGTTTAAGCCATAAGCATATCTTTTCCTTTTACTAAAAGACTTCAGTAACTTTTCTAGTATAATTTTAAATTATACTTGTCCATGGGAAAGTCAGAAAAAAGCACAAGTGAAGCTCTTGTTCCATTATATAGGTATGATTTCTTCAACAGTCATGAAGTACAGATGTAGTTCAGAGTAGCTGTGCTCAGTATGAATTTGGAATTGTACACAAGCATATTAACTCCCAACTCAACACCCAGAACTCTAAGTCACTTCCCCCAGTGTAAGATCAGTTGCATACAGAGTTTATTTTTTTTAATTTTAAAAATAAAAGGAGGAAAGAATTAACAGACAGACAACCTTTTACAAAATAGCAAAGAACAATGCAGACAATACAGAGTTACAAATAAAGTGGTAGGAAATTAACAATGCTTGTTGTATTACATATTGATATCTTCAAAGTGGTTTCTCATGAAAACAGATAGAGACTTGCAATATTGATCAATCAAGGATTTAACAGTTTCTTTCAGCAAAGAAATGGAAGACAGTAGAACAACTATGTTAACTATCCTGTGTATACATACATACAAAATTTCTCCTTCTTTCCCTTCTCTTTTCCCATATCCCAGTTCCCCTTTACCATTGAGTGTTTTCCTATCATTTCACAATGTCTATTATACCTCCGAGTTTAAATTAACTCTTTCAGATTTTACGCTAGTGAGACAATGCAGTGATTGCACATGGAGGTCTGATTTATTTCACTTATGAAATAAAGTGGTCTCTAGTTCTGACCATTTACCCATAAAGGCCTTGAGGTTTTCTTTCTTTATAGCTGAGTAATATTCCATTACATTAAAGTACCACAATTTTCTTATCCAATCCTTGGTGGATGGGCATTTGGGTTGCTTCCACAATTTAGCAATTACAAATTGTGCTGCTATGAGCATAGGTGCACATATATCGCTGTGATATGATGTTTTTAGATCTTCTAGAAAAATACCCAGAAGGGGAATAGCTGGGTTGAACTGCTCATGGATAGGAAGAACCAACATTGTGAAAATAGCCATACTCCCAAAACTGCTGTACAGATTCAATGCAATTTGCATTAAACTACCATTAGCATACCTCACAAATCTCGAGAAAACATGCCTTAAATTCATCTGGAACCAGAAGAGACCCAGAATAGCAAAAGCAATCTTGGGCAACAGGGACAAGTCGGGTGGAATCACAATCCCTGACCTGAAATTATATTACAAAACTACTGTCATAAAATCAACCTGGTACTGGCTAAAATACAGACCTGAGGATCAGTGGAACAGACTGGAAGAAACAGCCACCACCAAAAACACACTCAGCCACTTAATCTTTGATAAAGGGGCCAAACAAACTCACTAGAAGAATGATAGCCTCTTTAATAAATGGTGCTGGAAAAATTGGCTTGCTACCTACCAAAGACTGAAAATAGACCCAAGCCTATCACCATGCACCAAACTCAAGTCAAAATGGTTCACAGTTCTCAATATTAAAACAGAAACACTAAATCTATTGGAAGAGAAAGTAGGTAAAAACCTTGAAGACATAGGGGTAGGCAGAGAGTTCATGAACAAAAACCAAACTGCACGTGAAACACTTGAAAGAATCAACAAATGGGATCTCATCCTACTGAAAAGTTTCTGCATATCTAAAGAAATCACCAGCAGAGCAAAAAGAAAACCCACAAACTTGGAAAAAATTTTAGCTCACTGTCCCTCAGACAAAGGGCTTCTATCTAGAACATATAAAGAATTAAAAAATATCAGCACCCCCCAAATTCAAAGACCCAATCCAAAAATGGGCAGCTGAGATGAATACACACTTCTCAGATAAGGAGATACAAATGGCAAATAAATATATGAGAAAATGTTCAACATCATTAGTCATTCGAGAAATGCAAATTAAAACAGCACTGAGATTCCACCTTACCCCAGTAAGAATGGCTAGCATTAAGAAATCAACCAATAACAAATGCTGGCGAGGCTGTGGAGAAATAGGAACCCTTCTCCACTGCTGGTGGGAATGCAGACTGGTAAAACCACCATGGAAATCAGTTTGGAGATTCCTGGATATAGAGTTTAATTATGTAAGTTTCAATTTTCTGTAGTATCAATGAGTCAGACTTACACTCAGAACATGTAACCATCATTTTCAAGACTAATATTGGCTAATAAAACAAAAAGTCTAAATCAATAGAAATTATAACATAAGAGGCAAAAATGGGAATTCCATTTTGATTTGCACTGATGTCATATGTTTTATGGTTTCTCTCTTCAGAAACCTAAATCCTTTTCATGATATACAAAATGATGAGAATATCATCTGGTTGGTACAGATATATTGGTTTATAACAATTCAAACAGTTGCTATATTAATTGAAATGTAGTAAATATAATATAATGAAATATTTTCAAAATGATTTAATGCAATAAATCCATTCAGCTCAACAAATAGTTGCACTAAATTTCTAGTTTGAAAGCATTAATACACCACCCTATTTCTGGGGGAATCCTATTATTTTTCTCCCTATACCATAAGTGTCTAGCCTGTATGAATCTACATTGCATGTGGGCATTTTGTTATATGAAATCTTTCTAGCAACATTGGAATAAAGTTGTCCATTTTTCATTGAAATATTTGTTAAATCTATCAAGTACCTGTTCCATGAAGAAAAAAGCCCAAGATTTCTCCATAAAATATAAACATAAAATGGAGTTATGCTAATTCTTTAATGATCAAAATCTGAAAATAGCTTATATTTTAAAAATCTAGTAGGAAGCCATTCTTTCTTTTAATGCATCAGATTTTATGAACTGAAGCTTCTTTTCTTGGCCCTCTGTACATTAGAATGTTTGATTACTGGTTAGTAAACATAAACATCTTTATGGATTCTTCTAAAATTATTTTAAGGATCTTTACCAAGCATCTTTGGCTTCTTTATATTCGTAAAGAAGAAATCACCACACCACAAAAAATGCTGTCTTTCAAGTATAAAAATCCAGCTATGCCACCATTTTGTTTAGTAATAAGTGTAGGAGAAGAAAAATATTGACATTCACTTTACTGTATTTTTCTCTTATATTGGCTACTTTCCTCTCATTGCTGAGACAAAGTACTTGATGCCCAGAATTAAGGAAGGAAAGGTTAATTTAGCTCACAGTTTGTGGAGGTTTCAGTCTATACTGAGCTGGTACCAAGGCAGAGTGACTCATGGCAGAGGGCAACAGTTTATGGAAGTGGAAAACAGCAAAAGCAACAAGAGCAAAAAGCGGAGGATCAAGGGAGAAGACTTTCTGTTCCTCATATTGTATGTAGGCTAGTGTAGCACTCAAACTCACAATCCCAGCATTGGACCATGAATCAATGACCAGTTTTAGAAGCCTGCCCCATGACTACATAATGCTTTGGTGGGCATGCAGACAAACCATAACATATGCTTTTACTTGAGAGCATAGCAGTAGGATAAATACATACTTCTCTACATTTTCAATTGTACTCTCTACAAAAGAAAATTAGTCTATACAGGAAAAGCTAGTGTGAAATGCTCACTGATACTTCTGCTTGCTTCAGCCCAGACGGAATTGTCATGCTATGCTTCATTGTTTGTCTTCCGAGATAGCAGAGAAAGAAGTTTATGGCAAGTTTTTAGTAAGGCAGATGCTAATAGTTTTAATATGGAAATTACATAACTTATTATGATTTGTGTTGTGAAGCTCTTGATTTCTTTTTTACTTTGAGTGATTGAGAAAAGTTGTGGTAACTGTCAGCATTTAAAATCTAAATGGTAAAATTATAAATGAATACAGCCCACAGAATGAATATAGTCAATGCTAGCTCACAATGTGATGTCCAAATTCTGTTACTACGTACTATCCAAAAGTGGTCAAGTAAAATTTAAACAAAACATTAGCTAACATAGTCAAGAATCATCAGTCAGCATTGTAGTGCTGAGGTAGTAATGCAAGTTTAATTCTTAAATGTATAAATAAGCAATAAGAATCTAGGAAACATGCCTCTACCTCCTTATTCACATGGCACCAAAGAAGAAAAAACAGCAAATAAGCTAACTAGCTGGAGGAATCCCAGAAGTTCTAACAACACAAGGTAAGAGTTTCATACTTAGCCACATCAGCACTTACTCACCTAACCCTCACCTTGAATGAAGTTATTATTTAGATTCATGAAAAAGATGGCATTTATTATTTCTGAAAATGAATTTGTAAGCTTTACAAAGAGTATTGAGAGAGGAGCTATATTATATTGGTGCTTATCTTAAGGGAGCTGGATGGATTAGCTAAACCGTCTCTGGCAAATGTGTTATCTTCCTCTAAACGTAAATGACCCTTTGCTCTTGACAATATGCACTCTACCTCTCCCTTTATCCCTCCATTAAATGTTTACAGACACATCGTTGTACATTCCTGAGGCCCAGTATCCTCATCCAGATGAGAAAGAAAAAAAGATTTGCCCAAGGGCACTGCAAGGTGATCAAATGCAAAGCACATTATTTATTTATTTATTTATTTATTTGGTACCAGGAATCAAACTCAGGACCTTGCGCTTGCCGGACAGGCACTTGTGCCACTGAGCTATATCCCTGGCTCCACAAAGCACTTTATTAACCATTAGCATACTGTTAAGAGTAAGACACTAGATTCACATGCCTCAAGTCTTATCTAGGCTGTATGGCTTAGAAGTGGTAGATCCATGGGGTCGCTATTCAATCTTTTTGTTTATCAGTTTGCTCAGCAGTAACGTGAGGATAATGATGACACTTACCTAATACAGTTGTTTTCAGGATTAAGTGAGTTTATTCAAGTAAAGAATTGAAGTTCTGACATATAGGACATGTTATCTATGCACTGGGTTTTTGTATATATGATTTTGAGAAGATCTAAAAAAGATCACCCTCATATATAACATCAATTCTTTATGCTACTGTCTATGCACACATTCTGATTAGTAAGAAAAGCACTTGAAGAAAATTTTTCATTTCAGGATGATTGAAAAAGATTTTCAGAAATCTAAGGCAACATATTCCCCAGTCTTTTATTAAAGTGTCAGTGCCCCATAATAAGGAAGATCATTATCTTTTACTGAATAAGCCAACAAACTATATTATATCAAATACTTTTCAAAGTATATGTAGAATATAGTTATCAACAAGAAAGGAAGATAGGTGGATAGATAGATGATAGATAGATAGATAGATAGATAGATAGATAGATAGATAAACTAGCCTTTCCTTATTCACAAGAGATATATTACAAGATCCCCAGTGGATACTTGCAATCTTTGTTAGTAAAGAACTCTACACATATTATACTTAAGAAATACATCATATTTTTTAATAAGAACATGCTTATGATAGTGTAACTGATAAATTAAATACAGTAAGAAATTAATAATTATTGATAAAATAAAATAATAAAAACATATGAGACTATCTCTGCTCCCCCTCATTACCATTTTTGTACTGTATTCATCCTTCTTGTGATAAAATAAGATTGCACTTAGCATTTTACAGCTTTTATTTGGCATATCCTAATACCAGGCTCATTAATGTTGTATTTTGAAGTCACAATTGGGTAAAATATATGTTATTTGAACACAAGCACTGAGGTAATGGAAGCAATACAATAACTGAGATGGTTACCTAGTAACTAACGGAAAGGTAACGTATAAAGTGAGGCTACATTGGACAAAGGAATTATTTGTGTTCCAAGTATGGCAAGTGCAATGAACTAAAATTTGATCATGCTACTCAGAATAACATGAAATTTAAAACATATGTTATTTTTTTCTGGACTTTTTTTTTTTTTTTTTTTTTGGTATTGGGAATCAAACCCTGGACCTTGCGCTTGCCAGGCAGGCACTTGTGCCACTGAGCTATATCCCTGACCCTTGGGCATTTCTTTAACAGATACTTTCAGATCACTGTTGACCATGAGTAGCTTAAGTTACAGAAAACAAAACCAAGAATAAGGGAGGCTAATGAATAGCTTTAGAGTAAATATTTAGATTCAAAATATCTCTATATCTCTCCTAATTAAATCAATAAAGATGCCTGGCTAGAAAAAAGATAAATAGATACAGTTAACAGTGGGTTGAAAATTCTGCATTTTGATGTCTATTTTTATCTTAGAGATTTCTCAGTAGTTTTTCTAGAAGACCACAGGAAAAATAAAGGTTTATCCACAAATTAACTTCTGATAGCTAAAGCAGCAGTAGTCTTGCAAGAAAAACAAGAATCATCAAAGAAGAAATAGGTCAACTGATTTTTAAGAAGGCCTGAAATCACTTTCTACTATAAAGCAGTTAAATTGAAAAGCAACAGGCTGTTTAGATTTACAAAGAAAGAATGTCTATAGATATATTCATACATATTTACAATGTCATGTGTTTTCACAAACAAAACAGATTCATTTCACACATAAAAAGTATGAAATAGGAAATGTCTCTGTGTCATTTAATTCATAAACATATGTATATATGGCCAAGAGGATCATTTTGTTTCTCTACTAATTAGGTCACTGCAGCAGAAAATAAAACAATTTCTAACGTAGCGTATTCATACATCTGACTATGGAATACCTTATAAGAAAGGCAAGCTTTCCTTGCTGTTGAGGTTGTCATAAAACTCAATGACCTATGAAATTAAGAAAAGACTGGATTTTGTTGCTTTAAACCATAGATCTTGTTGAATCTCAGTGATAGCAAAAAGCATACAGTAAACATTTTTTTAAAAGTGTGCAGTGTAGACATTTTCCATAATCATATATTTATGGCCAACCAATATAATTATTTTGGTCATAATACTCAAGTCATAAAATGATGAATTTTATGGGTTAAAGACTTTGCTGTAAAATATAAATGAACTGTTTATGCCATAATCTACCCTCAAGTGGTAAATTATAGAATGAATTATCAAAATAATTTTTTGATCATGAAGAATAGCCACCTATAAAGGCCAATCACATGATCTCAAAAGCCGTAAATACTAAGGCTTGAAAAAGGTTCTTTTATTATCCCAAGGATCATATTTCAATTAGTAACAATCTTATAATGTTTAATTACACTAAAATTATTATGAGCTGCTTGTGTTCATTATTTGGCCAGGTAGAATAATACTACACTGGGGCAAGACAGTCAACATTTACTCAGAATATCCGGGAATCTGTCAACATAACCTCAGAAAATTCATTTCATGTCTCAAGCTCTTGGTGGTGTTTTACAAAAAGAGAAAAGAGATTGGAGAAAGATCTTGATTCTGGCATCTGGTTCCTAAGGTAAGATGAAATGAGAGTTTCTGAGTTTCTACCTCTCAGATCATAATGACTATTCAAAGGGTATTTATACTCTGGAAGACAATAGGTCATAAAATATAAGATCAAGAAAAAGAACCTGAAAAATCGTAAGACTGATTTATTCCATGCATATGTGCACATTTCCCCAATAACAGTAAATTTGAGAACTAGCCCCAAATAAAGATATGATTATGTACAAAATGTAATACTCTCAAATTGGAGCTTATTATCAAGGTTTTTTTTTAAACTTAATGTCTTGGATGGTGGTCCCAAACCACTTGTAATCAAAAAGAGAAATGAGTCAGAAGAAAACAGTCTCTAGCATCGGCTGTACACACACACACACGCACACACACACACACACACACACACACACAAAGCACAAACCTCTCAAGCTTCAGATATGACCCCACTGATCTTCCAGTATTATATTTTCAAAATTCATCTCTATTTTAGTAAATGAATCAGACTTCTCTGAAAAATGGAGAATAGGCCATCCTTAAGAAAGTTGGAAAACCTGGAACCTCTATATTTTCTGATAAATAAACACATATTGGACTTTGCAAAGCTGGGATTCACTGCTCTCAGGAGTCTGGGCTTAGCTTTTTAAAAGTGTACACATTGAAATACGTATTTCAAATGTGGACACAAAACATCAACTCAAAATACGAGTACCACTCTAAATCACCTGGTCTCTCAGGCAGGGAGAAAGAGAACAAGACACGATACAGAAGTTACTGGATGTATTTGTTGGTTAATATATACAAATGATGGCGGAAACTTTTAGAGCTTTCTACGATAACAAACAACCCACTGCGGCATGCGTGCCATCAATTTACCATCCCTGATAAACAAAATGCATTTACTGACTTGAATAGTTTATCATTGAAGCTTTATCTTTCAAGCTTATCTAAAACATATTTATAAAAATAGATTTTCTTTCTTCATATATCTGTTGATATTTCATGCATAAATAAGTTGAGAGTCACTTTCTAATAATACCCTCTCTACTGTAACAAGTCTTTTTATACATGCATTGCAACAACTAGCACTGTATTCCCTTCCTATTCATATCCTTCAAACTGGATATCTTCATTAAATACCAACAATATTTTGAAGGCCAAAGTTATTTATGGAATTAATAATCTGAAAAATCACTCTCAGCCAGGCTTAAATTGGCCTGTTATCTCATTTGTTAATGTCATTTATTATTCGCAAAGTTCCCTGAATTCACAGATAGAGAGGCAACATCACTAGTTTTTCAAATATCAATGTTATTTAATTTCTCCAATCACTGGGCTAAAATAGATGGGTTTAAAAAATAGTAACAGATGGAAATTTTTTCTGAGCTGATACAAAGCTCTCATTAAGAATATGGTGCCTGCTCTAGTATGCGTTGGTTTATTGCCTTCCAAACATGTGTTTGCTTTTTCTTGTAGACACAAGCTTGGAGTCAAACACTCCATAATTGACTGCTTATGAATGTTTTCTATTGAATGATTGACCTTGGTGGTGTGTCACAGTTTGAGAGAGTGATCCACAGAACTCCTGAGCTGCCACTGAAAGATCATAGGAATATTTGCCATTCATGTCTGTGCTCTGAATGATATTTGATGAATACAAAGTCTTTAAACATTGTTGGATACATTTAGTATTCAGAGTCAAAATGACTTTTTTTGCATTTTTATCCAATACTGTAAGGGAAACTTATTTTTATATTCACAGATATTTAAGAGTTGAATGTCCTGCATGTGTTATTTTCCAGATATAGTAAATGCTGAAGTCTGATTTTTTATTTTTATTTTTTTAAGAAAGTGACTTTCATTATAGGCATTTGGATATGTTGCATTCTTAGCATAAAGCAAAACATTGTGAAAGATGTGCTTATCTTTGATTTTAATACCAGTAGCAAAAGGATTTTTTGAAAGGTTTTAACATATACCCATTGAACTGGGCTTCTTTTTAAAAAGAATTATTTTCTAGTTATACTCTCCATATTTTGTCTTTCAATGATACACATTCTTAGCCCACTGTTGCAGAGTTTGTATTCCAACTACTTCTTCTGACATAGTATAATTGAGAGTAGTCTGCAACATCAAAATGAGTGTTTCTAAACACTAGTGCTATGTCTTGGATATGGTCAAAACATATTTTCCTCAAGGTTTCTGTTCTAGAAGTTTGGTTTTCCCAAGGCAATGTTGAGAATTGGTAGAGTATTATCCCTAGTGGGAAGTAATTAGACCGAGAGGACTCCATCATTATTTATGAACTGTTATTGTTTGGTAGAAATTTCAGTTTTCGTAGGACTAGATTAGTACTGAAAGGGTAAGTTGTTATAAAGCAAGACCACCCATTAATCTCTCTTGCACACAGCCTTTCCCATCAGTTTGTCTTCCATGCTACT
This sequence comes from Chinchilla lanigera, assembly GCF_000276665.1. Classification (NCBI taxonomy): domain Eukaryota; kingdom Metazoa; phylum Chordata; class Mammalia; order Rodentia; family Chinchillidae; genus Chinchilla; species Chinchilla lanigera. The sequence goes on along the minus strand of NW_004955404.1, from coordinate 45,716,397 downwards.
TCACAGCCAAAGGAGGGTCCCATCAGAAGACTACATAGATAGGGCCATGCAATCTTGGACTCTTAGTGGCCAAAGCTGTGAACTGAAAGAATCTGTTTTCTCTTTAAATTTTTCAGCATCAGGCAATCTGTTATCAGCAAGGTGAACTAATCCAGTTAGTAACTAGACTCTATGAGGAGCAAACAAAGAGAAGCTACCAAAAGCAATTAAGTTTAAGCATAGCTTTCAGTAATTTTAGACTGCATTGCCTAATTTTAGACTGCATAGATTGCTCATAGCACCTTTATTTCTTAGACCCCTGCACTGAGCTGCTGAAGGTAATCATTTCATGAATTTGTAGTAGTTCCTGCACTGCAACATAGACTGAGATAGATAAGTACTTGAAAGACCATGCATATCAAAGAATTGCTTTAGTTGAAGAACTTTTGAAGTACTGAATATCAATTAACTTTTATTAAATAAAAAGAAGTAATTATTATTCACCCAAAAGTAAAGGAGAATTACTTGTATAAGTGTTGAAATTGACTTGGGATTAGTAGTTTTTAAACCGGGCAAATGTAGAAAGGTGACCATTAGCATTGAGGGCAGGAGAAGCTCTGGACGCCAATAATGTGGAGCTTGTCCCTGACGTCTCCATGAAACACACTAGAAATTCCCCCTCTTACTTCACCTGGTGTCCCCCAATCAGGATGTAGTTTTGTCTTCTGTCACTGTACTTTTAAGATTGCTCTGAGCCTTTCATTTTGGAAAAAAAAAATAGAGTATGAAGAATAGCAGTGGTACATGTGAGGGAAAAGTGGCACGAATATAGAAATTGTGGAAGATACATTATTTTTGCTTCCAATTCATTGAGTCTGTCATCTATAATTTCCCCTTTCTGTGTGGGATCACTTGTTTATATTTCACTTTTTTACTGACAAGTAAAAACTACACATAGAGTATACAGCACAATATTTTGAGATATATACATATATATATAGTGAAATAGATTTGGCTAGCAAATTAACATGTGCATTACCTTATATATCTTTTAAAAAATATGCTCTCTTAGCAATTTGCAGGGATATATTGCATTGTTTTAACTGTAGCCACCATGAAATATAAGATATCTCTTGAACTTAGTCCTACTATCTAAAATTTTGGACATTTTGACCAACATTTCCCCAACTTGCTAAATTTGATACTATTGATTTTTCCACTTAGCTGTTACTGAAAATCAAATGAGTGAATCCTGACCAGATTCTTGATAGAAAATTATTAGTGACACCATTATAAATACCTTAAACTGAAAGGTAGAAACTATACTAACACGTACATGAGTGCTCAAGATTTCTTTTTTGTGATTCATAAAGCTGTCTTTAAAAATTTTTGCCGATCAGCTTCACTAGGGAGGTGCCATAAAAGGTTTCATTAACTTGGTCAATCACCGTTTCTCTACTGATTACATATATTGATTACTAGAGTGTGGAAGCACTGTAGCTATATTGATGGGTGCCTACCTTGCTCACTTAGGTTTATATTTCATATTTCCAGTATCAGGAGCTCCATTACACTTTCTTCTCATCTGTTGTGTCCATGGTCAATAGTATTTTTTTTCCCATGGCCAATAGTAATACTTTCTCCCTCTCCCTCTTTTCCAGCTTTCTGTCAAGTACCTTAGTCTAAGCATCAGACAGAAAACAATAATTTCTTTTCCTGGATTCCTACTCAACTCCAATTTTTGGGTGGTACTTGGATTTTAACCTAAAGCTTGTACCCAGCTAAGTCCCCAACATTTTCTGAATTTTTTTTTTTTTTTAATTTGAGATAGGGTCTCACTAAATTGCTAAATTTCCCAGGCTAGGCTCAAACTTGTGCTCTTCCTGCCTCAGGCTCCCAGAATGCTAGGATTACAGATGTATCCCATTTTATTTCAAAGGAAATTAGAAATGAGCCTGCCCTAGCAAAAAACTCCTATCAATCCGTTTCTATTTCTAGCCCCTCTCAGAAATAGACTGGGGCAGAAGACAACTCCTGGCTATCGCCATTGTCACTGAAGACTGCATCAGGAAACAGGACAAAGCAAACAGGAAACACTGTACTTGCCAACAATTACTAGGGCTACTCAAGTGCATCCTGGTGCACCATTTTTATATCCCCTCAATGAGAGCAGTGCGAATCCATAAACAGTGAGTGTTAATATTTTAAAGTACCCCATTTCCTTAAAACTGTTTGTGCCAGGAGGTATGTGGGGGACACTGGAAAGTCTGAGCTTACTCAGTGAAATAATGAAACATGATTTGGCTCTAATCAGTAGTCATAATGTTAAAATCAATGACTAGCTATTGAAGTGTTATAGAGAATGTAAAAATGTATACAACCTTCTTTCAGAAGGATGCTAATCCATTGATTACATCTGCTGACTTCAGAGCTGCAGTTAGACTTAGAGACTAATGGAGAGCCCACCTCTCCTCACCACACGCTTCTGCATGGCCCTGAGATTGTCAGTATTAACGATGATACCCTACCTCCACCCACTCTGCCTTTCATCACCTAAAGCTCTCAGCCAGAAAGTGGTGACAGAGGCGGCCAGCGTTGTATGTCAACAGATTATCAGGATGGTTATTAATATTCCCTTGCTAGGAACCTTTTAAATCCCCACATTGGCAATCCTAATGCTCTGTTGATTTTTGTTACTTGCTGATAAGGCTTTTAATGGCCAAATCCCAGTATATTTTTAGATCTTTTGTCACCAAGGGTTTCCTGTCACTCACTGAGGTTGAAATCAGCAGGCTATTAGCTTGCCCAGGGTATAATCTCAAGTCCTATGGAACAAGGGCTTGCAGTAAGTAGGCGTCCTGATTGTAGAATTTACTTTTGATTTTTTTTTCATTGAGCACTGTCATTTCAGCCTTTAAAACCGAAAGTGAAAACATATCTGTCTGGAGCTGTATTGGAAGTCTCTTAAGGAAAACAAATGCATTCTATATTTTTACATTAAAATTACATATATTTATAATTAAATATATATAATATATATAAATTGTATGTATTATGTTTTTTAGCACATCAAATTGTATTTCAAGTACTTTTAAAATTACCAGTTAATTCTCTTTATTCCTTAGGAAAATTAGTTAGACTGCTTTTTCAAATTGGATTACAGCCATCCCTTAACTAAAGGCTAATTATTTGTCAAAGGAGGAAGTTACATGAGTTAAACGAAGAAAAAAGAAAAAATCTTCACCACACCAAGAAATATTGGTGTCCCATAAAATACAGAAAAAAGCTCTTGGTCACCATTGAAGTGTTTCACTGAGGACTTCTTGTAAACTGAAATAAATCTCTGACCATAATCTTTAATTTATTATTGAGGCTTCCACTGCATAAGCAGGAGAATGTAACAAGAGTGGAAGAAAGAGGAAAGAGGAACTAAAAGGGTTTCCCCTGAGTAGTGAATGGAGGAAGGAACAGTTATAACCACAGGTAGAGGAAGTGTGCCTAGGGAAGTCTATTATGCACAGGCAACATACTGCGAATGTGGACTAACTGATGAACACATGGCCAAAATCAATTCCATGGGGCAAAAAAAGAAGACATTCTGCTAAGTATATACTGTTACAATTTTCTTAAATAGTCTTTTTTAAAAACCCATATAAGTTACATGCTAAACAAATGTGTTTTTCTTTTTTTCGTTTCTTTTTCATAGTACTAGGAATTAAACTCGGGGCCTTATGCATGTTAAGCAAGTGCTCTACCACAGAGCTACATCCCTAGCCCCTAAAAAGTTTCAAATTACGAAACATCCAATTGCAGGAAGGTAGAGTGACATCACTTTATTTAAAGGTCCTGAATAGTTTGCTTTTAAAGGAAATTTTAAAGGTCACCCCACCACAGAAAAGTAGATAACATAGTAGGAAAGACATGTACAGACAAAAAGGTCCCTGAGTTGAAATGTCACGAACAAACCCATGAAGAGAATAATGTGAGGCATGAGGAGGTTTTAAAATAAATAACTCGTTGAATGAAGGAGGCTTTTAATAGAAAGTGAGAACATGATCTGAAGACGTCGACTGTGAAATGTGATAAGGATTATGCACTAAAGTTTCCCGGAAAAGTCAGCCAGACACAACCTCCAGTACATCATCTCATTCAGCTGCACATTTTCTTTCAGTTGTAAAAATATGTATTCTCTTTCACTAAATCTTAGCTGCCTCCTACAAGCCTTGCTTCTTTCACAATAGACAGCTACCTCACTTTCAAGAATCAACACTAATCCATTCCATTAAAGTCTGAAGAGACAAAAAAGGAAAAATATTGTGCTGACACTGACATCTAAGAATATGTGGAGAACGCAGTAACTAATGAAACTGCATACTCACAGTAGTGAGGATGGTAGGACCCACCTTATGCTCACCAGGGATCACATTCTCGCTACTTATTTTGCATCAGTTTTCAAAACAATAAAATAACATATAAGTTTGAAGTGTGACATGGACAAGATATTTTCCTCCTCAGTACTTATCTCTGAACCACAAAGCAGTAGGAATTTCCCACTGATGACCTTTGCCCCAAGGGACTCTGCTGTGCTTCTGGTCACATCCAAAATTATAAAATCACACTTGCTGATGGTGGTTTCATATTGCTACAGCTAAAACTCTTTTCTTATTGAGTCTCTCTCTCTCTCTCTCTTTCATGTTCTCACAAGGTACATGATAATTATGCAGAAAAACTCCTTTGCCACATAGTATTTTTTCTTTTATCCCATTTTATATTCCCTCAACATTTTGTTTGTTGCTATTACTAGAGGGGTAATAGTTGCAAAGAAAATACTGACGATATGACCAGTGAGGTAAGATATAAAACATACCATGCAGAACATGAATTATTTTCACATATCATGTATATATATATATTTATATATATATATAATCTTTCCCTGTAAATTAGCCACTGTCTTTAAAATGATGGTTTCTACTTATGTTCTATGAAATCTATAAAAAATAGTCATGCACTAAAATACTCAAAATGTAATTATAAGGCAAAGTATCTATGTGTAAAATAATATTACAATGAGAATAGTATGGAATTTAAATGTATAAAACACAAACTGTGGTCTTTGGTGTCTAAGTGGCATTTTATCAGTGAGTAGAGAAGTAATGTACAGCTGTAAAGACATCTTGGATGAGAAGAAATTTGAATCAAACTATTCTCAAAAATGGTCTAGAAAGATTGATGAAGTTAGGTAAGGACTTTTTACGGAAGATAATAGTCTGCATTTTAAAAAAATCACTAGCATAGAAATTTAGAGATAGAAGTGGATTGATCTAATGTTGTTCTATGTCCATGGAATATTCCTGAATAAGATTTTGCAGTATGTTAAATTTAACAAGAATGAATATTTTGTGTCCCATCCCATTGAATAACTTTAAGAATCTGCTTTTTAATGAGGCATTTGCATTTAATCTTATATTTAGAATGCATCATCTTTAACTTGGTTATTTCCATTGGAATAGGATCCTTAAGGGTGTTATGATTATTGCTTAGTAAAGAAAGATTCCTCAAAATATATTTCAAGAGTAAAGATGAGAATACTTATTTGTGAAGAAACCTGGAAAATACTGTACTTACAATAGCAAACTAAGCATTGTGTAATAAAAATTTCAGAAATGTGATCACTAAAGCACTTACAGCAGTTCAAGAGGGCTATTTTTGAAAGACAGAAAGAGAAACTTTAGAAAAGTGATTCACAAGACTGCAACTATTGATAGAGAAAAGCCGAAGGACTGAGGAACAGATGAGTCAGAAGCAAATTTAGGAGGAGCGCGTCAAAAATGTCTTAAAGATTCGTCATCTGGGGGGAGCTACAATCCACTCTAGCTAAAACAAGCAAAAAGAGGAGAAGATGAATGTATATTTATATAACATTAAACTGAAATTAACATGAATTGTTAATTTTTAAAACTGAATGCCACTTCTTTTTTAATAACAGCTTTGAGATGCAATTAGCATATAATAAGATTTGCGCTTTTAAATTGTGTAATTTAGTATTTTTATATATTCATAGAATTACACAGTCATGTCCACTATCTAATTTTAGAACTTCTTGTTATCCCAAAAAGAAATCCCAAGTCCATTAGCAGTCATGCCCCATTTTCCCTCAGCTCCTAATGCCCTCTATTTTCCATCTCTGTGGAGTTCTATATCCTAGCTATTTCGTGTACATGGAATCACAAAATATACATTTGTGTGACTTGCTCTTTTTCAGTTAGCTTGCTGTCAAGCTTTATTCATGTGGCATATACCAATTTTTTATTTCTTTTTATTAAGTACATAACTGTCCATTAAATGGGTATCCCTTATTTGTTTATTCAATCATTAATTCATGGATGTTTGAGTTGTTTGCATTTTTGTCAATTAAAATGATACCATAAACATGTGTACAAATATGTCTGCGATTATAGTTTCATTACTTTTGGCCATATATCTCAGATTGGAATTTTCCTGCCTCTTGAATGATAAGAAACCAATGTAATGATCTTATTTTTAACTAAAAGTAAAAATAAAACAAAAAGAAATTTCAAGTATAGTTTTTAGTATAAAATGTTCTCAATATTTTGCCTTTATAATGTTCAATGAAAATTGGTATTTTGAGTTATAATGTGCAGGTACTGTAAGAGCTTCAGATTCTCAGAAAGACATTGGATTATTTGTTCATTATACTACTCTTAGTACATAATAAAATTATGACAATTTTTCAAAAATTTTCAACAACAAAGTTTGAAACAAAGAATAATTGAATCAATTCAGTTAAAAAAGTAATCAAAATATCAAATAGATTTATTTTCCTTAAAGTGTTGACCACACTGACAATACTCCAATGACAAATTTATTTAATTATGAAATTATTCAGTTAACATTTACAGTTTAGGCTGACTTAATAGTTCTCATGTTACAGTCATAACTGGTATTTGTTCTAGAATGCCTGTATCTCATGCATCGTTGTAGGTGCTGTAAACCAAAATTTGGTAAGATAAAGTCTTTCCAAGTGGTGTACAGGATCAAGCATGAAATAATTGTCATTTAGATTGTATGACACCTGAAAAATTACTTATCTAATCAAGTTTAAGTTCAATGTTATTGGTCATTTTGATTATGGTATGTGAATGACTCACTAATTAAAACTGTGAATATCTGTGATGCACTTTTGGAGAACAATACACACTTATCTTAAGTGATTTGTTTGTTTACATTGTTTATGACAAAATGTTACACTGGTCCTCGTTTTGCTTTATCAATTTGAATTCAAAACAAGCTCACTCAGTGCTCTCTGTCTGTACAAGATGCTTGGTGTGCACAGCCTGCAAGGGTTTCCACACTGAAGAGCCACAGCTTCAAGCATGATTTGACTCTTAGCTTGCACAGTTCCTGAGGCTTCTATCTTTGAAATTTCTTTACCGCTTTTTCTCTTTGCATCAGTGGTTCTCCTTTTTGGCTTCCATTGAATCTCTTAGAGAGTTGTGAAAATATGGATGCTTCTCTCTCACAAAAAGATTCTTATTGCATTGATCTGAAATTCAGTGTGTGCATCAGCATTTTGAAATATTATCCAGGTGGTGCGAATGCACATTTTAAGTATTAATCATCAACATAGCTAATCTCAGATAGATGCTGAATTCCTCCACCTTAGAAGATAAATGCTGCTGAAGAATCACCCTTGAATTTTTATTATAGATCCATGACCTTCAGAATGGCCATTAACACTGTCAGACCCTACTACCCTAATTATCTGTTCGACTTGCTCATGTTTTTTAAAGGCATATTTTATAACTTCTGCACCAGATTCTAACCTTAAGGTCTAGGACATGTGTCAGTACATATTTTGCCTCTTTTGTTCTGTGAGAAAACAAAGCCATCAGAATTTTATCTTCCACCTAACAGGAATGCCTGCAATGCCTACAACTGCCCTGCTTTTCTGTCTGATTGTAGTGGAAAGAGGTACCTCCTCCACATAAAGGCGGTCCATAGCATGTGCTTTCAGCAGCAAACAGTTTTCTTGGCTCAGGGATTCCTTTACTTGGTAGTCACATTTGGATTCTTTTGACCTGTTCAACTGTCTATGTGGAAAGAGTCAGATTTGTGATCTGGCCACTGAGCAGTAACAAACAGGTATATTCTCGGGGCTCCAGGCAGATGGGCGCTCCCAACATGGGCACCTCAAATTCTCTACAGACCTGAAGCATTGAACCTGTCTGTTTTACAAACTCCTAATTTTTTTCTTTGTTATAGGAACTTTGCAGAGACAGAAGTTTTGCTCTACAAAGAGTTTAGTGTTCACCCTCACAGAATCAAGCGAATATTCAGAATATTTGAATTTGTCTGAAGTAGGTGACATTCCAGTGAGAAACTAAGTGGGGAACAACGATGCAATGGGGAAAAGGTAGGTCATATTTACAGCTCCTATTGGAAAATAGCCGTGATGAAAATAGAATATTTGTTTAAATTGAAATCCATAGTCTATGCTATTAATGTTTGTATTTTATGTCCTAGTGTTATGAAAATTACCTAGGAAATTGTTCCAGAGAGCTATTGTTCTACTTCTTTCCTTATTTCACAAATTGTTCATGCATGTTCTTCATATTGTTTTATAAACACATTCCCAAGGAATGGCCTAAAAACAGGGTAGGAAACATCCTACCATTTTCTGCTTTCTGAAGAAAATCATTCCGCTTCTAAATTTCCTCTGTGGTATCTCAAAGGTTAGCTATGCTTTACCTCAGGCTAAGCTGTGGAAATGGATCATGAGCTTTTCCAACCTACTGTGACTGTTTCTACCCCCTGCCTTAAATACAGACCCCTGCGTGTGGCTGTGAAGCTTCACTGAGGCAAGGAAAGAATGTTAAGTTAATATACCTAGAGAGACGCTTGTCAAAGCAGCTGAAAGGAATCTTGTCTCATTATGCTTTTGAATCTATTCAGATGGAATCAACAATTCCCACTTAAAATTTGACTACTAATATCTTGGTAGCGATTTAATGTTCAGCTTCATGATAAGGTGTCTGTCTTTTAGAAACTGTATGTTAATAATATAGCTTTTTCACTCACAGAGGTGTAAGTTGTAAAGGTTTCATTATATGAATCAGTGAGGCCTAAGAATTTCAATATATGATATATTTTGCCAGTATAAAATGTCCCTTTAATCTTTGCTATCATTTGCACATTTAAAAATAGATCCTCTACTTTTATATTTGGACTTCAACTGCTTTTTCTAGCTATTTTACCTAATTTTTGAGAGTGAAATTGATAGTCTCACCCTCAGCATAACATAGCTTTACTAGCATTAAGACATAATTAAGAGACTAAATTCAGTATTTCCTGAATTTCTAATATTGGCCTTTTAAAATATAAATTTAGTTTTGAAGCTCTGCCCCTGAGGGGAAATACCAGTGACAACCAAATCAATTTCTGGCAGTTAAGTTTCAAGCAACAGTGGGGTTTCTGTTTTGGTTCTGGGCAATTTCTTTGCTGCCAGTCAAGAATCTTCCCTCAGATGCATCTTTTGTCCAACCCATCTAGAAGCAGACTGATGACTGACAACACAAAATGTTCATCATCAATAGAATGCCAGGCCCATGTACAAACAGCAAAGACTTTGATTAGCAACTTCATAATACAATTCTAATATTGGAATATTTTATATCATTGACTAGAATTATATATATGTTCTTCTTACCTAATATTGAACATACCTTGGCACTTTAAGAAAAAGTATGTGTTAATAATGATAGGGATCCAGGTTTTAGGAAATAGTTTAATAAGGATAAAAGAGTCACTTAAATTTATAAAGGTAGGATTCAGTAATGAAAACTACCATAACTATTATAGATGATAGAGTACTGAGACTTTGTGTTTATAAGGTCCTGGGATTTGGGCTCACAAAACTCATGTTCAGTGGTAAAGTAACTGAACCGACTTTTGAAATGAAGAGATGAGTCTGAAGTATGGAGGCTTCCTCACAATAAAATCAGTTGCTGTACCATACTCAGAAGGACAGAATGGCCCATAGCAGAGATTTTTTTTAAATGAATATATCCTATATTTCTACAACCCAACTTTTGAAGCTATATCTGCTAGGTACATGTAGAAGAGAGTCATTAATACAATGCTTGTAGTAGTCTAATACAAATAAAATGTCTGCTCCTGGAAGCTACCAAGTAGCTATACCACTATCCACCCCCCAAGCTGTAATAATTTAGTGAACTGCAACTGTTCCTGTAGTAATTCATTGCAGCTTTTCTCTATCTTCCATTTGCCTAATTTACCCCATGAGAAGAACAAGGTTAAGCTCTATCAATAAATAATCCCTTGCCCAGCTTTTCCTGGATGTAGAGGAAGAACCAAATGATATTTCCACATTCTCCATGCATGTACAGTCCAAAACCATGAGATAATACTGCAAAAACAGAACTCAAAATGATGTAATTTAAAAACACAAGGGCTGGGGATTTAGCTCAGTGGCACAGTGCCTGCCTGGCAAGTGCGAGGTCGTGAGTTCAATTCCCGGTACCAGGGGGGAGATACATCTGGGGCTGGGGATTTAGCTCAGCGGCAAAAGCGCCTGCCTAGCAAGCGCAAGGTCATGAGTTCGGTTCCTGGTACCGGAGAAAATAAAAAAAATAAATAAAAAAATAAATAAATAAAAATAAAAATAAAAACACAATATCTAAACTTTTTTTCTTTTTTTAAATCTGAAGCATAAATTCTTTTATATTACATAAGGCCCTACATCCTGTTTTAATATGGCATTCTGTAAATCTCATTTTCAATATTACCAAAAATTTACTTGCTTTTATCATTCAAAAACATTTTTTAACATCTGTGGAATTAAATCTAACTTTTATTCAACATTTGCTTGATAATAAATATGAACAAAATGTTATTACATAATTTTGACTTTTCCTGGCAATCTATTTTAGTAAGTGGTAAATAATAATCCTACATTTTAAGAAAAATTAACTATGTTATAAATTCAGATTGATGTTTATGCAAAAAGCCTATTGAAGTGAAAACTTACATAAATAATACTTAAATATATTTATTGAGATTCAATATTTGCCTCAAAATGCCTGTGTACACATCTATGCCTTCACATATTCTCTCTATAATAATCTACAATCTTTAATCAGTCTCTCTGCAATTGGAAATAAATCCACTACATTCTGTACAAAAGCAATGTTCATTTAATATTAATAAATCACTGAATATATTTGACCATGTGTTTTATTTATCAGGTCCTTAATCTATTATTTTAACCACTGGAAATTAATCATTGTCTTAGTCACATTCACCAGCATTGAGACACAATAGCTGACATCCTCAACTTAAAAGATGAGAACTTTATTTGGGCCCACAGTTTTAATCCATGCTTGGCTGGCTCCAAGTAGAGGATGACGTGGTGGAAGACTTCTGAAAACCGCTTATTCCCTGGAAGCCGGGAAGCAGAGGGAGACATAGGAGACAGAAAGCGGGGAGGTATAAGATGGGCAAGTGATTTGCCTCTTCAAATCGGGGCCTACCTCCTCTCAGCACATTCAGTTACTGAACTCATGAATGGACTAATCCACTGAAGGATATAGCACTCTCATGATGCGACGAACTTCCAAACACTTGAGATTTTTGAGAGACATTTCAAGTCTAATCCATAACAATCATGAAATATATCGGGTGCAGGTGCATTATATATTTATACTTTCCACTAATTAGCAACTAACATAATTCTGTGTCCTCATAGCATATGAACAGTGGCTTTAGGAAAAAATTCTGTGTAATATTGTGTTCTGCTGTTTATTGTGAGTGGTCACCCAAAGTCATCCTAAAGGTTTACACAGACTTTAGTAAATAAACTCCTTCAGTTTTCACTTCTGATTTTCTCCCATGCATCTGGGTCATGAGCATCATTTTCAGTTCCTTTTCTCCTAGGTGTCTTCTTCCCAAAGCTTCTGTTCAGTTCTTCTTGAAAAAAGTCTGTTCCAGAAAACCTAGGCAAAAAGTCTTTTCCACCAAACCTAGCTACTTTTGTGTACTGGATAAATTTAAATTAAGCATTGCTCTGTGATACTGAAAAAGTTATCTCAAGTTGCTGAGCCTCATTTTTCAATGAAGCAGTAATATCACATGTTTCCAAGTCCAAATAACATATCTTTTGTACTACAAAGTATATTGGATAAAACATGGTCAATATATTTATTTAAAATTTACTCTTTGAGCTTTGCCATGTAACTAATGTCATTTGCACCTCTAAGGACAAGTGGGCAAAAATAAAAACAAAACTCTATACTTGTCGGGTCCATTTTTACTATAATTACTAATTCTTAAACCACCAAACAATTCATTTTTGCAAACTCTTTTACTACATGCTTACTTAATATACATCTTGTACAAAAGAAAAAACACTCTTTGCTAACCATAACTGGTATTTCTTAACATTTTCTATTTAGTAGAACAACTGTCTTCAGATTTCACTTGAATTAGCTAAGCAAATAAGAGCATGTAAAAAACAAACTGTTTATAAAATGATCATTATCTGCATAAAGAAAAGCCACATCAAGTATGTTTGTATTCCAGAGTAATAGCTTTAAGTTTTGAAATAGCAACAACTAAAATATCATATGTGAAAGTATCAGTAAATAAAATATCTAGATACATATCATCCTTAATTTTCAGAACTGTGTTATAGTAGAATGACATGCTGAAATCTATGTTAGATATTTTTAATATTTCAAAACAGAATGGAGGGTTGCTATTAGCCTACTAAATTGTAAATGATAGATCAGTAGTCCTGTTTCCATTTCCCTACCTTGTATATCTTCTGCTCACTGACAGTTTACTCTTTGGAATTGTTAGTTATGAGTTACTTTTCGGCAACCTAGCTACCTAATCGAAAGATTCTCTTTTATCCTTTATTCCTTAGAAATGAAATGTGTCTTTTTCTTCTTGACCTCTTTTGAGAATTATATTTTTCTTACATTTCTCCTTTTTTGTCATTCTTTTGTACTATATTTTACAAACATGTAAGAATAATTTATCAAAGAAACATCGAGGCTGGGGATTTAGCTCAGCGGTGCAGCGCTTGCCTGGCAAGCGCAACGTCGTGAGTTCGATTTCCGGTCCCGGAAAAAAAAAAGCAGCAAAGAAAAAAATCAGTGTTCCTGATACATAAAGAACATTTCACTGATCATGTTTAAAATGTTTATAGTGTAAAGACATTCAGCCAGTTCTGCGGAATCTTTCCAAAGTGGTTGACACCTTTTTGTGGCTTCTTGAGCAGTTATCTTGTGTCAAAGAGAAATTAAGAAAAACATTTTTTAAAGAAATTGAGAGTATCTTACTGTTTGACAGCAACATTAACACATATGCAGTACATCACCCAAATAAATTTGAAGTGTTTGTATTAAAAACAATGACTCAACTCTAAATGTTACTTTTTAGGATATAAAATAAAGGTCATCTTACCATCCTAAGAGAAAAAAGGCAGAAAGGAAGGAAGACAGAGTGGTGGCATGTAGCACTTATGAGCTGTGTGCACTTTACATTTGGTGTTTATTTTTTACATATCTAAGCAGGTAATATAGCATCTTCAATTTCCTGTAGTTAACCTGTGGTAGAGGCTACAGACTGCTGTTTGAACTTAGAATACCACTTCTGTAATACAATTTACCTTGGTCTGTGTGATCAAAACTCTGGCAACTCAGAGCAGTGGAACAGAGCCACGTACAACAGGCAGAAAACTTGTATATAGTCACTGAGAGGAAAAAGGAGCCATCATATGAAATCAGAGGGCAAGAAGTCATACTTCCAGCCTGAGAAATTGCTGATGGTCTCAGACTGTAAAAGAGGACATGAAGAACAAGGCAGAAGGTGTGAGAAATATCCTAGTGAGCAGATGTGTGGCCATCTCACTGACACATAGTTAGGAAGATCCATTCCCATATTTGAAAACTTTCTAAACACACCTGAAATATGCACTCTTCAATCTCATGAACACTCCAGAATTTTTCAAGTTTTCCTAAATTTTTTAGATGTTAACTGATAGAGACAATTTTAGAAACTATAACTACTACATACAAAAATAGTGCCATGTCTCCGACATAAATAACTACAAAATCTCCAGCAGCCAGTGAAGCATAATACACTCCATTGAACTGAGTTCAAACTCTTGGGGTAAAAAGAACATCCCAGTGTTTTCTGAAAATGAGAAGCAGGCTATCTACAACTGAATGCGTACAGTGCATGCCACTGGACCCTGAACAAAGCCATAAAATTGAAGAACTAAACTGTGTTCAAGTATGTGAATAGAAATATGCGTAAATATACATGCCTCTAAACTCCTATACAAACACACAAGAAAAATTCTAGTAAGTTCATGGCATAGCAGTCATGAACCCACAAAGCCCTCAAAAAAAGAGGAAAATAAAATATTTAGAAAACTTAAATACTGGTGTCCAAAGTAGTGTTTGCAGGCAACTTATATATCAGATAACATTGTTAGGTAGAGAGAAACTTGTTCTAAAGACTCTACAAATATACTTCTATGTATGTGTTCCTTTTCAAATCTGTTCACAATTTGGCCAATAGATATCAAATATGTAATTTTAAAGCTTAGTTTTTAAATGTCTTGTGTACTTGTTAATTATAAAAGCTATCCATGCTTTGAACAAAAATAAGACAAATTATATTTAACAATGAATGTGCCAAGTGATATCAATTTGTTCCCTTTTCCAGTAAACTTTCGTGCAAGCTATTTTTAAAGACTGTCATAAAAAAAAGACTCCTTACTGTCGGGGAGAGTATTATTGCCATGAATGAAGAGATTCCTTAAGTAGTTAAAAGCGCTCACAGATTCACAGAGTGCCTATTTAAAAGCGATAGACTTTGCTTTTCTTTTGGAACTACCTTTTGTCTTTGCTGTTGTTGCTATTATTGTTGTAATGGTGTTATGATTGTTATTCACTGAAAAAACTAGTTCTTACAAACAAAAAAGCATGAAGCAAAAGAAAGAGCTGGAGTGGCGGATGGTCTTAGGCTTTTCTATGAATTTTGCTCTTACTTCTGCCGCTATTTTCTTTTTATTTATTGAAATGAGTCTGTAGTTTGGCAAGGGGAAAACAAAAGGAATGAAAATTCATTTAAGTACTCTCTTTTATTTATGTTAACATTTCATCATATGCTGTTTAACAATTTACTAAATGTTTACTATGCACGGAGTTGCATTCTCAAGAGAATAAATAAGTTTCTGTCAGCACTTCTTTTATGAAATCCTATTTTGGCTGCGCATTTTAAAAATTCATAATAAACATTTCCTTCACGAAGAAGCCAAGAAAGGAGATGCTTTGACACCACTGATAAGTGAGCCTGTAGCTAAAGCAATGGAAAACAAACACATGCATAAATATGCACCGTGAGTGTGTGTGGAGAGAAAGAGGAGAGAGACAGTAAGCAGGGAAGAGACATGGAGAGAGAATAAGGTAATTAATTCTTAGCGTGTGAGATCTTTTAGATGAAACAGGAAGCAAACATTTTGAATGGTTTTAGTGTTAACATTCCCACAGTTATGTCACCAGTTACGCTCATAAAATAGCAATGGAAAACCACAAATAATAGACTAGATAATGTTCAGGGTATTCTCAGCTCCAAAGTTTTATTATTCTATTCTCTTAAGAAAAAAAGAATAGAAAACAAATGTTGAATAAATGTCAAAAGATGAAAAATAGTAATCCCTAGGTTTATCCTACTACTTTCATAATATATGTCCTGCATTGTTTGACTCCTGTGAAGATACACATGTACACACACAAATATATCTATTGAAAGCAGACTGCAATCTTTATCTTCTTAGATACTGAATTTTAGGAAAAGGGAATGAGAATATTTGTCAGTTGATTATCAATTTATCAGGCACTTTTAGAAGTTCTGCATTAATTTATCTAATATTCATAATAAACTTATAGGAAAATCCGTTATGATAGTTTCCTAATTTCTTACATGGTAAAGATTAGAAAGTGTATATTTTGTAGCTTACCATAGTCACGGTGTTTCTAAACAGAAAAGACGGGGTTCTCAATCAAGAAGCCAGCTTCAGATCCTATGCAAACAAAATACCAACCTAACTTCACCTCTTCAGGGGAGATGCTGACATGAATGTCTCACAAAATAAATGCAGGTTTTCTCCTATGACCAAAACAAAATGAATAACAAGGTATTTTTCTGCCTACATGAGATACTTTCTGAAAGTAGAACCTTCAGGAAAAAGAAAGGCAAAAAAATAAACATAATTTATAAGGCTATTCACCAGAAATAACAGTTAATATCTTGGTGAATATTCTTTTCTTTTGACTTTTATAGAGATTTACATTAATTTATCAGCACAGTAAACATTTCCCAGTGTCATTCAATCCGCATCGAGCACATGTTTTTGAATGTTCAATGTGATGATTTATTTGATAATTACTGCTTTTCAAGCAAATAGGCCTAGCTGGCTTATTTAGTCTTGTGCAAAGAATATCTTTAAACAATTAACTTTTTTTTTTTTCAGATTCCTGTGTTATGTAACAAACTGTTGGGAACTTTCTGGTCAGAAATGACGTGGACTTATTATCTAAACATTTCCATGAGTAGCGGTCCGGACACAGGTCCCCTGCTGGAGGACTCACAGGCTGCAGCTGAGATGTCAGCAGGCTGCGTTGTCATCTGGAAGCTTGACTGGGAGGGAATGTATGCTCCCTAAAGTTGTTAGTAGAATTCATGTCCTTGCTGTTGTAGAACACAGGGCTTCAGTTTCTTGGCAGCTGTAGACTAGAGTCTGCCTTTAGCCACAAAAGGTCATCATTATTTTCTTGCCGACCAGACCTCTCATGAGGCAGCTCACAAGTCACTTTCTTGAACAAAGCCATGGAGAGTGAGAGCAGAACTAGCAAGAAAAGTCTTACCTGATGTTGTACAGTCATGAGAATAATGCTTTGCCATAAGTGATATTTTGAATTAACAGTATTAAGGTGTTTTAAAATTCTTTATCTGTGTAAAAGCACAGCCTCCCTTATGAACACAATTTTAGTAAACCCTTTTCAAGGAGCAACTTTAACCTTCTTACAGGCAAAAAGTCACTACCACATCCAGATAGACATTGTCACAGACTCTCATTATATCTCCTCTGTTCTGCCAAGGGCCCATTTATATTTCCAGAAGTTGCTGTTTTTCCATAAACATGCTGTCTTCCCCTTCTTTCTCCTACTAAGGTAGCTATATCGACCCTAAATATTGGTTATTCACCCATGTCTGAGTACTCTCATGCAAAGCACAAATATTAGCACAATCGTGTTTTTTTTTTCTTGTTAATCTGCTTTTTGTCAGTTTGATTTATATGACCCCACTGAATAATCCAGAAAGCTTCCTCCTCTACAAAAGCAAATCACAGGTCAGCTATACCATAGGGGAAAGCAGGTCACACAAATTCATGAGTATGAACAGTTAGGAATGTAGTCTTCCAATGTCATTTCCTCCTTCCCTGGAGTTTCCTTGCTCTTATGACATATCTAGATGTCCCCACAGCTTCATGGTGCCATAAGTGAAGCTATTAAGAGGTGTTGATACAGGATGTATGATCCTGGGATTAATGGTGTATGATTACTGAAACAGTCCACTGATTGGTTAGCACAATTCTGGGTGTGGACACTCGGAAGGCCCACTGTGACTGTGGGTGGCATCACCCAAACTCGGGTAGCCTGGAAGGATAAAAGAGATAGGTGGACTGCTTCTGTTGCTGCCGTTGGTTGTTGTTTGTTGCCTTCTCCCTGCCCTACCACCTACAGGCTGTTTCTCCTCTGTGTTCCTCTCTGCTATACCACCCTGCCTAGGAGTGAGCCACCTATGACTGAAATCTCTACAAACTTGAACTGAAAGAAACCTCTTTTCCTTAATTTATGACACTGAGTATATTGTCTCAGCAATAAGAAAATAACTAAGACAGAGTCCTTTTATATATCATCTAGGTTGTAATCGATTGATTGGTGCCATCTACAGCCAGGATGTTACCTCCTTTATCCATCCTCTTAATCCCAGCATCACAACCTTCGTGCATATTCAGGAACTCTTATCCAGCCACCTTTGAAACTCTCTACCTGTGACTCTATGCGACATTTGGGGGACATCTAGATATAAGCTGTAACATTCTTCCCCTGGCCTCCAAAAACTCATGTGCATCTCTTTATGCAAAAAAACCACACTTAGTCCATTCCTAAGAGTGGCCAAAATCCTAACAGTTTCACCATTGGTGAAAAGTCCAATTTCACTAACTGGACTGTGAGATTTAAAGCAACACCTTCGCTGTTAGCTCTTGTACAAATGAAAAGAAAGTTAAATACTTCCATCATACAATCCCATTCCAAAAAGAACAGATATAAACATTCTCATTCCAAAAGATACAAATGGGGGATCAAAAGAAATGGGATCAACGCAAGTCCAAAATCTCACAAGAAAACATTTAGTCCCATAGTTTTATGTCTAGCATCTGAGGCAGTCTGTGGCAAAATATGAACCCAAAGGGCTTAGTTGGCTCCATCATTAAAGCCCTTCAAGTGGTTGTAGCTCACACAGCTTCCCTCTTGAACTGACTTTGCTTACTCTTTGCTCACTCTTTGCAGTTTTTCTCAGAAGATCCACATTTCTGGCTTCTCCCAACTTCTGCGATCTCATCAAACTTCAACCTCATACTCACAGCTTCATACCCTGCTGCTCAGGGACATTGCCTGGCCACCCAGTCCTTCTTCTGAAATCTGGGTGGAACATTTCATGACCCCATAGCTATTACATCTTCATGGGCATAAAACCAGTACCATGTAGATGATGCCAAGATCTGCCACCAGTTGGACTAGTATTCAACTTTTTTCTGAAGAGGTTGAATTTCTAGATTGCTGAACACTCTGAACTGAACTTAAAAAATAAATTCTCTAGTTTGCCACCATTCTGGAATATGATGCTCTGGGAACCTCTTTTAAAAGTGCAGTCTTTTACCTTTGTAACTTTGAAGCTGCAAAGGATGGAGTTCTGATGGTTCTAGTGATGTCCTTAGGTCATCTTTTCTATTGTCTTCTTACTTCTCAGCAACTGGCTTCTTCTCTGCTCTATTTTTACACCCAAAACTTTACTGGACCTTCCTTCCTTGCCAAACACAAAATATTTTAAATCATTCTGCTGTACTCTTTGCTCTTGATTTTCAATAGAGATCTGGCTAAATGCCCCCAGTAGTAGCCATGCCACTGCCTCAACATTAGATTGCCTTGAAATTTCTTCTGCCAGTCTCAGGCAAAGTCTATGGACACAGCAAATTGCAGACAAATTTTTTTTGCTAAAAATAACACACATGATCTGAAGTCTAACGGTCAACACAGCCCTTGTTACTAATGAAAACCTGTTGAGCCTAGTCTTAACTGGCAACATTTCTATCAGCATTCTGGTCTTTTGAGCTCTAACTAAAATCTCCCATTCAGTTCACTTTACAGCATTCTAGGGCAGCTTCTTCAGTCAGTATCTCCAAAGCTTTACAAGCTCTTCCTGCCAGTCCATTCCAAAGTCTACTGAAACACATGGGCAGGTACAGTGACAACAAACCCACTCTCAGTATCAAAGTCTGTCTTAGTTACCTTCCTTGTTGCTGAGAAAAAACACCAAACAACCACAAGGTAAAGGAGGAAAGTTTTATTCCAGGTTTATTACAGTTTGTAGAGATTTCTGTCCATAGTAGACTGGCTCCAAGGCAGAGTGGTGTGGTGGAAGGGCATGGCAGGCAGAAGATGGTGAGCAGTAAGCAGCAGCCCTCCCAACTTTCTGTCCCTTTGTATTTCTTCCAGACATTAACCCTACCGAGGGTGGGGTTTCCATTATCCACCCTTTTAATCTCTGCATTTCACCCTTAATCTGCATTCACAAATCTTAATCCAGCCACCTTCAAAACTGCTCACCTGCGACTATGTGAAGTTTTGGTACTGCATCTAGATACAACCCATAATACATAGCATATAGCTGCCCAAGTAAAAAACAACTGAGTGACACATTATTACCACAAGTGAGGACATTGGTATGAGCAACCTTTATTCTAAGGCTTAAATTGCTGTTAATTTTTTTGATTTTTTTTTTTTTTTTTTTTTTTTTTTTTTTTTTTGGCTTTTCTCCGGTACCAGGAACCGAACTCATGACCTTGCACTTGCCAGGCAGGTGCTTTTGCCGCTGAGCTAAATCCCCAGCCCCTGCTGTTAATTTTTTATGAGGAAATCCTAGTCTGTGCAAGTCTCTCCAGGCAGGAAGTTCAGTGGTCCCTTCATTCCTCTGTTGTTTCAACTGATCTGAATAATATAAAACAGAGAAACATTAGTCTCCCCACAGTAACAGTTAGTTATTCAGTAACATTACTCAAGATATATTCATAGAAAAATTTTCATGATTTCATTTCATAACAGAAGCATATCTAAAGCCAAAATTATGAGAGCTATATGAAGGTCCGGTATTTTCTGTGAGCATTTTGTTGCACTGTAACTCTAAATGTTAATTTAGAAAGAAAAATTATCTTTCCATTATTCAGGCTTTGCTTTCAAAAACATGATATATCTCTTCATTTACCTATATATTTTCTCTCTCTCAGTAAAGTCTAATCACATTCTCCTGATAGATCTTATCCATTTCTGTTAGGATAATATGTAAATAATATGACATTTTTTGGTTACTACTGTGTGTAAACAATATTTTGCATGGTTCTTCTAATGATTGTTGTTAGTCTGAAAACCAATTGATCTTTTCAGATACATCTTGTATCTGACTATTTACTAACTCCATAAGGTTTCGAGTTGTTTGAGTGGATACGACACTCACAAAAGATATATTAAGGTTCACAATGCTACTTTTGATCTCTATATTTAGTAACTACCTGTTTTAAAAAATATCTTTACTTTCTAAGTGGTTACATTTGTTTAAAGTTTTAGTTTTACTTTTGACCTTTACAGAATATAGATTGTTCAGTTTCAATAGAATACAAAGATTTTTGTAAATGTCCCATGAGACTTTGAACACCATCTTTTTATTCCTTCTATTTCAGCTTTTTCAGCATGGTACATTCTTTAGTAATTTAAAATATAAGGGTTATGGAAGATATGTAATTCAAAATTTTATTAGTATGCAATTCCTCATATGTCTTGATTGTTAATATCCAAACTGAGATGCCTCTTGGAGTCCCTCCCCTTTTATTTCTTCCTACCTTTCCCAGCTTCCTCTCTATGTCACTTTGATTCTGTGACAAAATACTATTTTTAAAATGCTAATATAAAATGAGCATGATTATTTTGACTTTGGATCATTTAGACAAATGTATACTTACAGGATTAAGTACTAAAAGTATATTTGTTTACATATATATTTAGTAGTACTAAGGAGTAGACCCAGAGCCTCGCACATGCAGGGCAAGCACGCTGACACTGCTGCATCCTCAGCCCTTTCCCTATTTTTATTCTGAGGGGGTGCCTCTCTAAATTGCCCAGGCTGACCTTGAACTCATGATCATCCTGCCTCAGCCTGTGGAGTAGCCAGGAGAGAAATATATGCCACCACTCCCACTGCCTTTTTTCATTGTGATTCTCCAGTTTGAGCCTTTAAGTTTGTTTGCTCTTTTGAAATCTAGAAGGTGACATATTGTATAATTTCTTGAGCCTTTGAAAACCTGAGGATTTTCTTTGCATAAAGAAGGAGAGAGTAGAGCATACAATTATTTAGCCACTATAAGTACAAACCTCAAGTAGCCTGTTGCACAATTATTTGCAGAGTTACAGTCAAAATACATATTATACAGTGTATAGACTAGTGATAGCTGTTAAACTTAATGTTAAGTACACACAACTCTGAATAAAAGAGGCAATAGAAAAAAATTTAAACACTGTTGTATAAAATCCATAAAGGTCTAGAAATGCCCTTGACTAGAGACTTTTATGAGGAACAAATGAAACACTGAACTGACTTGAGTCTTCCCCTCATGTTCTTTTAAGTAAAACATCTGTGGTTCTGTCTCCTAAATCTTTGCTCAGGGTGATAGGTGAATGTAGCCTTTCTTCTTTTTTGTGCTGAAGCATCTTCAGAAACTTACAGGCCATTTGTACCCTAAAGTTAGGTCATGTACGAGTAAGGCCTCTCTTGCCGTGTAGCTCCACCCACCGCCCAGTATATAATGCTGTACTTTGATTCCTGCCTGACTTTGTTCCCTCAGTCTCCGGTACACAGTTCTGCCTCTATGATTCAGGCCACTCTGGAACTTGTCACTGGCAAAGACTCTTTATAGCTGTGATTCCCTCTTCTCTCAACAATTACACCCTGCAAGAGGTCAAGATGAATATATCAAGGACTTCACACAGGCTTCCTACCCACATTTTAAGTCCCATAAAGCCCCGGTGTCACACTTTAGCAAGGAAGTACAGCTTTGGGGAATACTCAAGGCTATTTCCCATTTTCTTAGCAATGTAGCAATCTAAGAAAATATGTTTCCTTTCTTTCAACTTCTCTGTCTGTTTTCATTTATTTTGCAGTTGTAAAAGGTGAAAAATCTTGGGAAATAGTATTACTTGATGATACTACTCATCTCCAGGTTAAGCCGCTTCTCACATTCTTCAGTAGCAAGGATTATAGAGAGGCGGTACTGCTGTGGAGGCATTGAACTCCTTCTCTTTCTCAAATACTGCTTTCTTTTGTATGTCATCACTACTCTTACTCTTGCTTATGTTTCTAGTTAGATGCATCCAGTACTGGCTTTAATTTGGGAAGAGCCATTCTCTATTGAAGACTTAGATCTTGGAAGTTAGGATTAATAATTAGAAACCATGCTATGGTAGGCTTAAGTGAGCTCTGCTCTAAAAATTTGATTAGAGCTGCTGGTGTAGTACAGAACATCCAGTTCAACTTGAATTTCAATCAATAAATTATTTTCAGTGTAAGAATGTTCCATATACTTCAGCATACATAATTATACAAAAATCATTTTATCTAAAATTCATACTTAATTAGCTATCCTTTATTTTTCTATGCTAAAACTGCAAATCTTTGGGGAAAGAAAGGCAACAGTGATAGGTTCTCATCCTTGATTACAATGGTAGCAAATAGAATATTCAGAATGAATAGATTGTGCACCTGCATTTGTATGGTATATGACTTTTAAATTATGCGAGTTTGGGGGAAATGGGAGAAGGAAGAGAAATGTGGAACAAAATTATTAAAGATCTGCAGATGCAGATACAAGCTAATACTAGAAGACGTGCATACACCAATTGTCTTGATTTCCTTTTAGCTCACTAGCTTCGTCAAGGAAGAGGTTTGCAAATAAAAGTATTAGCTGTTATATAATCACAAAGCCATAAAGCATGACAAACAATGCATGGCAACACAATTATGCAAAAATTAGCAAATAGATTTTGGTATTAAATATATTACAGGAAATGGAAACTACTCTTTCAAGGTAAGACATGATATTATAACATTCTATTTTCTTTTTTTTTGAATTGTCTCATGCATTGGTTTGGAAGTGGTTTGCATCCCACAAATACTCTTGTCAAAGAAACGTGTTCCTAAGTGTGAAGTATTGAGGATTTGTGCAATCTCTAGGAGGTGGGGCTTAGAGAGAAGTAGTTAGGTTATTGGGAGCACAGCCTTTGGAAGGCATGAATGGTACTCTCATAGAGTGAGTTAGTTCCAGCAAACATGGATTGTCTGGCTTCCTCTAGTGCTACCTAATCTCTTCTGCTTATACATCTGTCATTGTTATTTCACTTACCAGGAAGCCCTGAGCAAAAGTGAAACAGATGGGACCAGCAGGTCTTAGACCTTTGTCTTCCAGAGCTATAAGCCAAGAAAACTATATCTCTTCATAGAATACTCAACTTCAGATACTTTTTAAAATAACAGAGGATGGACTAATACATTTTTCCCTCTCACCTTCTTCCTCGACAGTTTCTTCTGTCTGAAATTTTAGAACATCTGCTCCACAGAATCTTTTTGTGATCTCCTCCCCCTTCCATGATTCGCTCCCTCAACAGACTGAGAATTTTTGAGGACAAGGACCCTTTGCCATTCACCTCAATATTTCAAGAATTCAGCAACCATTCAAAATCAGGAATATTTGTTCATTGAAAAAAAGAGATGAAACCTGCAATAATATTGTATGAAGGCAGAAACCATAAGGCACATTTTGAAATAAGGAAGATCAGTGAAATAATTCCAAAACTGCATAAATATAAATTTTGAAATAACATTAAAATTATTGAACTGAGATATTTTAAAAATTATTTTATTTAAGTTTATTAATACAATTTAGATATGCATAATGACCATATTCATCATATGGAATATGTACCTGTATATGATATATTTAGAGATTTAAGAAGAATTAGGGTATTTTTTTACTCTCTTGCTAAAAACAGTGACATATAAGTATAAACTCAAAAATCAGCAAATTTTTAATCATTTTACTGCCTGACATCTAGATCAGTCTCCCTTCTTTAGAGTACAGGTAAAAGTTTATCAAACAAGTTTCTTCTACTTACAAATAAGATAAAATAGTTAACTGATAATCTCACTGTGTTATTTTAATTTGTATAATCAGATACAGTGAGTGGCAATATAAAGTGTCACTAATATTTTAGAAAATCAAACACCTAAAAACTCCCAACAATATGTCTACCCTTTTACACACAAAAACCATTTCTACAAATTAATTCACACATGGAAACTATTTTTAATCTGTTAAAATTATATTGTTATACTGCAACAAAATACCTAAGCCTACCTAAGCAACTGTCATAAAATGATAAAATATTTTACAACTCCAGTGATCACATGGATATTATTTAACTCTTGAAAATGTTGTTTAGAAAAGCATATTGCACACAGAATTATTTGCATTATGTTAAAAATTAAAATATCAAAATAGAATTCATAGGAAGAGATTATTAAGCATAATAATTGGAGGAAATGGAATAAATAACATTAAAAAAATTGTTCCTTAACATTGTCTATGTCTCTCATTCTAAATATTTCAAGTACATTCATTCAGTTAAACTTCACAAAATTCCGTAAGGTAAACACCATTATCACTTTTAAATACAGGTGTAAGACACAATGGTATTGGCATATTTAAAGGAACAGTTAATGCTTAATTGTTTGATCAATCTTGCATACCTATATCTGGTAATCTGAGCTACTACTTTGAAGATAGCTATATCTAATATGACAAGCACTGTTAATTTCCTATCACTTTGTTTTGAAATTCTGTGTCATTTTTATTGTTTTTTTTGTTGTTTTGCTTCTGCCTTTGTTTTTGTTTTTCTGTTTTTTCTTTTTAAAATAAAGTTTTTAAAAACCAATGGCATAAGTCACAAACTTACACAAAGTAAACCATCTACTCAGCAAAAGAGAAAGTACTCAAACACAGGCTATCTAGATATGATACACATAGACAAAGCTATAGTTTTGTGTGCAAGTTACTATTTATCACTTTTAAAATTTTATTTCATGGCTTATTGTATGTAAAGTTTATATATGTCTAGTTATATTATCCATCACTTAATAAAATAATCTAATGTTTTCAAAGTGAAACTCACTACATCGGAACTTTGTGACTTTAAAACAGAGTACTGTTTCATCTAAACTTTAACTTCTTTGAGATCTGCCATACAGAGAAGGTTTTTGGTATCCTCATAGCTGAATAGTTGGCCTTGAGACCAAAATCAATGCCGATTTCCTCTGTACGGCAGATAACATGCCAGAGCATCACGGACTTCCAATAGCAGAATGGCAACAGAAAAGTGATGAGAACACATCTAAGTCATTCCACTCAAGGCAAAGATGGAGATCAGCCAAGTGAAAAGGAAGCAGGTGTCTAAGTTAGATGGGAAGAAATACAATTAGTAGTTCTCTGGGTTTAGCCAGGAGCTACCTAGGCTCCTGTAAGCACTTCCCAGCAGGTGTAAGGTCTGATACCTGAGACAGCAAGCTGAGCTTAGGAACCTCAGGAGAGCAGGCATTTAGCTGGAACCAGAGTGACTTCTCCCTGGAAGAGTGCAGTATGTGGCAGTGCTCCCTCAAAACTCTGAGGAGCGCTGCTCCACATCCCCGCACCACAATCTCTGCAAGGTGAGCTGTAAACACACCCTGGAAAAACATTGGTTCTACTGTCAGTTTCACCTTAGCAACACATTTCAGTGACCTTATTTTAAATCACACCAAGTTCAAAATCTTCATACTTAAGTACAATGAAGGGCATTGTATTCTAGAACCTGTATGTAAGAATGACTGAAGTCACAAATGTGAGCACGTGCTTACTTAATTCAATATTTTTTGGCTATTTTGTTCTTGAGTGATGTACTTAGGCATCATTTTGTGAAAATTAATATCAGAAAACTAGTTCTTTTCAAGATGAACAGACCTTATAATTTCATTCTATGTAAGAATGACTTAAAGGTTTGAATCAGGAGAAATATCTCAATACCTAGTTTTCTAGTCTTATTTACTCAATTTAAAAGCAGTCCTCCCTCCATCCCTGACTCATTTAAGTGTGAGTACTGTGAAGGATAAAGGATATGTGAACAAAGGCATTAGAAGTGAAATGGTAAAACTCAGTTTACCATTTCAGCTCCTAGGCTAAATGCTTTCACAAGACCTATTGGTGTATTAGAAGGAAATATCCTTTTGGAAGTGACTGCCATGCCATGTCCTCTACTTACTAAGTTTTATTCATGTAATATTTTATTAACAAAAATAACCTGCAAGCAGTGATAAACAATTATGTCTTATTTTCCCTAGGTAACAGCTGGAAATAATGAAATAAAAGTGTACCTTTTCTTTTATTAAAGAAATGACTTAACAAGTGTGATAGTATTGAAATTCTTCTTGGAGACTATTAAAATGTTAAATAATTTTCATACTGCATGTATTTGATAACCATCTTAAAATGCATTGAAATAATGTAGATACCAGTAAATATATATACAGGTATCTCTAAGGGCAAACACTTTGTGCTTTATATGTTTAAACATATTTTAGGGTTGTAAACCTTTTCAAATGGCCTGTTGCTGTAGAAATTAGTTATGACCTGACAATATTTGTTCACAGTAATGCCTTATACAAACACATATAATACTGGCTGTTCTGAATGATGTTATTACTAAATCTTTACAAAGAAAATTGCTGCCACATAATCCCTCTGTCTTTTGGATTAACTGTGTGTCAACATTGCATACAACTGGTTAAATTTTCAATGTGTGTCAATTATGGATTTAAGTAAATTTGGTTCCTCTAGAAAGTTTCAATTTTTATAAAATCAGCATCTTTAGGTTTATTTTACTTTACAGATTAAAGTAATAGTGAAAGGAATGTTGCTATAGATGCTCAGTATATTAGTACTATGTCTTAATGATACTTGCTGATTTATGTGTGACAATATACCAATACTATGTGTATTCAGAGAGAACAGACTCAGAAAGCTTGAATTCTAGCTGATACACTAGTGATAGTCAAGAACCCTAAATAAGTGGTTAATTATTCTTGTATCACTTTCTTTTCATCTGAACTATCTCACAACTCTTTTTAGGTGCAAATATATATTTTTTCTTTTTTTATTTCTAAAGAAAGAAACCAATAAAAATGATACAGAATTTCAAAACAAAATGACAGGACATTAACAATGGTTATTGTATGGTTATCTTCAAAGCAGTTGCTCAGAACCTCTGGACCTCTTTTAAGGCATCCCCTGAGTTTCTACTATTTTTCCAGTAAGCAAAATTTTAACCTGTGCTGCTATTAAATGAATGCAGTCTATACATCATTATACAGATTGTCTTGACAGAGATTACAGTGTACTCATCCATACACATAAAATGCAAGAAATTACAGGGGACTGTGATCAGCATCACGGAAAGATAGAAAAAGATTACCTGGAATTTCAAAGAAAGGAAAGCACATAGCTCCTCATAGTTAACAGATAATACTTACAGATTGCAGACAATATGGTTAACTATTAGTTTTCATGGATAAAATATAGACCTACTTCCAGTAATCATGAGATTCACACCAAGAATTGAAGTAGAGGAATACATATTCCTGAATTTAAATGTTTAGAAATTCGACTATTATATAAAGTATGTCCTGTCATTCTACCTCCATGAATATAATGTCATGATGATTTAGAAGATCAAATTTAAATTTAGATTCTCAAAATTCTCAGATGTCCTTGCTCCTGGCTTCTGACTCCCTAGTGCTCCACCTTCTGCCTTATTTCCTCTACCTCTTGCTCCTCATCTTTACCTACAAGTCCTCTTGTGCACTTGTGGGGGGGACATGTTAGCCAGTGTTTGTGAGATCTTTTAATGAAAACAAAAGCTACCATTGAAGGGCCAAGGAGAAAGTGAACAAATAGCTCTAAAATACTAAAAGCATTCCAGGTAGAAACAAATAATTGCAAAACTCATTGATAAAAAGAAACTTCTAGGATTAGTTCCAGAATGTTGAATTGATAACTTTGACTAGAGTTTCAAACAGAGAAAAATATCAATGCTAAATCAAGGAATCTAATCCTAGATCATAAAGTCAAAGGCTAGAAAGTTAGAGCTCAGTTTGGTAGGCAAAGAAGAAGAATTTGAAGGTTATTGAGCAGAGGTGACTTCATCAAATCTGTGCTTTAGAAAGATTAATTTGGCAGCTGAGTGCACAATGAGTAGATTAGAAGCAAGACTGGAGGCAGGAAGAATTATAGCAGCAGTTTAGGTAAGCAGTAATAAGACTTAACTTACAAGAAAAAAGGGTGGGGCGAGACAGTAAGAAGAAGAAATTTACAGCCCCTAATGAATCATTGACAGTGGGGAAAAGCAAAGAGATAAATCAAAGAGCATTCAAAGTTCTTGGGTTTCTATGTCTAAATACAAATATTGGACACCATCAGTAAGACGTCAGAAGCAAGAGGCACACACTGTGGGATGACAGCGAGGAGCATTGGTACACGTTGTATTAGCAAGCCGCTATCCAGGTGAAAAGGGTATTTAGGATTTACAGTGAAAGTCTGGGACCTGAGATGATCATTAGGAAGTCATATAAAGCAGAAAAACTCACATGTATGACCTTCTCTTTTAAATCAGCAGTATAAAACATTCATTATACAGTCACACAGTCCCAAGTTCTTCAAATTTTTTCTTGTTCATGGACTAGATCCTTGACTGATCAGGTTGCTCAAAATATGTGTGTGTTCTGAAAATATAGTTATTTACAGACATTGACTCAGCTAATTCATTTGGCAAGCTCTACCTTATAATCTATAGCACAATGGTCTGCTTTGTCAGGATTTGGTGATCACAGTCCAAGTTTCTTCCTAGCATAAATCGCTTCTCAATGTTTAGTTCTGAATATTTTGGCTTTGTCCAGATTTCGGCATTGTGCTTCTGTTTAACTTAACGCTTACAAACAGTGAGTTGCCCTCAAATCTGCTGTGATGGGCAGTTCTTTAGGCTCTCAGGTGACACAGTTAATGGTTGATTATAAAAAGCTTTGCTTCTTATTATTATTCATGTCAGTCACTACCACATTTACACTGATCCACACACATATACATATGAACACACACATATACACAGCACATAATTTCAAGCAACAATACTGATGAATTTATTAAGCTAATGTTCATCATCTTGCTCTACTCAATAGCATTATCTAACAGCTCCTCTTCACTTGTCCCTGACAACCCCAATATTTCAGTCACTGGTGAAAATTTTAAAATGTTGCCATCCATGCCAGAATGGGGGCAAACCGTCTATAGTGAGAAAACCTCAGGCCAGGCTTTGGGCAAAGAGAAACAAAAATAATCAAGTATGCAAGATGCTTTTTCTGGGAAACCTGAAGGTCTTAATCATTTCTTTATCTCTGCAAGAATTTCCAGTCATTCTGGTTCTTCTTATTGGATCTTCACCTTTGAAGACTTCCACACTTTCAGAACAGTCTTAGCCCTGAGCCTTAAGTACACATGCATGTAACTCAAGAGAGACGTATAAATGGGACAAACATGAGTGTTCTTAAGGGATATGTAATATCCTTTGAAAAAAATTAAAGGAGCAATAAACTAAATATCTAGGAAGCTAGGAATTTAAAAGAAAAACTAAAGGAAGACACCATAGACAATACATGAATATGTCCTTGATTTGGGTTTGAATTATGGGATACAGTTAAGTGCCACTGATTATTCTGGACATTAACTGACACAAACATTCACAAAAGGCAATAGGAATATATCTCTTCTCCATGCTCTATATTTTATTTATTTCTTAAAAATTCTTGTGCCTTACTGTATGAAGCAATAGTTTTCACCTCCCATTTTTAAGAATAACAGCATTGTATTTAGAAATTTGAATTAGTAGAAACTGAATTGAAATTTATTTTTTATTTAACATTTATATTTTAGAAAAATGCCATGAAAATTCTTCCCACTACTCTTTAAGATGTCAGTGCCTTGATGTTCTTGCACTGAGAGCCAGTGTTTAAATTATAAACAAGTAAAATATACTAAAATGCTGATCTGAGATAGGCCATTCAAGTCTTACTTAATTTGGAGGGGCTACAATGTATGACTGGAATTTCTTAAGCCAAGTAAGAGAAGATGAGTTAGGCATAGACAGAGCTCGATGTGTGAAATATTTAGATTGGTGAGAGATGCTAAACTCAGACGTCAGACACGCAAAAAGGATAAGACAATACATGTAGATCATGTAAATGATAAATGATCAGCACATTGGCTAGAAGAGGGCTGGGATCACTGTGGCTGGTGGTGTGGACTAGTCATGCAGTTTTCCTGCAGGGGAGTAGACTGAGGTCAAATTACAGAAAATCAATGGAAAACTTGCTTATAAGCTGCACAGAGAGTGAGACAATTGAGGAACTCCAGGACACCCTGCAATTGGGGAAGATAAGACATCCTCTCCTTGAAAGGATGATTCTTCAGGGAAATGCTCACAAAAACTTGTAAAAACCATGAAAAGAGAGTAGTAATCAGTTCCATCCTCAAGCATTAAAAATTAAAAATAAAATAAGTTAAAAGAATTATAGGGTTAGCTTCCTTGAACATAAATACACAATAGGCCTCAGGTACAGCACAGCAAGGATTTCTATTCAGTTAAATGGGGTAAAATGAGAAAGAATTCACATCAGACAATTCATGAAATAAAAATGTCGATTCTGAGCAAAGTCAGCACAAGTTTGCTGTCAGAACTCAAAGCCAGCTGCACCTAGTCTCAGCGGGGTGCCACCTTCGTGCTACGTGTTCAGTGTCCTATTGTGTTTGAGTTTTGCAAATTGAATCTTTAACTGTGAATTTCCTCCTCCTCATTGCATGAATGCAGAATGCAATGTCCTTTTGAAGACTCTTTTTTGAGTATTTTAAAGCTAGATCTGTGTTACATAGAAAGTATAACCTGGGCATTTGTATCAGTTCATGGAAAATCTTTGGCAATCACATCACATCTAGAGGAAATAATATTAATGTCAATGGAAAGGCAGTGAGTCTGTGATCCACGTGCATCTGCTGACAGTGTTGGAACGGAATAGACAATGAGGAAAGATGAAAAATGCAACATGGAACCCAGCACGTTGCCAAAATCATGAGAACGCTTTGCCTGTGAACTCTCAGGTCAGTGACATGTAGGATAAAAACTTAAGAACTATCGATAACAAACTGTGAATGATGAAACTTGTATTTTAAGTGTCCTTTTTTATTTCATGAGCCTTTCAATAATGTACATTTTTATTTGTGCATATGTTATTCAGCAGTAATACAGCAAAAAAGAATGACAATTGTATCATTTATAGAGTATGTAAAATAGACCATGGTTGTGGGATAATTTTCTTTTTCCAAGTTATTATGAGCACAACTCATAATAATTTGGTTAAATAAATATTACTGACTCAGTAAAGATTAACAATATATGAATTCAGATGGACTGAAAAACAGTTTTTAAGAACAATATAATTTTGCTAGAAAACATATGTATTTTCTTAATTTTTATTGATGATTGAGCTTAGCATAAAGTTCAAAGAAAAATTAAAGAAAAAATAGAGAACATAGTAAGTGTTATGGTTTATGTCTGGATGCCCTCCCTAAGCCTCATGCAGTCATAAGTAGGGCTTTTCTGAGGAGGCTGGATCTAAAGTGTGTGATGCTGGGATGAAGGATGTGATGCTGGGACTGATTTACAGTGGGATGCTAGGATTAAGGGTGCAAGCGCTACTCACCCTAAGGGCGGGTACCTGGGTAAGACATAAGGGACAGAAAGAGCTGTGGTCATGCCTCTTGCTTGTTGCTTGCTTGCTTCTGTCTGCCTTCTGCCTGCCTTGCTTTGCCATGAACTGTTTTCCCTCTGTGATGCCCTCTGCCATGTCACCCTGCCTTGGACCCAGCAGCTCATGGACTGAAACCTCTACAAACTGTGAGCCAAAATGAACCTTTCTTCCTTTACTTTTGGATGTTGGATATTTTGTCTTAGCAACAAAAAAGTAACTAAAGCAGAAGATATCTAACTTCTTTTTTAAATGAAGAAAGTAAGTAAAATGTGGGAAAATTACAGAATGGTAATACACATTGATATTCTTAATAGAAATTGTCTTAAAATGCTATTGTAACAGAAAAGAGGAAAAAAGGTAAAAAAGCTCTAAATAGTTAATTTTCAAGTGGAAAAACAGCATTGATAGCTGCTAAAATATAAAAACAGTTTCTTCAGCCTCCTGCTATGTACCAAATTGTGTCTCCCTGTCCCCATCACTTAAATTTATATGTGAAAGCCTTAATTCTCAGTGCAATAGCATTTGGAGATGTAGCCTATAGGAAGTAATGATTTTAGTTGAGGTCATAATGGCATAATGGCATAATC
Source organism: Chinchilla lanigera (assembly GCF_000276665.1). NCBI lineage: Eukaryota > Metazoa > Chordata > Mammalia > Rodentia > Chinchillidae > Chinchilla > Chinchilla lanigera. The sequence continues at coordinate 45,683,446 of NW_004955404.1, read as the reverse complement.
TCCCTTGAGATTACCTAAGCTCCTTTATAAGACAAACACCATAGAGCTTGCTTGCCCCTTGTGTTTATGCACTTGTGTGCCAGAAAGTGCATTGAGTGCAGAAAAGGAAGGACTCTATCAGCAAGCCCAGAAAAGAGCCCTTACCAGGAACCAAATTTGGTATCACCTCAATCATGGGTTTCTCAGCCTCCTAAACTGAGAAACAAGTCCCTGCTATTTAATCTGTCTATGGTACTTTGTTATAACCAAGCACTGGGAGCAGCTTATGTGTAACTAAAAGAAGCTGGATATGTTGACAGTATTGAGTTTTTATTAGTGAAGTGGCTTAGGATAAGCTTCCTAGATCACCTCAGGATGGGATGGATCACCAGAAGGACCAAGTAAGCACAACGCTGGAAATTTCAGCCCATCCTCAACTTCTGGGAAGTGGATGGGTGAAGTGATTGGAGATTGAGCTCTATAAAAATTCGGCAACCACAAGATTTGATGAGCCTCTGGGTTGTTAGTGCTAAACACACAGAAATGTTAGGAAAGTACTTGAAAGTTAAATACACACACACACACACACACACACACACACACACACACACGCAGTTTTCCTCTATAGCATTTCCTTATATAGCATTGCAGCTCATATTGACCCTTACAATAAATGGGTGAATGCAATGGAAATGTTTGTCTTAGTTTTGTGATACACTCTAGCAAGTTAACTGAACTCAAAGCACGGATTGTTGGAAACCTAATTTATAACTGGTTAGTTAGAAGCAAGGGTCATAAACTGGAGCTTATGGCTCATATAGAAAAGTAGGGGACAGTACTGGGGGACTATACCTTTAACCTATGGAATCTGATGCTAATTCCTACTATCGTCATAATTAAGGTAAGCTGTAGGGCACCTAGTGAGTATCTCCTGGAGAATTTCTTGTTTGTGGGGAGAATCTGCACAGATACGTTGGAGTAATCTGTGTTGAGTACTGAGTATGTGAAAACAAGAAAAAACATTTCTTCCCCATGTCAAAGAGAGGTGCAAATCAAAATCCCAGGTAATATTTTTCACATGAAACTATCAAACATTTAAATGTATTAATCCATGAGGACTGTCCATGAGAAAATTAAATTTATGAATTTTTGTGCACTTCTGTAGGAACACATGCTGGTGCATATTTTTCAAGATTTTATTGATTCTGAAGTAATCTAAAGTCCTAAACCCTGTAACTCATTTATTAAAATTTAACAGGAAAAAAGGAGTATTGTAATGCAATCTGGGATGAAATAATTTGAAACAGTCTACGTAACCTATGTTAAGTGAATAAGTAAAAAATTCCTACCCATGGAATGTGATTCTCAATTTATTTGTCCTAATGAAACAAAGGTGGAATTTATCCTTACTCTTTCTAAACATGAAAATGTGAAGTTAAAATAATACAAAGATAAATTTCAGTATCTGAATCTAGAAAATATCTGTAACCCCAATCACAAGGGCAAAGAGAAACAAATGCTGAGAGAGGAATCTCAAAGTTAGGGATGTCAGACAAAGTCAGCAAAATATAATTTTCTAACGTAGGCATCATGTGCTAAGGGAGAAATCCATCAATTTCGTATTTGCAAAATAGTATATTAGGATCAAGAAGCATTTTGGAGCTAGATTGGTAAGAAGTAGATGCCAGAAAGGCCCAGGAGAACAAGGAGTTATAGTAATGAACCATATTTGGAGGAAGCAGTCTGTCGGTGAGGTAAAGGAAATGGGAGATTCTGATCTTTATGGGTTGGCTAAAAGTAAGAGCCAGAAGAATCTGTTTAGACATAAGCCTATCCCAAAGGAAGCTTCATTATGAACCAGAAGAAGCTCTTGCTCGTGTGAAACAAGGCTATCACCTGAGCTCATCAGATCCTCTTGCAGTTACTGATCCAAGAATTTAACACAACCAGATATGTGTAAATTTTTTTAAAAAACAGCTCAGAATCTACAGAGCTATAGTAGCAGAGAAAATATTAACTGATCCAAGAAAACCAAATATCAGATGGTTTAACACAAGAAAAACTATAATCCTAAAACAGATAAAATTATGATCAATTCTTTCACGATAAAACAATATTTTTAAAATGACAAATTGTTAGATGAAGAATATCACCAAGTAAATAGAATACTTTAGAGAAAATGCAGTGAATCTATAGAAAAAAAAAAAAAAAACAAGGAACCACATGAGTCGGCGGAGAGGAGAAAAAAAGTAAGAGGCAAAAGTAAACTTGGAGAAAAATGAAGATCTCACCAGAAGCAGCCTCAAAGAGACAGACAACCGGACATGCCAGTGAGGGCAGATAGGGGAGCTAGTAAAAGTAAAAATAAACAAGGATTCAAAGAAGTGATGTCTGAAGAAGAATGATGAACAAATGAGACTTTCTAAATATGTAAAAGTAATCATTTTTCTAATTTCCAGAAATAAAAAGTAATCGGCATATACACACTGGGCCACCTTATCATGTCCCAAAAGAAGCTGATACAGGATCAGTCTGAGCCACAAACTGATGAGAATTCTGAACTTCAAAAATAAAAGGAGGTGGAAAAATAAATAAAATGTAAATTCAGAGAAAATAAAAACAGGAATAGATTTACTTTATTTTAAACATGTAGGAAAGAAAAAAGTTTTTCTTCATAAACAAATGCACAGTCTCTAATATGGGTACAACTGGGTTTCCTGAACTCAAAATGAACATTTATATCCTCCTATATCTATGAATATATTGTGTACAGCAAAATAATAAGATGGCAATAGCCCATACATTATAAGACTAATTTAAATGCTATTCCAAAGCTATAAAGTATACTTTACCATTAAAATGAAAGCAGTAGACAATTCTTGTTTGCAAAGCAAAATAAAATATTAACAATTTAACTATAGTAGTGTATTTTAAAACATTACACTATAATCATCATAGGGAATTCAGAATACAAGGAAGTTATACAAAGAAATGTATTACTGAAATATTTTTACATATCATGGTTAAAAGAGAAAAGGAAACAAAAAAAAGTCAACAAACATATCAGATTTTAAAGCAAAGAAAAATTAAATAGAGTGAAATACAAGTTTCTTATAGAAATCTAGAAGGAGAAAAAACATGAATAATATGAGTAGGGGAGAGAGGGGACTAACAAATGGGTAATTGATAGATAACAATGTACACTTAGACAGGACAAAGTGTGGTTTGCATAGTAGGGCAACTTTGGCTAATAGTGCTGTATTGTGTATCTCAAAAAGTTTAAAAAATGGCATTGAATGTTTTCACAATGAAGATGTTATGCATGTTTGAGAAGATAGTAGGTTTAACCTGATTTAAACATTATAAAAGTTGTATGTATACCAAACTATCATATGGTAGCCCATTAACATGCTTATTATTATATTTTATTTAGTTAAAGTAAATTTAATTTAAATTTAAACATATACATAATAAATCAATAACTAGAAAAAAAATCATAAGTGATCCTACTAAAATTTTGCATATCACTGCCATCATTCACTATTTCAGTGGTACTCTTAGAAAATACAAGACTTTAAAAGTTCATGGCTATTAAAAGCAAGTGACCTACCTTTCACTATTTACAATTAACTAAGGTTAAAAGCTAATAAACTTGTGAAATCACACACAGGGTCACAAATTATCCATGAACTGCAAATTAAAACAGAAAAATTGGAACAGGAAAATTTTTTAAAATGCTAGAGAAGAAGAAATATTTTCTGAAATACAGTTAGAAACTATTGTACATTTCAAAGTTCATAATATCTCCCCCAAATATTTATGCTCAACTATTAATATCACCTAGCAATGTTACAGGATTTAATATAGTAAATGAATAAGTCATCTACTGGAGGTAAAACTGAAGTAAAAATAATACAACAGTGAAGTACACAAAAAAGTATACATAAGATTTAATATGTAATATAATTTAAATATATATATAGATCTCTCTCCCTCTCTCTCTCTCTCTCTATATATATATACTCATACATATATGCAGAGTCTGCCCAAGAATGTATACACATATATAGAGAGAGAGAAAGGGAGAGGGAGAGAGAGAGAGAGAGAGAGAAGAAAGGAGAGATAGAGAAAGACTAAGAGACCACCAAAAAATGAATACATGTATATATATTTCAGGAAAAGAAAAATAGTTTTATGTCTTTACAACAGATAGTGTTACTGTCATCTATCAAGGAAAATCCACTACAAACTCAGTTCTTAGAGAGGAAATTAAGAATGCATATGCAGCAATTTGAATGACCAATGTTACCCATGCAGCAGTTCACTGTACTAATAAATGTCTGGAAGCTGATGGCTGCCACTTTGAGCACTTCTTAAAATTGGAGAGGCCAAAGGTAAGTTGTATTAATCTCATGAGGGCTCAATAAATTTAGTATTAAAATATTTATACAAATCTTTCTTTTCCTGAAATGTGTATACCTTTTTGGGCAGATTCTGCATATGTGTATGAGTATATATTATAAATACATATGACAATTTCAACATTTACAAAATACTTTGATAAAATTAAAAAACAATAAATATTAAAATATGAAAAATAGGTACTTTGTGTAACTTAAAGCCTATCCCTCCACTTCAGGTCAACCCTCAGAGGGTCTGAGGTGAGTTCTCTGCTATAGTAAGCTATTTATTTGTTTGTTTGTTTATTTATTCATTTGTTAAAGTATATTTTTATTTATTAACTAAAGTTGTGTTTCTGGTGGCCTTGTTGGATTTTAAAACCAGTCTCAGATGGCTTTTCAAAAATTTATGTACACTTTAATATGGCATTTTCTGAAGCTTTAATAACACAGCTAGATCTCCAAAACATTTATTTATATGAAAAGGCAGGTTGTAGAGTTATATGGAAAGAATATTCCAATTCATACTTTAAGAAATGATTACATATGCAAAAGAATTCATGCAAATAAATACATTAGAGATACATTGAAAAGTTGAATATGAAATTATTTTTCAGGGCAATTATCTGAGGGAAAAGTAAAGAGATTTGAATAAAACTTAGAAGATGCATTCCATGTACTTGTGAAAAGTTTGGATGTGTTAATAAAAATATTTTCATGTATTCTGTGTTTAAAATCCAAACTCCATTTTTTAAAAGGATTATTTGAAGAAATCTAAGTTATACATCTCCAAGTGGCAATATTGTTAATTAGCTTGATTATTAATTATATCCAACAAATAGAGTTGTTTGTGAATTATATCCAACAAATGGAGTTGTTTGTGTTTTTATTTTATTTTTTGCAAATGCAGAGTAGATAGTTGAGAAATTCAGAAAGGAAAGACCGGCGCCTGATGCCAAAGATATTCCTAAGAGATGGCCGGAGGCATACATACATCCCTTTGCTTTCAACTTTGGGTTTCATTAATAATTATTTAAAAGTGGAATTTTATCTTTGGAAAAGGAAGAAATTGGGAAAACCAGAAATACAGACTGAGTATGATGACGAGCAGTAGCTCACTGCCCTGAACATAGAGAAGCCAATTCTATACCAGCTCATCTGATCAGAAAAGAAAAATTCTTTACTGAGAGCTGTAAGCTCAGATGTTTCCCCAGTGAGTACAAATTGAGGAAATTGGTAGGGAGAGAGAGGAAGCTGCCTGTTGATTGAATGGGAAGAAGAGGGAGTTTTAGAGTCTTTTTGAGCTTACTTAGAGAGTCATCTTCTCTGTTCACTGGTCATCCGGTATTTTTCAAGAGGAGTTAAGAATTTTGGCAGAGATTTTGAACTTGGGAATCAAAAGTGCATTAACCAGATGAACTGGCCTAATTTGGGTATGTCCAATCTTGAAAAGGTGCTTTCAAAATTTCTGGAATGAGTTCCGGAGGGTTTTCTTTTAAATTTTTTTTTTTATGAAACTTAAGTCTTGTGTTAGTTAAGGAATATATGTCTGGGTTTTTGTAAGTCTAATTTCAAGAATGTTTGAAGGAAAAGAGGGAAAATTGCAAGTGTAGAAGCACTGGTAATTGCCAAAAATACTGAGGGCTTGAACTGTCAGTTAATATTCTGCAGTTCCTTATTAAAATATCAGAAGTCAAGTTTAAAGTGAAATAAAATTGAAACTTTCTCAATGTATTGCAAGATTTTTTAAAAAAATTAGAGAAGAAACAGGAATGCAGTTAAGGGAGGAGAATCTTGTGCCCATCAACTACTTCTAATTTTTAAACTGAAACATAATTTGGATTTGGCATACTTGCTAAAAGTGGAAAGAAATAAGGAAAAATAGTTATATAAATAGTAATGGCATAATAAGCCTCAATAGGACACTGAAACCTAGTCCTTTACTGTCAATTAATATATTTTTAATTTCTGATGAATATTTTCCAAACAATTTACACTCTAACTTTGATAAATATTGTTCCAGTACAATGCTGTTTTTGTCACTGTTGCTTTGCTGTATAGCTTGAAGTTAGGTATGTGATGCTTCCTGCTTTGCTCTTGTTGCCCAAAATTGTTTTTGTTATTCTAGATCTCTCCTGGTTCCATATAAATTTAGAATTGCTATCTATAGATGTGTAGAGAGTGTTATTGCTATTTTGATTGGGATTGTACTGTCTATACAACAGTTTTGGGAGTGTGGCCATTTTAACATTATTGGTTGGTTTTTTGTTTGTTTGTTTGTTTTTGTTGTTTTTGGTTTTTCTCCGGTACCGGGAACCGAACTCATGACCTTGCGCTTGCAAGGCAGGCGCTTTTGCCGCTGAGCTAAATCCCCAGCCCTAACATTATTGGTTTTGTATATCCAAAAGCATGGGATGTCTTTCCATTTTCTTTTCTTTACTTTTTTTTGAGACGGGGTTTCAATATGCAGTTCAAGCTGGCCTTGAACTCACTTTGTAGTCTAGGATGGCTGTGATCTTGCAGCAGTTCTCCTGCCTCAGCATCCTGAGTGCTGGGATTACAGGTGTGCACCACCACACCCAGCATCTTTCCATTTTCTAACATCCTCCTCAATCTCTTTTTTCAGAGTACTATAGTTTTTTGTAAAGGTTTTTAATTTCCTTGATCAGATTAACTCCTTGGTTAGGCATTTCATTTTTCTTGAAGCTACCATAAATAATATTGTTTTCACAACTTTCTTTTCATTGAGTTCATTATTGGTGTACACAAACACTAATGATTTTTGTGTACTGATCTTGTATCCTGCTATATTACTGAAGTTGATCATTTATTCTAGGAGATTTTTGGTGGAGTTCTTTGGGTCTTCTATGTAGAGTATCATGCTACCTGCAAATGTGCTAATACGAGTTCTTCTTTCCTTTATATATTCCTTTTATGTCTTTCTCTTGTATGATTCCTCTGGCTAATGTTTCAAGTACTATGTTGAATAAAAATGATGATAGTGGCCGTCTTTGTCTTATTCCTGATTTTAGGGGGAATGCTTTTAGTTTTTCCACTTAATTTGATGCTGTCTGTTGATTTGTCATAAGTAGCTTTTATCAATTTCAATTATGGTCCTTCTACACCTATTTTCTTCAAGGTTCTTATAATGAAGTGGTGTAGAATTTTAACAAAGCCTTCTCTGCATTTATTGGTAGGATTGAGTAGTTTTAACTTTCTTGTGTTTATATGATATATTATATTTATTGATTTACTTATGTTAAACTATCCTTGCATCTCCGAGATGAAACTTACTCTGTCATAATGTATTACTTTTTTGATGATGTGCTGTATTCTATTTGCTAGTATATTGTTGAACATTTTTACATCTATTTTCATTAGAAGATTAGTCTCTAGTTTCCTTTTTTTTTTTTTTTGAGTCTTTATGCAGTTTTGGAATCAGGGTGATACTAATTCCCATAAGTAAATGTGAGAGCACACTGTCCTTTAAATTTCTTTAAAGATCTTGAAGATTATTGAGGATTTAACATCCTTAAAACTTTGTAGAATTCAGCCATGAATGCATTAGTTCCTGGGCTTTTTTTAGTTGGTAGGCTCTATTACTTTCTTTATTTCATTACTTGTTATTGGATTTTTCAGCATTTTACTGTCTTCTTGGGTTACCATTGATAATCTATATGAGCCTAGGAATCTGTTTGATTCTTCAAACTGTACTAATTTGTTAGAATACAATTTTTCAAAGTAGTTACTATATTTTGGAATTTGACAGTGTCTGTTGTGATTTTATCTTCTTTCTCTCTTCCTCTTGGTAAGTCTGGCTGAATTTTGCTTATTGTTTCAAAGAACTAGCTCTGAGGTTTGTTGCATTTTGTACTGGCTTTTTAGTCTATAGTTCACTGATTTCTGCTCTCATCTTTACAATTTCATTCCTTAATTTCAATTTGAGACTGACTTCTTGTTGTTCCTCAAATGTCTCAAGATTCCTCATAAGGTTATTTAGTTGATCTCACTCTGTTTTCTTAATATGAGCATCATTTGTAATGAACTTGTTTCTTAAGACTGCTTTCATAGTGGACCAGAGGTTTTGGTGCATGGTGTAGGCAGTCATTAATTTCCAAACATTTTAAAATTTCATGTTTGATTTCTTCTGTGGCCTATGGTTTGATTAGAAGTAAGTTGCTAATTTTCCAGGTCTTTTTAATGTCTGTGTGATTTCTTCTGTTGTCAATTTCTATTTTCACTGCACAGCAACCTGGCAGTTCACATCACACATGATCAGTGAAGCAGAATAGAGGATACAGAAACATCTCCATCTGCATTCAGCCACTTGATCTTTGACAGTGGTGTCCAAAGTATGCGTTGAAGGAATAATAACCTTTTCAACAAGCAGTGCTGGGAAAACTGGATAGCTGGTGAAGATTAAAACTAGACACAAAACTCTTACCATGTACTGAATTAAAGTCAAAATGGATCAAAAATCTAATCATTAAGAGAAACACTGAACATACTGGAAGATAAAAAAAAGTAGAACACTTGCTGTCATAGGTGTAAAAAAACATTTTCTAATTAGAACTGCAAATGCAAAAAAATTACAGCAAGAATTAATTAAATTAATCCCATTTAATTAAATGGGATTAGATCAAATAAAAACTTGTTCAGCGAAGAATTCACTAGTAGAATGAAAAAACAACTACAAAAGGGAACAAAATTTTGCCAGTCATTCTTCAGAGTATATAAAGAACTCAAACAAAAAATAGGTCATGTAAAATAAAAGAGCAATTCAAGAAACAGGCAAGTGAAATGAACAGACACTTCACAGAGGAAAAACTACAAATGAAATCAACAAATATATGAAAAAATGTTCAACAGTTCTGGCTATTAGAAGAATACAAATTAAAACAACACTAAGATTCCATCTTACACCAAAAAGAATAGCAATCATTAAGAAATTTTTAAAAAATGGAAAATGCTGATGAGACTGTGGTGAAAGAGGAACATTCCTACAGTGCTTGTGGGAATGTAAACTAGTACAACCATTGTAGAAATCAGTATTTCTCTTTTCTTTCTTTCTTTCTTTTCTTTCTTTTTTTTTTTTTTAAAGACAGGGTCTCACTAGGCAGTTCAAACTGGCCTTGAGCTCACTTTGTAGCCTAGGCTGGTCTTGAACTCACAAGGATCCTCCTGCCTCAGCATCCCGAGTGCTGAGATTACAGGCGTGTGCCACCTTGCCCGACTTAAAAATCAGTATTTCTCAAAGAAGTATTTTTTAAATCAGATTTCTCAAAGAAGTAAAATTAGAAATTCCATGACCTAGCTATATCCAGTCCAGCCTTCACCAAAGAGCGTAAGATATTATACTACAGTGATACAAGCATACTAGTGTTTATATCAGCACAATTCATAGCAGTTAAACCCTGGAAACAGACTGTATATGTATTAACAGGTGATGGGATTAAAAAAAGTGTGGTATCCATATAATGAGATATTCAATCTATAAAGAAAGGCAAATTTGAGATATCTGTAGGAAAATGAATTCATCTGGAAAATATAATGTTGAAAGAGACCAGAACCACAGCTTAAATAACACTATAGTATACCTCATTTAAGTCAGGCAAAATACGAAGAGAATAGTAAAACAGGAATAGAATGAGACAAGGGTATGTATCTTTTACAAATGGAAAGATGTCCAAGAGACTAAAGATGAGGGATGATGAGGAGAGGGAACTAAGTAGAACAAAGTTTTGCCATGTACAGGAACCAAATAACCTCAATGAATGTAAACATTATATGCTATAAACATGTACCATGATTAATAATAGCAACAAGAATGAAAATGAAGAAATGGGAATTAAAGTAGGAATGTGGGAAGGGGGAAAAGAGAAGGGGATTAAAAAAAGAAAGAAGTTGTATTTGGTACATGTACCCACTCCCCAAGATGATTGCAAACTTCATGTACTATAAACTTATACTAATACAAGAAAAAAGGGAAAAGGAAAAATAAATAAATATATAAATTTGATGTGTAATGAGATACTGGAGGTTTGAAATATGGCAGAACAATTTTTTAAACCACACCTGTCTCCAGAACAAAATGTTATGAAAGTGTAATATTAAATTTGCATCCAACACATTTTCTTTATATAAAATTACTAGACTAAAATACAGCTATATGCAAGATGATATTTTTGTATTAAATAAAGAGAAAACCTGTTTAAGCTGCACTAACTACACAAAAATTCATATTAGTTATAATTAGTTTTATGAGAGATCTTAAAAAAGGCCACCTAAATAGTGCTGTATTGACATATTTTCATGCTCTTAGGAAAAGGGGATATACTTTTTAATAGGACAGCTATTATTTATTAATTTTTCACTGTTGTGCACATATGTGTCTGTGTGTACACCAGTGATTTCTTAAAACCTGCATTTACTCACTAATAAAACCAGCCTTTTACTTTTAAAAACTATATTTGGAGAAATATTAACATATTCTCTTTGGCAATAAAAGTAAAAAGGAAATTTAAACAGAATGGGGAAGGCAACATGATAACCTTTAAGGTCTCTTACAAGTCTGAGAGTTGGTGAACTTTTGAGATTTTCGGTAGAGCTGTTTACATATTGCTACACATCTAAATGAAGCTTGTTTTGTTTTGTAAATATATAGTTTACTGGGGAAAACCCACATAAGCAAGTGAAAATTTATATTCATACGATATTTAAGACATCTAATATACAAATTCCATTAAATTAAATTGGTATTTTTAGGATAAGTACAGCACAAATAACATATAACACCTAAAAATCTATTTGCTGACATAAAGAATATATATGCTTCATCTTGTGAGAAACAAATAATTTTTTTTTCATATTATTAAGTTTAGGTCTCATTACCATTGATGCTTTTCTCTTACCATTTTATTCTACTAATTTTGAGCTTCATTTGCTTTTCAATTTTTGGTTCTTGAAGTAGAAATTCATATCATTGATTCTAAACTTAATTAAATGTTGTAAATTTTCTTGTAAGTACTGCTTTAACAATATTTTAATGTTATGAATTTTTTATAATCAAATAAGAAATATTTTTAATTTTCTTTATAATTTTTATTCATGTGTTATTTATATGCATAGTTTAATCTCCAACATTAAAAGTTCCAAATGCACTATTATTGATTTCTATTTTGTTTCAGTCATAGAATATTTATTTTAAAATTTTAATCTTTTCAGAGGAATTAAGCCTTACTGTAGGTATCAAAATATAGTATATCACGGCAAAAGTTTCTTTCCTACTAAGTAAATATATACATTATAAAGTTCTTGACTGTTGTTTTCTATAAATGTAATTAAAATCAAATTGGTCAGACTTTTGTAGCATCTCTTTCACAATTTCTGATTTTTTTCTAACAATTACTCTTTGTCAGGTTGGATAATGTATTTTGATATTTTTCAAGTTCCCAGATCCTTTCTTCTGTGTCTCCAATTTATAGGTTAAGCAATCTAGTTTTTCATTGTTTTCATTGTTTCCATTGTACTTCTCAGTTATAGACTTTCCAGATAGTTATTCTATGTACTTTTTTGGGGAAAAGATTTGCTGTTTTGTTAACTATAATTTTTCTATATCTTGAGATAATTCTTTTTGCATCTATCCACATCCCATTTTTAACGTAAATCAGCAGAAATACAAGAGACATTTTCTCTAGAAATATAATCACTCTGAAATAAACTCATCATATTACAAAGATACATGTATATCCATATTTAAACAGTAAAATTCATAATTACTCAATATTAGCAATGGCCCATATACCCATCCACAGATGAATGGATAAAGAAAATGTAGTATTTACACACCATGGAGTACTACTCTGCCATAAAGAAGGATACAATTGAGTCATTTGTAGGAAAATAGATGCATCTTGGACCAGTTATCCATTGTTTACAATATTCACATTTGTGTTGAAATTCTCTGTCTGTTTTGGCATTACAATGCATTTTCTTTTAAGTCACTGAACATATTTGTAATAGTTGTTTTAAAATCTGTCTCTGCTAGCTCCAAAATTTTTGTTATCCATGGTTACTTCCTTTTCATTCTTTTTCCTTGACATCTTCTGTATATTTCCATATCTGGCAATGTTTCATTGCATACTTCACATTGAGATAGTATATTGAAAAGATTCTGGATTCTGCTATCATATTATAAATTGTTATTTTTCCCATATTTCAATTAATTTGAAAACATTCAAATTTCTAACTCTCTTCCAACACCTTGTACAGTACGTAGTAGATGAAATCTCTGCCTTTTTCATTTATTCAACAAATGCATACTTTGCTCTCACTATGCTTCAGATATCTTCCTAAGTCTTATAGAATCAAAGAATATAAGACTATAATTTAGCTCACAATAGAAAAGAATTCATAATATAGAACAATTATTCTGACAGTATAAGTTTAATTCTAGGTGTACTATAGAAATACAGAAGGTATGTATATCTTATCTTTTTCTAAGTCCTGTCATATATTCTCTGTTACCTGTAAGACATATCTCAGCATAAACAAAGAACAACTAACTTAGCAAGAACTGTCAAAGCTTCCAGGAAAGAGGCCATGGCAGTTTCTTGAGTTGGTAATCTAAGAATACTAGCAAGGAAACTAAAGTGAAAATATTTCAAAAACATCTTTCTTAAAGGATTATCAATACCCTTCCTTACTGGTCTGAAAAAAAAAAAAACGTAGATTGGATAGTAGCTTCTTAAAACATTTTAGCAGTTTGGTTAATGTTGTAACAGTTAACCACTTGGATCTAGTACCAACTCACAGTGCATTCTGAAAAACATAAATCCACCTCTCTATCCTTCATCTTTCTTTCTTTCTTCTTTCTTCTTTTATCAATTATATACTTGAATGAATTATTTTCAAAACTGAGAATGTAAAATTTTTGTCAAATTTTAAAGGTACATTCCCTAAATTTTTTAAATACTTCCTAACCCCAAAGTCTAATTTTTCATGTTTACCTACAAGAGAATACTTGGACATTCTCAGATCTGGACTTTCAAAAGATCAGATCTATATTGATCTCTAATGATTCAAGTAAAATATCCACTATCTTAGTATTCTTTGAGCCCATTTTATATATGTGCAAGGCACTTTCTTTACCAAAATATTCTCAATTCTTCCTGGACTTTAATCCTTTTGATCTCAACTTTCTGACTGAACTTGTCCTCCTAAACTATGTTTCTTTCCAAGTTTTTATTTCAGCCACTTTCTCATCAACTACTCAAATCCTTATTCCAATTATGTAAGACATGAATGGAGCATGGACAATATAGCAAAAGATAACATAGCAATAAAGTATATTTTTCTCTCTCCTAATAACTCAGATCAGGTTACCATCAGGGACATTGATATCACATTGCAGATTGTCTTTTGTATGTGGTTACAGGCCAATGAAATATTAACGGGGTGGATATCTGGTATGGATTCTTCTGTGAAATCTGTAACTATGTGGGAATTATAAAACAGATAAAAGGAAGTTCCTTTTCCTGAAATTGTTTCATACAAAGCAAGCATTGTCAGGTAATTAATCTATTTTTGTCTAATAGATCACTTTTTATAAAGGCAATGTTTGTATCAGCTGAGGTTTAGTCATTCTCCATGTTTGCAGAGCTTCCTTCCTTAATGCTATGACAATAAGAAGGGGATCCAGCTTTTAGTATTTTAAAGAAAATTGTTTTCATTAGGTTCAATTCTAAAAGTTTATACAAACACATGAAATGTAATTATTTGTACTTTATAAAATAATTTCAAATTGCACCTCTATATCGAGTTGATAACAAGTGTATTTTCAATATTTCTTTAACTCAAAACTATATCCACAAAGTATTATAACTAGTACAAAAATTATTTGAGTGCCAGTCATTCCCCTGTGGTGCTTCATTTCTATTTATTATTTTCTATATCAAAGTGAAAGAAGTAGTCCAGTCTGATTGGTTTCTTGCCCCACTGTAATTCCTGCTGAGTTGCTATGGCACCCAAGCCAATATGGCGCTGGAGGTCATGTGGTATGGTGCTGAGTCACCATGGCATCCAGCTAATATGGCTCAGGCCACTAAAGGCCACGTGCTAAGCCCCACCCTTCTTCCACTAAGTCAAATTACAACTTCCTACTTCCCTTTTTGTAATATTCTGTTCCCTTTTACCGTGCTCCCACCCAATCCTGGTCTGCCATGTCAGGCAGTGCGCCTCCTAAATCCTGCCTCCAGCCTGGGTCTATTTAACCTTGGACCCCACGAAAGATCGGCAGAGGCCACGTTTTTCTCTCTCCTGTGGCCTTTCTGCGTCCACAATAAAGGCATTTTATTCTGTTTTACTTCTCTCTGTGCTGGAAAAACCTATCACAGTCAACATCCATACTTGTCACTGAACTTTAAGACTTTTAAAGTCATCTTCTGTAAACTCAGAGAATTCCTATTGCTTTGAAGTCAGTAGTTTCCTAAGTCTAGCCATGAAGCACTAGATTTAATTTACTATTAAAGGGGGAAAAACAACTCGAAAAGCAGATGGTATCACACAACTCAGGGCTTACACTAAAGCCAAGTAAGAGAAGAGGTGCAGTCAGCAAAGCCTCCATTAATTGTACCTCTTGGAGAGAGCTGTTAGGTGCTCTATTTAAACCTATTGTTGTCTCTCATCATTCCTACCTTAACCTGAACAGATTTTCTTCTCTATCTACTGACACTTTATATCTTAAACTCCTACTGGGGAGATGCTGCATACCTTGCCTCTCTGGACTTATCATAATGTTTGCTACTGTTGGTGGTATTAACAAATATGGGTTCCTTGCTGAGACTTTTCAGGACATTTTTAAGCATTTTATTTTTAGTCAGTATGCATTTGTTGTACATAATAATTACATTCATTGAAAGGAATTGGTACTTGTATGTAACATATCCTAATTCTTTTACTTCTCTTCCCCCGTCTCTCCCCCAATACATAGCTTAGTCCCATCTTCACTTTTAAGGTATGTATTTTCCTGTTTGCAATTATCCCACTTTTATTTTGCCCTTTAATTTATTTATGCTTTGGGTTTCTCATAGAAGAGAAATAATGTGATATTTAAGCTTCTATGCTTGATTTATTTCTCTTAATATTATGGTCACAAGGTGCATCTACATTCGTACAAATGAGTCAAATTTATCCTTCTTCATAGCAGAGTAGTTTTCCACTGTGCATAAATACCACATTTTTTATCCATTCATCTATTGATAGACATATAGATGATTTCCAAAACTTAGCTATTATGAGCTATGCTACAACAAACAAGGGTATGTACGTGTCACTGTAAATGTTTTCTTTAACTCTTACAGGAATATATCTAGGAATGGAACTTAATTTCCTGAGCAATCTCGATATTGATTATGGTTGTACTAGTTTACACTCCTAGAAACAATGTGGAGGGGTTTCTTTTCCTCTGTAACTTCTCCAATATTTATCGTCTGAATTTTTGATGATAGCCATTCTATCTGGAGTAAGATAGACTCTCAGTGTTCTCTTCATTTGATTTTCTTTAGTGGCCAGAAATGTTGGACTGTTTTTCCATGTCATTTTTTGGGCCATTTTTACTTCCTCTTCTGATAATTATCTATTCCTTTTAGTTGTCTATTCTGTATTTTACATTGGGAAGGCCTGATTTGTTTTTTAATTTTGAATGTATTTTAGATATTAGTCCTCTGAAGAGTAGCTGGCAAAATTTCTTGCTCATTCTGTAGGTTGTCTCTTCACTGTTTGTTTCTTTTCTTGTGCAGAGCTTTTTAAATTTAACATAATCCCATTTGTTGATTTTATAAAATGTTATTTCTTGTACATTGGGGTTCTGATAAGAAAGCCCATGCCTATGAGTACATTTGCAAGAGTTTTACATGTTTTCCTTTCCAGTAGGTAAAGCATTTCTTTTATAACATCTAGTTCTTCTCATTTTGATTTTAGTTTAGTACATGATGAGAGAGATGATTCTTGCTTCAGTCTTCTGCATGTATATAATCAGTTTTCCCAACACCTTTAAAAAGGCCACAGTATGTGTCTTTTGCCCCTTTCTTGGAGATTAATTAGATAGCTGAATGTGTCTGGGGTTTTTTCTATTCTATTCTACTCTATTCTCTTGTATTCTGTTCTATTCTATTCTTCTATTCTATTCTATTCTATTCTATTCTATTCTATTCTATTCTTCTTCTTCTATTCTATTCTATTCTACTCTACTCTACTCTATTGTATTCTACTGTATTGATCCATAGATAGATAGATGATAGGTAGATAGATAGACAGACAGATAGATAGACAGACCTATATATATATAGACCAGTGTTATACTATTTTTATAGTCTATCTCATTGTCAGAAATGCTCAGGTTGAAAATATGTTTGGTGGTTTTTAAGACAATATGCATTGCAATTACAGATCAGTTTTAGCCTAACTTCTTCAAATGCATTAGGTATCTGAATATATGATTTTCTGTAATTCTGTATCATCATTATGAAAAAGGTATCCTCATATCTTACTGAAATTGCAATTGTTACCATTCACTGAAGTTTGTAAACACAATGGCTTTTGAACATTGTCAAATTTTACAACTACTTTACAAATAATGTATTTTTTAGTTTTCCCCCATTATTAGGTCAGTGAAGAATAATAATATTTTAAAATGTAGTTCTTTGAAAATTCTTTACCAAAAAAGCATTAAAAAAGAGTTTAGCTTAATATACTGACAAGATTATAATAGCTCTCATAATCTAACTTACTTTTACTCTATAATTACTCAGGGAAAAGTGCAGAAGTATAATTCACTGATGTCACAGGGTAGCAAACAGAAAGCTATGTGATAAAACCTGTGAACTAGGAGGTAAAAATCAGTCACTGTTCCTCTTGCTCTGTTTGACGCCACCAACACCATCCAAAGCAAAAGCTGAAAGTCATTCAGCTTTATGTTTCATATGCTATTTCCAGTTTTACTTTTTCTTTTACTTTCTCTATAAAATAAATGTTCTCCTAACAGGTTAAGTGCATAGAAATTTTTTGCAAACTTTACACAGCTTCATAGCAGAGACAAAGAAGTTGAAATTTGAGCAGTGCCATTGCAATATTCCACATGATGTAAAATTACAGAAAATCATACATTCAGATACCAAACACATTTGAAGAAGTTGGACCAAAGCTGATCAGTAATTGCAATGCATATTGTCTTAAAAAGCACCATACAGATTTTAAAGGTGAGCATTTCCAACAATGAGATAGGCTATAAAAATAGCATGATACTGGCCTACATCTATCTATCATCTATCTATCTATCTATCTATCTATCTATCTATCTATCTATCTATCTACCTATGGATCAATAAGGTAGAATAGAGTAGAAACAAAATTTGTAGAAAAAAGAGAAAATGCAAAATTAATTTACTGATGAACTCATACCTTAGGATAATTAAAAATTGAATTCAAATTAGACCATCACCCTTGAAACTTCTTAGTTTTTAATGATCATAATACAACAAATCTCATTTCAGTTATTTGTATGAGAAAAAGTGAAGAAAATGTAGTGAGTATCTTTCTTCTGACTGTCAAAATGGTATGGTGTCCAAATATTTTTTAATAAAAAAAAACCAATTCAGTTTTCAACTAATTCAAACATTAAAAAGTCATATGAGTTATTCATTTAAACTTTTATTCATTATTTCATTTATGGGAAATAATACCTATGCCATACATCTGGATAAGATTGTGTAGGTAAAAATCTAGTTCAATGTTTAAACCATTGGAAGTATTGACTAATTTTAACTCGGATTGTGTAGTTCTGAATATCTGCATAGAAGGCCCCAAAATCTCTGCCAAAATATTCCAGAAATTAATAACCAAATTCACTAGTGTCATAAGACATAGAATCAGCACTCAAAAATCAATAATATTCCTGTACACAAATGATGAAATCACTAAGAGAGAAACTAGGGAAATAATACTTTATACAATGGCATCAAAAGAAATGAAACACTTAGGAATTTACCTACCCATGCATCTGAAATACCACTACAGTGAAAACTACAGTATTCTGAAAGAGGAGATCAAGGAAGATATCAGAAAATGAAGAGATACCCCTGTTCTTTGACAGGTTGAACCTTGCACATCAAAATGCCGATACTCCCAAAACTGTCATACAGATTTAGCACAATCCCAATCATAATGCCAATAGCATTCATGACAGACCTAAATGAAGTAATCCTAAAATTCATATGGAGCCAGAAGAGATGTAGAATAGCAATTTACGACAACAAGGTCAAGACAGGGTTCATAATTATTCCAGACTGCAAGTTATACCACAAAGCTACAGTGATAATAAAAACATCAACTTACCAGAAAAAAGTAACTGACTTGTGGACAATGAAACAGAATAGAGGATGCAGGAACAAATCCAAGCATACTTATCTTTTACTAAAGGGCCAAATATGGTGGTACCTTGGTTCATGAACTCAGTCTGCTCTACAGTTTTGGAAAAGATGGACACATTTGTATTTTCTGGGAAAGACAGCCATGGTTGTGTCTGTCATCCAATGCAGAGTTTGCAAGTGAAAAAAAAAAAAATTACCATATCCTTTTGTTTGCAAATGTTTGCAAACAAAAATGTACATGAACTGAGGTACCACTGCACTTTCAAAGCAAGAAAGATAGCCTCTTTAACAAATGTTCCTGGGGAAAGTGGTTATCCACTTGCCAAAGATTGAACATAAACCCATGTATCTTACTACACACTAAACTAAAATCAAAAGGAATCTATGATAAATAGATAAATATTAAATATTAAAACAAAAACAAATATTAAAACAAAAATGATAAATATTAAAACAAAAACACTTAATCTGCTAGAAGAAAAAAATAGGTAAAACTCTTGAAGACTCAGGCACAGGTAAAGACTTTCTAAACACAACCCTGATTCCACATGAAATAATACCAAGACTCATCAAATGGGATCACATCAAATTAAATAGTTTCTGCACAACAAAGGAAACAACCAATAGAATGAGGAGACAATTTTTAGAATGAGGAAAATATTTTCCCAGCTACTTAGGCAAAGGACTTCTATCTGGAATATATAAAGAACTAAAAAAAGATTAATTACCTATATTTAAAGGAACAATGAAAACCGAGCTTCTGAAATGGATAGACATTTCTCCAGTGAAAATGTACGAAGTGCCAAGAAATAAATGAAAAAAAAACATTGCTGCCTGTTCAAGAAACGCATATTAAAAACAACTGAGATTTCATCTACTTCCAGAAAGAATGGCTATCATCAAGAAATTAGGCAATAACAAATACTGAAGAGGTGTGGGGGGAAAAGAAACATTACTCCATTGTTGGGGGGGTGGGTAAGTGGTTCAACCACTATGGAAATCAATGTGGAGAATCCTTAAAAACCAAACACTAGATATTTCATTTGATGTAGCTATTTCCCTTCTATGTATCATTTTGAAAGAGTTAAAGACATCATATTTCAGTGATGCACATCTATGTTTAAAGCAGCATAATTTATAATAACTAAATCTTGGCATCAACCCCTATGTCCATCAACAAATGAATGGATAAAGAAAACGTTGCATTTATATTTAATAGAGCACTATTCTGCCATAAAGATTGAGAAACTTGAGTCATTTATAAGAAAATGTCTCAAAACTATGATGTTGAGTAAAGTAAATCAGTCACATAAATTTAACTATACCTGTTTTCTCTTATATGAGAAACCAAATATACAAATAAAGTGCAAAACAGAAATCAGACAACAGAGGAAAAAAAAGACAAATAAATCAGTGTAATCCAGCATGGCCAAGGTATCTAAAATTGTGCCTTGATTTAGCAGAATGGTTTTATATCTTTTATATATTTTTGTCCTATCAATCTGTTAATCCATGTTTATGATAATTAATTCAATAAAGATGTGAAAAATTAATATATCAAACTGATTTTTGAAAAAACTGATTTTGAAAAAAGAAAATTTTTTTAAAAAATTAAAGAAACAGAGGTTGAAGGGAAAGGGGGAAAATAAAATAGAACTGAGATATATTATGTACATTTACCAATCCCCCACAATATAATATAATCATTGTGTATCACAAACATAAACTGATAAAAACAAAAGAAAAAGCCTCTTTATTAAATGTTACTGGGAAACCAGGTCATCTTCATGAAGAAGATTAAATCTTGACCCATATTTCTCACTGGATACTAAAGTAAAATCAAAATATATCAAGGATCTAAATAAAACAGTAACATTTCACACTCTGGAATGTACAATAGGTAAAACTCTTGAACACATAGGTGCCAGCAAGGACTTTGTGAACAGAACACCAATGACAGAAGTTATGGCCAGGAATAAGCAAATGAGATTATATCAACTTCAAGTCTTCTGCACTACAAAGGAAATAACGAAGAGTAAAAAGACAGAATGGAAAAAAAATTTTGTCAGATATTCCTCAGACAGAGGAATAATATCTATAATATATAAAAAAATAAAAAATAACACCCAGAAATAAAATACCCAATCAATAAAATGGGCAACTGAAATGAATAGACACTTCTCAGAAGAAGTAGTACAAATGGCTAATAAATACATGAAAAAAAATGATCAACATGTCGGCCATTAGAGAAATGCACATTTAAAAAGCACTGAGATTGGACCTTAATTCTGAAAAAATGACTATCATAAATAAGGAGAGGAAAAGGAGTTGAAGGGAGGGGAAGGAAATGGGAAAAAAGGAAAAATCAAAACATATCATGCACAAGTATAAATTTCATATGATGAGTGTTATCATGTATATCTAAAATGTACCAATAAAAATAATTTTAGAAGAAATGAAACAACAACAAATGTGGCAAGTCTGCGGGGGAAAAGGAACTTTTCTACATAGTTGTGGGAATGTAAACTAATATGGCCATTAAAGAAGTTAGCATAGAGATTCCTCAAAAACGAAAACTAGAAAATCTATTTCACCTAGCTATTCCCCTTCTAGATATGTTCCCAGAAGTGTTGAAGACATTTTACAGTGATACATGGATGCCCACGTTTATAGCAGCAGAGCTCATAATAGCTAAATCTTCAAAGTGGCCTATATTCCCATCTGCAGATGAATGGAAAAATAAAATGTGGTATTTATACAAAATGGAGTTCTCTGACATACAGAAGAATAAATATGAGTCATTTTTAGGAAAATGGATGCACCTTGAAACCATAATGTTAAGTGTAATAAATCAAACACACAAGCTTAAATATTGCATGGTTTCTCTTAGAAGGGAAATCCAAAATACAAATAAAGAGCAAAATAAAAGATAGGAAGTATTGAAATAAATCTTTTACAAATAAGAATGAAGTCAAGGGATGGTGGAAGGGGAAAGAAGGGAGGAAAGGGGGTGGAAAATAATTTATATGAGCACATACCAACTCTCCAAGAGGGTTTTGGTCATTATGTAATGCAAACATGTACTAATGAAAAACAAAACCTGAAAAAAATTAAAATATTGAAAAAGTCACACCCATTTCTCTTAGGATGATTTTTCTCTTTTAAAAACTAGTCTCTATGGCTTTGATATTTTATCACATACTTCTTTCTACTTTCAGAAGCAGTCTGAGTCTGCTTTGCTGAGGATGGTTATGAGATGTGATAAAAACTACAATTAAGGCTGAGAACCATCTAAGAGAAAGGGGCCTAGAAAAATTTTACATTTCTTCAACCACTTATTCATTGAATCTGGACCAAGAAACCTCTAGATCTTCCCTCAAATCAAAATAACTGTAAAGGTAAACATTTTGAATAGATATTGGGACAAGCATGATAGTGTGATTCATGAAAGAGGACTTCCAGAACTGCTTCAGAAAGGTACAATTGATGAGAGAATTGTGTTCAAATCAAGAGGTGTATTTTGAGGGGTATTGATGGCAATGTCTTTTACTTTAATACTTTTTTCAACTAAGACATTCAAACATGATGTTTTTCGGTTACACCCCATATTTCAAGATTTTGGAATTTAAGATGGGAAAAATTATGATAATATTGATTGGCACTATATTTCAACCAAAAAAGTAATTCAGGACTATGGGACAGTGCATACATACATTCTCAAAGGGGAAAATGTTGGAGCTTATACCTAAGCCACACTGAAGACCTGCTGGCAAGTATATTTTCATAATCAGTACTTTCTCCACAGACTCTAAATCCAAAATATAATCTCTCGAACAACCAGCTCTGCAGTAGCAGGTTCTACTTTATAAGGAGCAGCAATAGTACAGCTTCCATACAACATCTTCATGACTGCTGTCTAGCTGAGGTAGGTCAGAGTCCTTGGACCCATATCACAAGTGTCATCCTAGCTACCAAGACTGTAAAGATGAGGGCTATTCTTATATGTAAGGAAATAAAATATAAATGAAGTAACTAAAAGATGCCAAGTCAAGGAATATAACAAATACCCAATAAAGATGTTACTTAATAGAATATTTCTCTCTTCAGGCTATTGTTCTCCCCAGGTTGACAGCATGTGACAATCTAAGAGCTGTTCTGAAAAAATAATTCCTTACTAATATGCCCTCCCTTACTATCTTTCCTAAATAGCATCTTTGTCAGATCCTATCATAATAGCACTTGACATCTATATGCAAACATTATTTTCTTTCTTAAAAGTTGCATATGTTGGCCCCCTGCCACCACTGCAAGAAGGGCCTTGCACTCAGGAAGGCTTGGTAAACTGTCCAGGAGCCCAGATCCTCTGGCCCTGCCTCTGGTTGCCACTGTGGAGAGTGGCCTTGGACTCGGGAGGCCTTGGTGGGCTGTCTGGGAGGCTGAGTCCTCTGGTTCTGCCGCCCACTGCCAGAGTAGAAAGGGGCCTTGGAATCGAGAAGCTTGATGAGCTCTCTGGGAGACCGGGACCCCTGTCTCCACCTCCCACTGCCATCTCAGGAATGAACCTGAATCTCCAGAAACTTAGGGAGATTTGAAAATGACAAAAAGAAGAAGCAAAATCCAATCTCAGCCAAACACCTCACCAACAAGTTCAGGAAACATCAACATAGAAGAACATGGAAGTTATACACCTGAAATCTCTGAAATGATAGCAACTATAGTAAAGAACCAACTACGTCAGGCTACAGAGGAAATCAGATCAGAAATAATTGCTCTGGTAAAAAAAAAAATAAGAAATGACAGCCATAATGAAAGAATTGTTCACCATATCAAAAGAAGACATAGATAAAAAATCAAGGAAAAAGAAAAATGATGGAAAACTTGAATGAACACTATAGGAGAGAATTAGAATGCATGAAACAGATTCAAAGAGACATTAAGGAAATTTAAAATTCCACTGAAAGCTGGAAGGACTGCGTCAATGAAATGGAAGATGGACTCTCAGACCTTAAAGACCACATTGCCACTAGTGATCATGAAAGAAAAGATCTCTTAAAAATGACAAAGGAACAGAAAAGAACAATTCAACAGGTGCAAGATGAGTCAAAAGAAAACAATATAAGGCTGACAGATGTCAACAGAAGAGCAGGAGGCACTATGAGTGACATAAAGAGACTATTTGCAGAACTAATAGCAGAAAATTTCCTAAGTATGAGACAAAAACCTTATATACACAAAATGAGGCATGTAGAACCCCAATTAGCTTTAACCAAACTAAATCTATATCTAGACACACAATAATCAAGATCCCAGAAATTGAGCAAAAGAACAGAATATTAAAAGCTTCTAGAGAAAAGAAACAGATCACTCACGAAGGAAAGCCCATCAGAATCATAGCAGACTTTTCAACACAAGCCATCAAGTCAAGAAGAGCTTGGAGTGAAGTCTTTCAGGTCATAAAAGAAAAATACTTCCAACCCAGATTGCTGTACCCTGCAAAGCTATCTTTCAAGTTAGATGGAGAAATAAGAAACTTCCATGACAAAGATCTAATGAAGAAATTCATGAGTGCCAAATCAGTCTTACAAAGAGTACTGGAAGATATTCTAGAAAGATTTAAAAATGACCACAATCTCAAGAACAACAATAGGAAAAGAACTACCAAGCAAGGTAAGCACTTAAACAGGGGGGAAAGTACAGAACCAACAGTGGGAAAATAACATGACAAGGATAAGTCAATACATATTAGTAATAACCATTTATGTAAATGGCCTCAATTCACCATTTGAAAGAAACAGACTGGCAGACTGGATCAAGAAACAAAATCCAAGAACATGCTGTATACAAGGAATGAATTTAACTCAAAAGGAAATCTATAGACTGAATGTCAAAAGATGGAAAACAATACTCCATGCTACAGGAACCCAGAAAAAAGCAAAAGCAGCTATTCTGTTTGCAGAGAAAGTGAATTTCAGACCAGTGATTATCAAAAGAGATAGAGAGGGTCACTATATTCTTTTAAGTGAAAAATGTAAGAGGAAGAAATAACAGTCATAAATATATATGCACCAAATGTAGGGACACCCAATTATATAAGGCAAATTTTAACGGACATGAAAAATCAAGTAAGTAATAACACAATTGTAACAGGGGATTTTAATACCACATTGTCATAAAGAGATATGTCAACTAGACAAAAAATCAGAAAAGATATAACAGAACTAAACCAAATGTGTGAACAAATGGACTTAGTAGATTTTTACAAAGTATTCCACCGAACAGCATTAGAATACACATTCTTCTCAGATGCACATGGGACATTCTCTAAAATAGACCACATGCTTGCATATAGAACATACTTAAGTAAATGCAAAGGAATTGAAATTATCCCATGCATATTATCAGACTATAGTGCAATAAAACTGGAAATAAATGATAAAAGAAATCGCAAAAGCTCCATAACACATGGAAATTAACTAACACCCTCCTGAACAACCGATGGGTCACAGATGAAATCAAAGAAGAAATTAAACACTAGTTACAATCAAATGAAAATGTAAATGCAACTTACCTGTGGGATGCAATGAAAGCAGTCCTCAGAGGGAAATTTATAGTGGTGAATTCCCACTCAGGAAAACAAAATAAGCACAAATAATTTTATGCTGCACCTCAAGCTTTTAGAAAAAGAAGAGCAAATCAAACCCAAAGCCCAAAGAAGGCAGGAAATTACAAAGCTCAGAGCAGAAATTAACACAATGGAAACTAAAAAAAAAAAAAAACCCACAAAGAATTAATGAATCAAAGAGTTGATTCTTTGAAAGAATAAGTAAAATAGATAAACTCCTACCCAACCTTATCAAAAAAGGAAAGAAAAAACTCAAATCCATGCAATAAGGAATAAAAAATGTGAAATCACTATAGATCCTGTAGAAATTCAGAAGATCGTCAATACCTACTTTGAAAATCTTTACTCTCATCAGATGGAAAACACAGAGAAAATGGACAGATTCCTACATACATATGAATTACAAAAGCTGAATGAAGAAGATATAGACCTCCTGAATAACTCAATATCAACCAGCGAAATTGAGAATGTAATAAAAAACTCGCCAATGAAGAAAAACCCAGGTCCTGATGGATTCACAGCTGAATTTTACAAGAAATTTAGAGAAGATTTAACAACAGTTCTTCTCAAACTCTTTAAAGAAGTAGAAAGGGAAGAAATTCTCCCAAATCATTCCTGGAGGCAAGTATTACCCTGGTATCAAAACCAGTAAAAGAACTAACCAAAAAAGAGAACCATAGGCCAATCTCCCTAGTGAAGATAGATACAAAAATTCTCAATAAAAACTAGCTAATAGAATGCAGCAAATC
This sequence comes from Chinchilla lanigera, assembly GCF_000276665.1. Lineage (NCBI taxonomy): Eukaryota > Metazoa > Chordata > Mammalia > Rodentia > Chinchillidae > Chinchilla > Chinchilla lanigera. The sequence continues at coordinate 45,657,270 of NW_004955404.1, read as the reverse complement.
ATCAAGAAGATAATACACCACAACCAAATGGGATTCATCCAAGGAAGGCAGGGGCAGTTCAATATATGTAAATCAATCAATGTAATATACCATATCAACAGAACTGAAGACAAGAATCACATGATCATCTCAACAAATGCAGAAAAAGCTCTTGATAAAGTACAGCACTTACTCATGGTAAAAATTCTACAGAAAATTGGCACAGATGGACTTTACCTCAATCTGATCAAAGCCATCTGTGACAAACCAACAGCCAACTCATACTAAATGGACACAAACTGAAAGCTTTCACTTTAAAATCAGGAACAAGACAAGGATGTCCACTGTCACCACTCCTATTCAACATAGTTCTGGAAACATTAGCCAGAGCAATTAGATAAGAGAGAGATATAAAAGGAATAAAGATAGGAAAGGAAGAAGTGAAATTATCATTATTTGCAGATGACATGATACTCTACCTAGAAGACTCCAAAATTCTACCAAAAGACTCCTAGAATTAATCAACAAATTCAGTAGTGTAGCTGGATACAAAGTCAACACTCAAAAATCAGCATTGCCATGCGCAAATAAGAAACATACTGAGAGAGAAATAAGGAAAACCATACCTCTCACCATAGCATCAAAAAAATTGAAATACTTAGAAATTAATCTAACAAAATAAGTAAAAGATCTATACAGTGAAAATTACACTACTCTGAAAAAAGAGATTAAAGAGGATTTCAAAACCTGGAAAGATATTACTTGCTCTTGGATAAGAAGAACCCACATTATGAAAGTGGCCATACTCCCAAAATTGTTATACAGATTCAATGCAACTCCAATGAAAATACCATTAGTATACATCACAGACCTACAGAAAATATTCCTAAATTTCACCTGGAGCAAGAAGAGATCCAGAATATGAAAAGCTATCCTGGGAAACAAAGGAAAGGCAGGAGGTATCACAATCCCTGATTTGAAATTATACTACAAAGCTACTGTGATAAAATCAGCATTGTACTGGCAAAATAAAACAGATGTAAAGATTAATGGAACATACTAGGAGATGCAGACACAACCACAAAGACACTCACCCACCTTATCTTTGACAAAGGAGCCAAACATGTTCACTGGAATAAAGATAGCCTCTTTAATAAATGGTGCTGGAACACTGGCTTTCCACATGCCAAAGACTAAAACTAGATTCAAGCTTATCACTATGCAACAAAATAAAGTCAAAATGGCTTACATATCTAAACATTAAAACAGAAACCCTAGATCTATTAGAAGAGAAAGTAGGTGGAAGTCTTGAAGACACAGGGGTAGGCAAAGAGTTCATGAACAAAAACCAAACTGCACAGGAAATACTTCAAAGAATCAAAAACTGGGATTTCATTTTAATGAAAAGTTTTGCACATCAAAAGAAATCACCAACAGTGTAAAAAGAAAACCCATGAATTGGGAAAAAATTTTAGCCAATTGTCCCTCAGACAAAGGACTCCTGTCTAGAACATATAAAGAATTTTTAAAAATCTAGCCCCTAAAATTCAAAGACCCAATCCAAAAATGAACATCTGAGATGAATACACATTCCTTACATGCAGAAATACAAATGGCAGGTAAATACATGAAAAAATATTCAACATCATTAGTCACTGGAGAAATGCAAATTAAAACAACACTGAGATTCCATCTCACCCCAGAAAGAATGGCTATCATCCAGAAATCCACCCATAACAAATGCTGGAGAGGCTGGAGAGAAAAAGGAACCCTTCTCCACTGTTGTGGGGAGTGTAGACTGGTGCAAGCACTGCGGAAATCAGTCTGGAGATTCCTCAGTAAACTAGGATTAGAGGTCCCATTCAATGCAGCTATTATCCTCCTGGGTATTTTTTCAGAAGAACTGAAAACTTTATACCACAGCAATATATGTGCATCCATGTTTATAGCAGCATAATTTATAATAGCTAAATCTTGGAAACAACTCAAATGTCCATCAACTGAGGAATGGATAAAAAACATGTGGTATTTTTATACAGTGGAGTATTACTCAACCATAAAGAAAGACAATCTAGAGGCTTTTATAGGTAAATGGATGCAACTAGAGACCATATTCATGAGTGAAATAAATCAGATTCACATGTGTAAATATCATATTTCCTCCCTACTATAAGAACCTGAAAGAGGAAATAAAATCTGAAAGGTATAATAGATATTGTGAAAGGGAAAATAAACTGCTCAAATGGGAAGGAGAAACTGGGATGAAGGAGGGGAGAGGGAAAAGATGAAAGAGGAAAAACATATGTATATATAGATACCCAGGAGAGCTAGGATAATTGTACTACTAATATCTTTTGATTTAATGAAAGGAACCGTTAATGTGTAATTATTTGATCAACCTTACATGCCTATATCTGCACATATGTGCAACTATTTTGAAGATGACATTATGTAATATATAACCATTGTTAATATCCTATTACCATGTTTTGAAATTCTGTATCATTTTTATTGTTCTCTATGCTGTTTTGTTTATGTATTTGTTTTTCTTATTTTGGTTTTTTTTCTTTTTAATATAAAACAAAATATATATGTATATACAAGGATACCTGGGATAGGTGTATTGCTGATGTCTGTGGTTTATTGAAATAACAGTCAATGCTTAAAATTTTCTTTTTTCTTGACCAGTTTTGCTCTCTTGAATCTAGTAAGCAGAATGACTGATCTGAAAACAATAATACGTGGTATAAGATCCATTGTTGATCTCCTACCATCTTTTATGGTGATGTTCTGCATTGTTTCCAATTTTTTTTTTCTTCTTACTTGTTACTGTCTTTGATAGTTTGATCAATCTTACATTCTTATGTCTGGTGGACTGAGCAACTTCATTGAAGATAACAGTATGTAATGTAGCAACCACTGTTAATTCTATCATTTTGTTTTGAGGTCATGTATCACTTTTGTTTTTCTTGTGTTTTTTTGATTTAGTCTTCTTTGTCGTTTTGTTAGTTTTTTCAATCTTTAAAATAAAAAAACTGAAAAAATTGTATATGTTTATGCTATACAACAAATGCATTTAGTTTTATGGGGAATTGTTGCATACACCTATTGCATCTTGATCTTTTTCCATTCCTCTTCCCCTCAACTCTCTCCCACCTCCTTATATCCTCAAACCCCTTCCTGTTTGATTGATCAACTAGCTCTCATGACCTTTCAATTATATTCAACAGATTTTCATCAATATTTTAATTCTATTCCTTTTGCTTTTATGTCCTTCTTGGCATCTGTGATGGTTTAAATCTAAATTGTGCCCCCAAAGTCTCGTGTTCAGCCGTATTTGGAACATAGTTGGTCAAGGGGGTGCTATACTCCTTAGTGGATTAGTCAATTGATGACTTGATAGTTGAGCAGGCTATTTCAATAGTGGGTCCCAGGTGCAGAGGTGTGTGTCACTGGGGATTTGCCCTTAGAGGACATCTTCTTCACTCTAGCTGTTGCTTTCTCTCTTCTTCTTAGCTGCCATGATTGAATAGTTTTTCTTTGCTATGTCCTTCCTTTCCATTTTTGCCTTGAAGTCAGTCGGTCCTGGACTAAATCCACTGAAATCACTAGCCAAGGTAACATTTCCTCCTCTAAACTGCAGATGTTACATGTTTGTCTTAGTCATGGGCAAGCTGACTCAGCAGTCTGTCTTCAAAACTCTTATATTATCTTCCTCACTGAGATCACCCTTGTGTTTCACTCTTGCTTGCTTATTTACTCTTTCAAATTTTTGAAATATATTGACCGATTGCCTTCAAAATTGCAGGCACCCTATTGGGATGTGGTGATAGGAAGAGAAATAAAATATAGGACCTACCCTCACAGAACTGACAACAGAGACTCTTGTTTTAAAATAGAGTGGAAGATTCATGCATATAGCTGTGTGCAAATTTGGATCTGTCAGAGAGAGGAAGGAAGGAATGCAGCCCAAGGCAAAAACAAACCTGCTGAAGGAAATATCAATTTCACACTTCTAAGAATGTTTTGAACTTGTGTATCTCCTCTCCAACCTGTACACAATGTGATTCTTCTTTTCCTCCCTCTGGACATTTGCCCCTTAATGCCTTTGAAGAAATTATATTCAAAAGCAAACACTTTATTCTCAGCCCTATATTAATTTGTATTCAGCATTCTAACTTGTGATCACAGTGTCAGTGATGTTTTAGACATACTAGCCCTAAATCTGTGAGTGTTCTGGGCTTGTCCTTCAGCAGTGATTGGTGTTTTTTGTAGCATGGCCATGCGGTAGTTAGCAGCATAGACTGTTTTCAAAAAGAAATAGGAAACAGGTCATTTAACTGCGTAGTTGTAAGCAGATCATTTTGTGTCTCAGTTTCCACTTTTTAAATTGGGGATAATGGCACTTATATGACAGGGTTGAAATAAAAATTAAATGAGAGGATTTCTTGGAATATATCAAGCATCAAACACATATCATGTGTTGCTGCTATGGTTTTTTTTTTTTTTTTTTTGGTTTTTCTCCGGCACCGGGAACCGAACTCACGACCTTGCGCTTGCCAGGCAAGCACTTTTGCCGCTGAGCTAAATCCCCAGCCCCGCTGCTATGGTTTCTATGTGGTCTATTTTTACTTTTCCCTCTGAGGTATCTCGATCCTGGGTCCAAATTGAAATCACTCATGCTATTCTGATCATTTTATTGAATCCCCGGAATAGAAAAGTTTACAAAGTCACTTGATTCATTTTCCCCACTGTCTCTTCACAGTCACACTGCACATCTATTCCACCCTCTGTCCTCAGTGAAGTTCTCCTCAAGTTAAATAGTTTTTCCATTACTCCTATTCACAAGAACACTTCATTCTGGTGATAATAACTCCAGCTCAGTGTGACAATCAAAAGTCCAAAACCTTGCCTAGTGTGGCGCTTCTCTCGCTGCAGCTCATGGCACTTCACAGCATGCATGAGTGGGTGGGTGGGCAAGTGTGGGAGAGGTCCCTGTTCTTTGGGTGCCTGCTCCTCACTCACCTGGCATCTGCAGTTGCTGAGATCTCTTACCTGGCCCAGGGGAGAAAGAATTAGAGGTTGGTACTGGCTTCGAATGAAGGATTCAAACTGACACATCTTTCCAGGTGCACATCTCTGGGTTTTTGAGGTTTTCTGCAGTCTCACTGAGGAAAATACCTCCCCTCTGTCATCCCAATCCTTAGACCTCACTCTTCCTCCTATTCTTGGAGTCCTGACCTTGGGCACCTTCAGGCCAGTGCTCTCTCCAGGATTCCTCTTGGTTCAAAGCAAACTTCTATACCCTCTTACCAGACCCTACTTTGGACATGCAGAGAGAGCTCATTTCCAGAGCAAACCTGAATCTCTCTTTCTGTCAAAACTCTGTCATCTTTGTTGATAGTCTGTATCACTTACCTTAAAATTTTTCAAATACATCTAAGAATGTCATCGCATATCTCTCAACCTGTGTCCTTAAAGTTCTTCACATTAAGTTTAAGGTGAATGGGGAGCATGTTAGGGAGCAGAGGAAATGTCTCTATGTTTCAACCATGTAATCCAACAAAATCCTTCATGTTAGCTCTGTTGTTGGTAACGCAGTGCTTCACCCTGCTTTTTGTATCTCTGAGAAAAACGATGAATCCCACATGTGAGTTTAGTGGACAGCTCTTTGATAATTGCCTCATGTAAGTCTAGGTAGGGGACCTCAGCACTCTTTATTCCCTTCACCCAAAGGCCCAGTTGTCCTCAGTGTCAGTGCTTGGTACTAAAAGTGAGACAGCCAGATCTCTACTTTACTACCTGGTACACCTGCTACAACAGTGTATATTCCTCATGAAACTCATCTGTCTTTCTACAATTTTTCCCTATCAACCAGTAGCTCACCTCAAATTTTGCTGTATAAAGTCCCTAGCTTAGAAACATGAGGCAGTCTGTTACTTACCATGAGAACATTTGCTGCTTGGCTCATTTTTTATACTTAGAGATAGGATCCTTTCCCAAGTGGCTCTTGTATCATTCTCGTTACTTTTTAATAACCAGGAGAGAACAATCTATTAATGTTTAATTAGAGTAAATGAAAGGGGACTCTCCCTGCATAAAAGAAAGCAAACTCTTCATGTTTAGGGAAGGCTTACTGAAGTACTTTAAACTGTAAGAAAAGCAATCAAAAAAGGTGGAAATATTTTCATCAAAGTGTGACCAAAAATGATTAAGAAATTCTTTACAGATTAGAAGCACAAATAAGAAGCAGCATTCATCCACAAATAAATTAATGTATGTATTAATATATTCATAAAAAGAAATGATCAATTGTAGCATGCTTGTACATTATAAAACTCAATAATTTAGAGTAGCTACTTCCTTATTTGAAAGGAAAACACTGTTGCTTTTTCTAGAGCCAAAATGTGTTTTATTAGACACCAATTATCTTCGTGTTATGCTCCTTGGAAAGCACCCTACAAAGAATGTATTTTGAATATATCCTGTATAGAGAATGCTTTACTAATAAAGAATATGCAAATGTATCTGGCAACTGAAGAATTGAGGACTGTTTTAGTCAGTTAATAAATTTCCAATTACATAACACTGTCAGTGTCTCAAGCTTTTAAAATTCAGTCTTAGACTCTCTAAATTACCTGAAGAGAGATTAAGGGAAAGGGAAAAATTTAAGAGGAAAAAAAGAAGCATCCTATGTGATTGATTCCAACAAACCTTGAAAATACAAAAGGCTACAGTTAGATGGAAGCAGATGAATTATGATTCTTATTTTTGATGAGTCATAATGTTCAAGAGGAGGGGTGTATGAATATAGAATGAGGTTGCTCTAATTTCTTGATATTATCCTAGAGGCCTTTTAATACATTACTTATATTTTTTTTCCACTTGGAGAAAGAAATGATCTGACCTCTAAGAGGCACATTTTCAATAAATTCCATAAAACAGCAGGAGAGAATGCAGATTGAAAATGCAGTTCCAGCATCTTGCACTTTAAAAGGCTTTTAAAGCCTGTCTCATGCATTTATCTTTTAACAAAGATGAATGCACAAGACACCTCGTATTCTACCCTGCTTGGTAAGCCAGTGATAATGTTAAATCAATGGTACAATGATCAAAAACGAGAATGGAATCAATATTCTGATCAATTGAATTGCTTTAGATATTAAAAAGTAATTATCCCAGAACAAGACTGCATTGGCAAACATAAGAATGTGTCTGACTTGTCTACTAACTTTTACTTTAAATATTGACAAGATTCAGTTCACAAATAAAATAACAAATTTTGGAGAATCATATTGAGTATGAAGTTATAAAATGTGTCTGGTACAGATAAAAATACAATTATATTCTTTCACATATAACTCTCTGAGGGAGATCCCCCTGCCTAAATAGAAGTGAGTCTAATTTATTATCACATTTTGTAATGAAAAGCAAGCATTGGAGTAAAAAAGGAAGGTAGGCAGAGGTCCTACCCTCAGCACTAGACATAAATTAGAGCTGCTAGGCGGCCACCACAATGCATCGATTTATGGCTGCAGGTAAGTGGCACTACAGGCAGAATTAGAATTGCTCTCTGACCTTAAGGAACTTACATTCTGGTTGGAAAGCCAAACCTAAACATATGAAGCAATGGGGGGAAACTTACAGAGCAAAATAATGTAATGAAATCTAAGTTTTATTGGCGGTGCACAATGAGCCAGACACTGTTCTAAGCACTTTGCATGTTGCAGTGAATTGTGCTGGTGGGTTGCCCAGATCTATTTGATTGGCTTGGTGTACCCAACACCTAGTTGCTGCTTGTGTTTGCTGTAAAGTGCTGAAAGTTCAACAGTTCTCCAAAGTACTGCCCTCCTTAAAAAGTAAGCCAACTAGCCCAGGAATTTATCATCACTACCAGCCTGGAGCCAGCTGCAGCCAATGGCTGACTAAAGTATATAAAAGAATTCCTGCCAGAGATAGGACAAACAGGTAAATCCTACTTGTGGTTAACCTGTGGTTTGCAACTCCCTGGGAGATCAGACTGATGCGACTGTCCTGCTGAGACCCTCTCTTGCATAGCTTTTCAACCTTGTCCTTTCCTTCTTTCTTCTTTCTTTTTCTCTCAGAGCTTCTTTCCAATAAATCATTTACATACTAATATCCACCCCTAGCTCTGCTTTTAGAGATCCAGGCCTAAGGCACAAGATGGAGGCCTAAGGCACAAAATGGAGGCCTAAGGCACAAGATGGAGGCCTGAGGCACAAGATGGAGGCCTAAGACACATGTATGAACTCATTTCATATTTACAACAACCTCACAGGGAAATTACTCCTTTTATACCTATTCTACAAATGATAAAACTATGACAGAGTAATTAAATTTTGGGACAAAGTCACTCAATGCAGACCCAGTAAATCTTGGCTTTGATCTCAGGTATCAGTGGTTTAAGAGCTTCTCTCAACCTCTGTCCTCCAGGGCTGTGAGTGTTTGCCAGGAAAAAGCATCTATATGAGTGGTAGAGACAATGTAGGGTGTAAATAAGGAGAATGATTTGTGATTCAGTATGACAAGTACACCTTCAAGGAGCCTTGTGATTTTGAGTTAGTCACTTAATGTTATAGCACATATTTGTAAAACACTAATAAATGTATGAAGCTATTGGAGGATAAAATGAGACCAAATTTGTGACATACGTGACCTGAAGAAGGCCTTCAAGAGTATCTGTAAAATTTTCAATTTAAGAATACCAACATTCCTTTAAAAGTATGTAGCACTTTATAACGTATAAAGTGCTTTATTTAATCATCTCTTTGAGTCTTCACAATAGACTGTGATAAAAATATTATTGGATATATTTTATTGATTATAAAAATGGAAGCTCAAGAAACTCTCAGAGTAAGGAGCATATCCTAGCAGTATCTGACCACTGTTCAAAATTTTTATACCACAGCTGGGTAAAATAATAAAGTATCATTTGAGGATACTCTACTGACTATTAGCAAACCTTATTTTATCCCCGTCATGTTTGCTGAAAGTAGTACCACCCCCCTTAAGCTGGTAAACACAGTTAGTTCCAAGGAAATTCATAAAAGGGAGAAAGTGCATGTGCTGGGCATTCATGAAAGCAAGAGTTCAGAAGCATTTCTTTATAAAGAATGGTCATTTTAAGCTCAATTCTTATTTTTTTCATGAGAAAATATGTTCTGAGTACCTTTCAAAATTTATTTTAATTGACAAATAAAATTATACATAGATATATACAATGTGGCTTCGGTATAAGTATATACTTTAAAATGACTAAATCCTATCCTATCTCTTTCCTCACATATCATTTTTGTAATAACATTAAAATCTACTCCTTTGACAATTGTCACATGTACAGCATACTATTACTGGCTACTGTTATCAAGGCACACAACAGGTATCAAGCACTTACCCCTATCTAATCAAAACTCCATGCCCTTTGACTGACATCTCCCCATACCCTGGCCTCCTTCAGCCTCTGCCAGTTTAGCCAGTAACATTTGCATTTCAAGAACTGTGTAAAAATTTGGAAAGACAGAAATAGGTGGTGAAGAAATGATATAAACAGAAACAAAGAATCAGAAATAAAAGGGGATCTTCAACAAATATCAATGAGAATATAACAGTAATATGAAAGAGAAAAATGGAACTTGAGCCTAGAGCGTTTATTTGGAACACAGCTTTTGTATTTTGTTTAGAAACGTTTCATTTACACAGAAAACTCAAAGTCAGAACTGAAGCCCTATATTATTTGTAAAATATCTGTTAAGTTTTCAATCAGATATTCAGTAAAAAGAGCATCTCCTGGAGGAGATTGGTTATTGAAGTGAGACACTGTGTGAAGAAATTGCTCAAAGGAAGGAACAACTGGGATAAGGGAAAGAACAAAAAGAAAGAAACAAGGAAGGAGATTTTATATATATATATACATATATGGATGGCTGGGATAACTATATTGCTGATATCTGATGATTTTTTGAAGGGAACAGTTAATGCTTAAATTTTTTTGTATTTTGACCAATTTTGCATGCTTATATCTGGTAATCTGAGCAACTGATTTGAAGACAACAATATGCAATACAACAACCACTGTTGAATTCCTACCATCTTGTCTAGTGAAACTCTGTATTGCATCTAACGTTTTATTTATTAATTATATTTAATAATTATATTTTTATTCTCTTTAATGGTTTGAACAATCTTCCATTCTTACATCTGGTAATCTGAGCAATGTAGTTGAAGATAACAATATGTAATATAACAGCTACTGTTAATTCCTATCATTTAATGTAAAACTCTCTCATTTCTAACGTTCTTGCTTTGTCTTGCTCTGTGGTGTTGCTATGTTTTATTGTTCTTTTTTTTTTTGCTACTTTCTTTAAAATAAAAATAAAAAAAAATTTAAAAATTGAAGAAAAAGAAAGGAAATTTAAATTTATAATACATAACATGACACAACCTTACCTAATACTCCCAAACAAATTTAAGTGTTTCTTGCTTGGTTAAAACATTATCACATTGTTCTAATTTTATTCACATGTTTCATGTGATAGTCACAGTTCACCTACACACATTTTATTGTCTTGTTTAATAAATAAAACATTTAAATGTTTTATTAAAAACACTTTTAATAGTTGTCCACTCACTATACAGCTGGTATCTTTAATCTCAGCAGTAATGACATTGTAAGTTGCATGGTATCTTGTTGTGGGGTGGGTAGAAAATGTTCCTATACATCGTAGATACTTAAATATCATCATAGATATTTAAGCAGTATCTGACCTCAATTCACTAAGACCTACAGCACTAAAGTTTGGCAGATAAAATTTGTACAGACATTGGGAAATTTTCCTTGGGTGATACAATTTTCCTAGCTTAGACTCATTTAAAAAAAAGACAAATACTAGGTTTTCCAACATTTTCCCTAGCTTGGAGGAAGACTGATCAAATTAAAACCAATGATATGGAAAGAATATATGACAAAGGTATTTGGAAAGTATTGTTCTGCCTAAAGAAAGTCTCTTTTTTGGTAAAGTATATTGCTTCTAGTGGAAGCTGTCTCTTTTGAGGATTAAAGAAAGGTTGAAGGCGTACTTGTCATACTGATCCAGAACCATAATGTTGTTCAGCCCTGGCTCAAATCCAGTGTTCATGCATAGAAAGACTTATGCCATAAGTAAATAAATAAAACAATAATCTTTCATTATTTGCACATTTTAGCCAAACACTGTCTTTCCTGCAACTGAAGACATTTTAACTGTGTGACTATAAACAAGCTTCTTACTGTCTTCAAAACTTCATTTTTGCTGTTTTCAAATGGGGTAATTCTGCCAACCTGAAATAGCTATGCCAAGGGTACTAAAGATAACATGTGCAAAGCAGGTATGTCTGGCACATAGGAGCTGCTCAGGAGATGGCAGCTATCGCTATCTTTGGTGTACTACCAATTGATGAATAGTGGAAACCACTTAATTTCTCATCATTTTTCCCTAGAGTAATATTCTACACTGAACAAAGTCCTGAAATGTCTTTTAAAAAATCAGGATTGGGCATGGAACCCAGGGGCTCCTCAGACCTCTACTGTTGAAATATACCCTCAGCCCAAGGGATTTTTCATTTGTGTCTAAAGAGAACCTCAAAAGAATTTAGGAAGAACTTGAAATTCTATTTAAATACTTACAGTGTACATATGTATCTATTCAGGAGGAAGCCCACTCCTTTCATCAGCTTTTCAAGGTGCTCAACACAAGTTTGCTCAAAAAATTGGGTGGGTGATCTCTACTTTGAAGCTTCAAGGTTTGGCAAGAATTAGCATGTTTTTGAGAGAACCGTGCTTAAAAATTTAAGCCACAACAAAGAATGTACAATTGGTGAACTCTAAATTTGGGTGACTTAATCGAAAGAAGGCAGCCTTTTACACACTATAAACACAAGAGTGATCTTAACTTTGGAAATAACACCCAAACCCCTCTGAGAACATCTTTTCAAGTCCCTAGGGGAAAAAAGCCCAAAGAAAGCTCCTTTATTTAATGAATCTGGATTGTCAATTAAAAAGAAAAGTTAGGAAGTGAGTAGAAGACAACTTTCTCTTCCCAAAAGGGCTTATTGAATCCTCCCCAGAAAATATAATGTATACAGTTGCATAGAGAATACTTGAATCCATAAAATAAGAACAAATCTAATTTGGATTGAATGTGCCCAGTCACGCTTTCTTGCCTAATGCATTCATTTTCTTCTGACCCGATTAAATCTTATAGGTGCCTATCAAAAATATTCTCAATGAATTATGTAAAAATAAAATTTTTCTTTGATGAATTAATCATTCTTTTGTTTACAAATTAGCCTGGGGTAAAATATTTTTATTTAAAAACACAAAGGAAGGAAATTATGACAATTATAGAGTGGGAGGGAAGAGTAGGAATGGGCCAGAACAATGAACAAAAAGAGTCTTAGGAAATTAATCTTGTGACGTGTCTGTGATTTAGCTGTTCTATTGCAGCAAACAGCACCTTGAAAGGGTTAATCAGTCTTATGTGGATGGGGCTACTGGAGAAAAAGTGTTGTCCACAAATGCTAAAATAAATAAACTTGATTTATACATGAAGTTAAACGTATTTACTGATGTTTTATTACAATGTGCCAATTTGAAAAGATGAGTAGAAAATCAGAAATTTTTTATGTTATTTTTCAGCAGTTATTCTACCATGTGCCTTTAGCACACATTGCATTGTTTTAAACAATAAAAGAGCCTGTTTCCTGCACCATTTCTCTGAGTGAGACTTGTAAAAGTCTCTAGAATATCGCTGAAGGTCATGTCAAGTATCGGGGATTCTAACTTTGTTTTAGATTTTCCAGCCAAGATACCAAAGGAATATTAACTGACTCAGTCCTTCAGCAGCAATTATCCTTATTAAATAAATTCTGTATCAGCTGAATCCTTAACACAAAAGAAATTAGAACTGCTATGGAAAATCTGTAGAGTAAATCCATGGTGGTAACTGATTTTTGCAAGAGAATATTAATCAAGAAAAGTTTTAACTTTATCAACTCCACTAATGCAAAGACATTTTCTGTTACATACCACTCAAAGCCTGATGGGGTGATAAAGTGCAAACCTTAAGCCTCCAGATTTTAGCTGATGTATTACTCCTCCAAATTCCCAATGCTTTTGAAGTGCCTCAGATCCTAAATCTTTCACACTACGAAAGGGATACTTGCAGTGAAATTAACTTTGTCCTCTCCTTGAATATGATATTATTTTTCTTGTTTTAGCATCTTAACATGAAATAATGCCAGGAGAAGCAGTCATTATTATACAAAGAACAAAATGTATAATTCAGTGTGCAAATATATGGTACATAAATCTTCCTCTTTTAACCCCTTATCAAGAATTGCTGTGCATCTGCTGTCTGTTCTCAAATGCAACCATCATTGCAAGTGCAACTATTTTCTTTAAAATGGAAACTTCGAAGACTGTAGAACAACCGTATTGCTAAAGATCACTTATGAAACTAATACAATTTCAAGATGACATAAGCTCTCCTTAATCTGCTACTAGTTTGTGTTTCTTTTAATATAAGCAAGCATCAAGCCCTTCATCTGCCAAGGGGAGATCCTCAAACTGCCTGTCTGGTACGCTGAGTGTGTTTATTAAGTGAGACAATGTGTATAAATTACTCAGCATATCAGTGTCTGACATATAGCAAGTGCACATCAGTTTTTATTATTGGTATTCTTTGTGCAAAAATTCTTGAGGGAAAAATGTTATTACTTGCAAAATCTCCCGCTGTGATTATAGTTTATATTTACATGTCTTGAAAATATAAAATAATCAGTGAAAAGAAACAATGCATTGCAGTTACATGTTCTATTAAAATATGCCTGTGCCAAAGTTCACAGAACATCAAATTTAAGAAATTTTAAGGAGGGCTGGGGATGTAGCTAAGTGGTAGAGCATTCACTTGACAAACACAAGGCCCTGGGTTTGAAAAAAAAAAGGTGACCATGGTAGCCCATAACTATAGTTCCATCTACTTAAGAGGCTGAATCAGGAGCATCTCTTGAGCCCAGGAATTGGAGACCAGTCTGAGAAACACAGTAACACCATATTTCTTTAAAATAAAGTATTAATATGCACCTCATTCTTTCTAATTCTCTAGATGGCAGAACAGGTAGAATATTAAGGATTACTTCTCTATGCCAAGGCCAATTATTCTTAATGAATCTTCATCTTCTTTGTCACTTACAACTGCTGGCTAGGGGAGGATTTGGCAGGTGGTTGATAAATGGACTTTCTCCTTTCTTCAGGAGCTCTATAAAGTCCCCAGAAATGATAACAGGCTGATACAGAAATGAATATAATGCAGTAAGTGGAAGATGCTAGGGTGGTTAGGGGCGGGAGAGAAAAAGTACAACTAGAGTATATCAGAAAGCTCAGAATACAAATGATCAACATATATTTAACAAACAAAGGAGATCTAGTATAGGGAGTAAGAGACCAAAAATGATTAAAATATAAGTTTATCCTTGAGAAGCCCAACAGTGGATGGTATATACCAATGTGAATGAAACCAAGAGCTCACTATGAAGGCATAATACATAAGTTATAATACATATCATGTCAAATGGATCAACTCATGGAGTAAGTCATAATCTGCAAAAGCTTTGAGCAGAAGGTTAAAATTCAGATCATTGGTTTGTTATGTATACATGGAAAAAATATTCCAGTGAGAAGGAATTTGGATCTGAACATAGTTCATGAAAGGATGACTGAAAATCAAGTCAAAAAACCAATTGGGAGGCCAGTAATTCCAAGCCTTTAATGTCATGTCAAACTATTGTCTTCATCTCATGACAGTGGGGAGATACTGGGAATGATTTGTAAGCAGTGACAAGGTTCCACACTTACTTCAGTAAGATTAGTAAGGTAATTGTGAGAAAAAATAAAAAGGGCCAACACTAGAGGCAAGAGACCACCTAGAATCTGACCATGATGGCTGAAGAGAGAATTGGCCTCCTGAGCTGTAGAAGGGGATGTATCTGAGAGCTGCATAGGATAAGAAGAAAACATGGTTTCACTAGGGATGGAGAGTGAGTCTCAAATCAACAGATTGCAAACCAGATTAGAGATCTGAGGACAGTGACATTTGAGTGAGGAACATAAAATAATTCACTGAGGCACTTCACAATCAGAATACCCTTTTCTTTTATGAAGGTGTTTAAAAGCATACCCTGCCTATTCTATTTTTTATTCATCCTTTCAATAGCATTAGCTACATGCTCTTAGGTGAATCTAGGGTCATTTGCGTGGTCATTTATAGGGAAACACTATACAAAAAATATTAATGCCTTGGCAGTAGAATGCCCAGTCATTTGGTCAAAGATTATTCTAGGGATATCTGTGTCAGTATTTCTAGATGAGATTGACATGCAAATTGACAGACTGAGTAAAGCACATTGCCATCCCTACGTGGGTGGCTCTACTCCAGCAGACTAAACACCTGAGTTGAACAAAAAGTATCCATAAAGGGGAACTTGTATTGCCCAACCTGGGACGTGTCTCCTTTTGCTCTCAGACTGGAACCACAGCCTTGGCTTTTCTGAGTCTGCAACTTTCTGACTGCAGATATTGAAATTGCTCAACCTCTCTAATCATATGAGGTAATTTCTTATAGAGAATCTCTTCTTTTTTTTCTTTTGTAGAACTCAATTACTTCAATTAATTCATAATCCTTCTAAAGTACCTTCTAAGAAAAGACCTATCATCCTGGTCTTAAGATGAATTAAGTGAAGAGGAAAGATCCAGGAATGTTCAAGGACATTCAGAAATGGCACCAAATCTATACACTTCACCTGAAGCACCAGTGTCTCTGCTCTTAACTACAACAAAATATTGCACTCCTGCCCTACAAATGAACATTCAACAATAGAGTATAAAAGGGCAGCATTAGCAGTTGAAGACATAATTTCACAAATAGTTATGTAAAGTTGGGATATGCACCACAGAAAGAATCTCTAGATGGCATAGGGCCACACAAGAATGAGGACACTGCCTGTTCTGGGTGGAAGGAATGTTCCTGAGGAAGTCTTGCCTTGCAAGAATTAAGCGTTCACAAGACACTGCCACAGGATGAGTGAACAACATAGGAAGGAAAACCTGTGTGGATTATCTCAAGTGAGGATCAAGGAAATGAATAAAGAATGTGGAGAGTTTGGGGATTTAGGAACAAAAGGTGGTGAGATAGGACAAGGAAACTAGAAAAATGACATTTGTCATTCATCATGGAATAGATGGTTATAACTTTTAAACAAGAAATTTTGCCTGAGAAATTATTTCTGATCTCATCTCTTCTATGACCTTATGCAGTTGTTTCTTTACCTCCATTGCAATCATTTCAGCTATTTCAGGCATGTGATTACCACGTTCTCCTATGTTGATGTCTCCTGGACTTGTTCTGATTGGGGTGAAGTTCTGGGATTGTGTTTTAGTCTTTTGTTTTGACATTTGCTATCGGTTGCAGAAAGCTCAGTTACCCTCTTCAGTAGCTGCACATCCAAGGCCACTAGTGTTCCTGTTTTTTCTGTTGTTGAGGTTTGCCTCTGGGTGACCTCTGAGTAGCTCTACTTAGCCTAAGGTCTTCCGGCAGCTTTTGATTTGTATCTAGTTATCCCCTTTTTCAGAGGCAGGCACTTGTGTCAGCTGATGGCCGACCTTCTGTTCCAGCGTCCCCTTGCAGTTCAGTGCACGTGCACGACCTGACTCAGGTCGCACTGGTGCGACAATCCCGCTCCAGTGGACCTATGTCTCCAGGTAGTTTAGGGTACAGGCATGATTCGGACACAAACTGCAGGGTCTACAGTTTGTGAACCACCTAAATCTATGTCTCCACTCAGTTCAGGACTCATACAGGAACCAGATTCAACCCAGATGGGTAGCAGTCAGACTTCCCCAGCCTTCACCTCGCTGGAGGGTCTGGGCAAGGGCAAAGCACAGACTAGAATCCATGGCCCCTGCAGCTCCTGGAGTACTTGCTCTCTTGGTGCAGGGTGTGTGGGGCTCAGAGAGTCTGCTTGCCTGGCTCAGAGAGCCTGCTCGCCCAGCCCCCAGCCAGAGAAGTCCCTGGGCCGCTCAGTCCGAATCTCCTCTCTGCCGCCACAGCGACTCAGTCTGTAATGTCTGCAGGGTCCTTGTTCACCCGTTCTGCCCTCAGGGATTAGATTGGAAGTACCTGGCTCTCTGCGCGTGTTTCAGCTGGGAATCGTGGTGGTATGCATCCAGCACAAACTCGGACCCAGAAGCCCTGCCGCTCCCGGAGAACTCGCTGTCTGGGTGTAAGGCCCGGGGGGGTAAACAAGAAATTTTGGAAAAAATAAATCAGAAACAAAAAATTACCTTCCCAATTTTACCATCACTTTCTCTCTTGTGTTCTGTTTCCTGAACATGCAAGTAACAATGTGAATGTTACAGAAGAAACTTAATAGATTTAAATTTCATTGTCACTTTTCTATAATACTTTGTGATTCTTATCAATAAGTAGGAATAAGAATTCATAGCAATTATCAATGGATATTAGAGCTGATAGCAGGTTAAGATGCCAGCTGTCAAAGTCAATGCTCAAACAAAAACAGAGGAGGCCAGTCTGAAGGAAGGGCAAATGAATAAAGACCCAGGCAGGTTAGAGGTCCAAACTGAAATGCAGAGACCTTGCCTCTGGGACTAGAACAGCCTGGAAATAGTTCAGAAAATCATCCTAATATCCATCCAAGAAAGCAGGAAGCCAGATGAGACCACTATTACATGAAACTGAACAGGATTCAGATACAATACAGCAATGCAGCCAAAACTACAGTGGAGAGATCCAAATAGCAGATAGTCCTGATAATAACAAAAAATTAAAGCTAATGATGGGATATGTCAGGGAGTGATTATTTGGGGGGAACATTTGTGGATCATACCCAGAATCTTGTAAGTGCAAGGCAAATCCTCTACCACTGAGTTTCACCCTCAGCTCCTATAGGGGGAAAGTTTGAATGACTTTTTCCATTATCCCAAGCAGACAGTAGCAACACAGAGTTTGTATTTAAAGAACCTGGGTTAAATACCAGCGTGGCCAATATTTAACTCATTTAATAGTGAGCAACTTTCTCAAGTTCTCTAAACTTCACTTCCATATAGGGTAAGGAGACAAAACAATGTGTATAAAATGTTAGGTGAAATATCTTCAGTGGACTTAATAGTAAGGAAGTGTTACTGTAGGATCAACATCATCAAGAAGATGATATTGAGGTAGGATAGGTCAGGCCTCCAGCTTGTAAAACATAGCAACTACAATGTTCATAGATGCATAGAGATATAGCACAGTTTTCTCTCATTCTATTTGACCAAGAGTTTTAAAAATTCTTTTTAATAAACATAAAAATCTTTGAGTATATGAGTCTGCCTTTTTTCTGCTCAGTCTAGCTATATGGAAATTACTCAGCCAAACCTGACCAAGTCAGAGTATACTACAGTTGTTTTTTTTTTTTTTTTTTTTGTCTATTATTATTAGGATGCAGGATAATTAACATTTAATCTTCTCAGGTCTGGCAACTCATGCCCTGAATGGATCCTGAGCTCACAATCTCCCATCTTCCCACCAAAGCCGTGCCCTGTCCTTAAGTTCTCCATCTGTGGCCCATAAATACACCTGTGCATCTCTGTCTGTTTTTCTAGTGTCTGCAGTCAACTCAATCTACTAGAAGCTATTTTCTAAACATTGTTTTTAATCACCTACCTCCCACTTTGGCTGGAAGGTAGGCTGGGGATATGTGAAAAATTAACCTATAGGACATAAAGGGTGGAGCCACCAAAATGTGAGAAATAAGGAAACAAATGAGGCCCAATATATGAAATTCACATTTCTCCTTATAGGTTAGTATTGAGGTAGAGGTCTGGGAATGCAGCACAGGGGACAGACTTTCAGCAAACTGCAGACAAAGGACTGCTGGGGACCAACAGGGCTGGTTTACATGGATAGAAAGTGAACCCCAAAGTGGGATAGGGAGACTGGAATATTCATTGCTTCTAAAAGTAATTTTTTGGAAATTTTAGCCAACTGTGGAGTGTTTTGTCACGTCTAAACTAATTTAGAGTACAAGAGAGATAAATTAATTCTGAATCTTTCTGGGCCGTTCATGGAGCTCATGATTTTTTAGTTTGCTAATTTCCATATAGAGATAATACAATGGCAGCAAAATGTAGACATCTCTGGCTCTCCATTCAAAGCACCAAAACTGAACAAGAACTGTGCAGGACGTGAGTCTTGGCAACCACAATCCAGTGTGCTATGTATACATACCTTTACACACTCTCACACTTGTACACATTCAAAACTATTTAACTCACTCACAGATTCTGCTTTGTCTTTGTCTCTGTCTCTCTGTTACATGCATGCACACACACGCACACATATGAACACATTCTGGATATTTATGATGATTCACAAAAAGTATGAGGTCATTAGATCCTGTCCCTGGCTTTCCTCTCAACTGTCAATATCAAAACAAAATGAGATTTCTTACTGTAAATTACACAAGAATTGCCCCTTTTGCCAAGTTAGAAGAATCATGCTTGAAAAATATGCTGTAGACATAATACAATGATGTTTAGCGTGGCAGTAGACAGAGATTCTCAGGTAGCATGGGAATTAGGAAAAAATGGAATGATAGAAGTCTTGTGCAAGGAAAAAGAACACAAATTAATTAGCAACTATTTTAATGCCTGCTCAGAAAATGCTCATTACAGAGAACATCAGATAGCTTAGGGATCAATTGCAGTAACTTCAAGCGTGGTGTCTTGTTTAACTTGTGGTACAATAGCAAAATATCTGACATGGGTGATTTACAAGGGCATGAATTTGTTTCATTTACTTCCAGAGGCTGGGATGTTCAAGGTCAATGTATGAGCAGATTTGGGGTCTGGTGAGGACCTTCATGCTTCCTCTTCACGAGCAAGATGGGTGAAAGCGAGGAAGACACTAGAGGCTCTCTTAACCTCTTTCATAAAATCACTTAATCTGCTCCATAAGAACAGAGACATCACAGATTAAGGGCTCCTCATCTTAGTATGTCTCTGTGGATGGGGTCATAAACATTCAAACCATACCAGGAAGGATGCAGTATTTCTTTGATTGTGAGTAACTATGAATTATTGTTATGATAGTGATAAGAAGAAGAAGAACAAGAACTTTCATAGGGTGTTTCTTCAGATTAAATAAAAAGTTCATTAGTACACCTCAGAATGGACTGTTTTTAAAAAGAGCATTGCTTTCCAGAGATACAGTGTATCATCATTTACAGACCCTTTTCATGGGGGTGATGTAGAAAAGAGTCAAATATCAAACGATGCGCTATATGAGGGGACCTTAAGATCCTTTATAGTTCTACATTTTATCCCAAATTATCAGACAGTTGGGATTACAAAGCTCTTTAACAGATGTGAAATATTGGTCCCTGGGGTTGAAGAGGCTAAGAGAGTTTGCCCAGTGGAACAGATGGAGAATCTTCCACTCAAACAGCAAAAGCTTCTGTTTGAACTAGCTCCATGAATAAGGAAACATAATCATTTAAATTATAACAGTCCAAAAATAAATTATACTAGGATCAAGTTATTTTCGCACTTTAGGAATATTAGCCAGGAATTTACTTCCTGTTTCTTCTATATACAGGGTTAGCTTTGTCCCAGCTCAAATTTTCTTTATGACCTTAAGAAGTCTATCTGCAACAACTGGGGAAATATGTTTCCTGGGTCACCGAAAAGCTTTCCCCTGACTGTCGTTTCCTTCAGTCCACCCAAAGATATAAGCTCACATCCCGAAGTCACGGGGAGATTGCCGGGCACTGGCTGCCTTCCACCAATGAATACAATCATCACGTGGGAAAAGTACCTGATGATGAGCAGTAGGGAGCAAGACCTAAACCAAACGTAAATTTTTAGAGAGGAGCAATAGATCAGTGCATGTGATGAGGCAACAGGACTAACGATAGCAAACAAGAAGAACGAACTTGGGTTACAAATAATCAATGAATGCCTAGAACCACGAGATCTGTGGAATAAGAATAAAGCAGAGAGAATTTGTTCAAATTCAGAAGGAGATAAGAGATAGAAGCCAAAGGGCATTACCCAAAAATTTAATTTTCTTCAATCCCAGTTCTATTTACATAAGAGTAGGGAGAATAATAAAAAAAAATGTTAGCGGCAGGCATTGACGAGCTATTAAGTTTTTCAGTACACATTATATAATTGTAATAGGAAAAGTTTTTGTGAATAGTCACTTTGTAATTGCCCTAAACATCTTGCATGCATTATTTTTAGCAGTAATATTTTCAACTGAATGAATGAATCAATGAACTAAGAGAGAATACCCATGGGAAAGAAATACCATAAAACCATATCTCATTTAAGGTTTGCCTTTTTATAAGATCAGCCTATACATGTTATTCAAGATAAACAGAACATGAACTTGATTTTTGGAGCTGTGAAACACAAGCCATGGGAAATATGACTCAGTTTGACAGAAATATAACTTTGAAAACTAGATAGGAATTTAGAAGGATCAGTGGCAATTTACTATAAGACATAATACCCTAGAATATTTTATAACAACCTACTTGCCCACAAAATGGAAACTTCTGAATTGGTTTTCTCTGGTTAAAACAAACATGTACATCTGATCAAAATAAAATCTCATTTAAATTTTATTTAAATGGATGTTTTCTCCTTGGAAAAGTCAACAAAACTTTGCAATGGTTACCTCAACAGTTGTTAAAAGCTGCATCCCTGTTTTGCTGGATAGGACGGGAGTCTACCAAAGAATTATTATGTTCATTGGTTATTATTATTATCTTATTAATTCCTAATATTGTACTATTTAATAAAAAGGAAAACACCAAATGACATGTACATCATGTACAGCTAACATGAAGAGGCTTCGAAGCGCATATTTCCCAAAAACTCCATTCTGCTGGCTGTAGGGTTCTCTTGCCATTTCTTGCCAAATTATATTTGCTGTCAATGTCCACTGGCAGTTTGACAAAGTGCTGATTCTGCAGAAACCATGGCATGCTGGGCAGGAGCTCCCACAGCAGATTTCTGACAGATTTTTCTTCCTTTGCAGTAATAACGCTTGTGCTACACTTTGTGCAGAGGAGCATAAATTAGTTAATATTTCTAAAACATTTTGAATATGAAAAGTGCCATATACATACGAAGTTTAACTATTAGTTTCTATTGCTGTAAGGTCCAAAATAAGCATAGGAGTAGGTTAAGCCCTACTCACAGAAGCATTAGCATATTGCTAAGATTGTCACATTTCCCGACAAAGACAAAACATTATATTTGCCTTCTTATTTGGCAACATTCGATAAAACTGACAAATCAGTGTTCTGGAAAAAAACACAGGCATTTATCACAGTCATAACTTATTTGAATCACAGATAAAATGCTAATAGAGATTTTGCATATGTTGACACCATTATGGATAATCAGCTGGGAACTTCACAGCACAATTTAATTTTCAGTTCACAGTTCTTTCACTACAATGGGCACCTGTCTTTCTGTGCATGTCTTTCCATTCTCACAAATGAGACCTCACCCAGCCAAACATTCCAACTAACAAAGATTGACCCAGTTAATAAGCATGTCTTCAGGCCTAGGTTGAAATTATCAACATCTCTGGCCTAAGTCTCAAAGTACAAATCAAAATTTTCAGAGATGAGTACAGAACATTTGTATTTTTGACAGGGCTGGTAACTTCCTCTTTTGTTGTCTCTAGCTTTGGAATTTACCATCAACCAATTCTTACCCTTCCAATGGAATTTCTTCTTTTCACAGCATATGGTTGTTTTATTTTCAAACAAGAAGTTAGGTGTTGTTAACTTGTCTCTAAGATTTAGATTAAATTGGCTGAAATTGTTGAATATCTAAACTTTTTAAAATTTACTTTCTTTCACCTGTAATGCATTGTAAAAAAAAAAAAAAAAGTCTTGCTCTCACTTATGTTGTTGGTCATTTCTCTATTTCCATCTTTGCTTATCAAAAACATTCGATTATATTAATACCAGATGTGTGGTCTTCTAAACCATTGATAATAGAGATTGTAAACCAAGTCAAGAACTATGAAAAAACAGACAAGACTTTGTTGAAAAGGAAAAGAAATTGAGGAAAATACTTCACCTTGAGCAGAAGAAGAGTGAGGAGAGAACAGCACTGATAGGAAAAAAAAACAGGCTTGTCTGTTAGCAAAAAAAGGGTCAAGATTTTTATTCATATTCAGAGATTACTCTATAGGTATGGGATAAGATCTGGGAGCTTTGCATTGATCTTCCACAGAATTTCATACTGCAAACACCATGGCCTTGAGAAATAGCCACTTACATTTTCCCAGGAGCTGTTACACTCTTTCCATTGCCCGCTCCCCTTGCATGCATTGGTGGTTTGGTGGTAGAATTCTCACCTGCCATTGCCCGCTTCCCTTCTTGCATAAACGTTCTGGCTTTGAGAGAACAATGGGCCTTTGTGTCTGCTAAAAGAACACATGAGTGACCGTAGAAGAAAACACAAACCGTGCTCCTGCTTGGGAGAGTGAAGGGATAGGAAAGAACATGAGTCATATTTTTTAAATAGGCTCAGAAAAGGCCCAAGTGCACCTGCCTTTTGCCTGCATGGTAGTCCCTGACTATCCCAATATCAGACCAGAAACTTCCACCTACAGACTTAGTCAAAACACACATTGTGACAACTACAATAATCCTCTGTCTGGCTGTGGTGGTGCACAAACTTCTTTAACTATTTTAAATTCAGACAAAATACTTAACCTAGGCCTTTGGAGATATTCTGTCTGTTCAGTTGAATTTTGTGTTTTCCTCTTGTCTAGTTTTACTGTTTCATTTCATTCTCCTTTAAAGTATATCTGTCAGTGTAGCTGGCTTTTTTCATCCTCATTTTTATTCTTTTTTTTTTCACATGTGAAGCAAGCGGCGTCAGCATCAGAGGAACAGTCACCGTTTACGAGATCAATGCAGCCTACCCAAATCCCAAGCTGGGCTCCTCTTGGGGGTACAATGGCATCAACTCATTTCCAGAATGACTCACAGGTGTCATGCAAAAGGTAAAAAAGGGCACATGATCCAGGATGAGGAAGTCTATATTTCACCTGTCTCTTATTAACTGTAACCCCAAACAAGAAATTGTCTTCCAATTTTGTGAAATGGAAGGTAAACCAGCTGTACCTACTTCATGAGACAACTGTCAGCATCAAATAGCATTATGATCCTAAACTACCTTGAAACAGTTAAGTACCTGGTACTCATATGAGAAATCTGTAAATTAAAAACCCAGGTTTGCTTTGGCCTGGCTGCTTGCTGTGGACTGCTTCTCCTCTGCATTGCCCCTCTGCCATGCCACCCTGCCTTGGAGTCAGTCAACTATGAGTTGAAACCCCTACAAACCATGAGCTAAATAAACCTTTCCTCATTTAAAAAAACAGAGTTTCAGCATGATCACTAGAAATTAATTCTCCCATCTATCTCCAGATAATAAAGCTACCAGGAAGGAGAGGAGAACACTTCAGTGGACAAGAAACAGCACAGTGTGAGGAATGAGCTGAAGACACCACAACAGAAAACAGCAAAAAGCAGGTGGCTTCACTCAAGTCATCAGATGAGGGTTAGATCAACACTATCAGACCGCAGGACTTCTCAGTAAAGTGAGCCTGTAACAGTCATTGCTTAATACTGTCTTTAATTATATGATTTATCACTTGAAACACAAGGAATTGCAACCATTATAGTACCTCTGTTAGTGGTGGGTGTTAAAGGCATCAGTCTGGTATATAAGACAGAGTCAAATTGATAAAGATGAGGATCATTTTTGCTGAAAGCATATTCAAAACTTTTGAACAAGTTCAGAAAATTTAATAGCTGAAAAATGAGGACCTCACCGGGAAGGATTATACTTTGGAATGCTGCAGAACTGGGTCCCTCCACAAAATGTCATTATGAGAGAAATGCAGGTCTTAGGGAAAGGTATTCCATTGTTGACCATTGCTAAACATTTACCCTATTTTTTAACTCATCTTTTGTGGAAAGTTTTCACCATACTGAGGAAATATTTGAGAACAATGCAAGCCTTTGTTAGCAGTATTGATCTACAGTTAGTCTTTGATTCTATAGACAGGAATCACTATAGACTAAATTATGTGATCTCAGCACAGATCTCAAGCTATGAAGTTTCCTTCAAAGTCCAAAGCACAATACCACTGTGAGAATCAGAGCAGGTAGCAATAGACCCTCTACATTAAATCCCAATCAAGATACAAAAAAGAGACTTGTGTCCTAGCTCTATTTCTTTTTAATTTATTTCCAAAATAATTTGATACAGCTTTCAAATGATCTGTGTGAATATCATCCTGCCACAGGAAATAAGAAAGCACCTACTTCTAAGCTGATGACATAGAGTTCTCAAATCCTGCTGGCTCAATACTGTCAGTTTAATATCTATTGTGTCAAAGCCAAAATTACTTTAGACAGATGTTCCAATAAGCAGTTAGAAAATATGAGTGAAGCTCATCCAGCTAGATTATTAATTTAGCTATCTAAGCTAGTAATAAGGGTAAAGTTTGAGAAAGCTATAAACATGCATTTACAGTGCTCATTTTATTGAATAAATAGATTTACAGTGCCAGACCCTATACTGAGCTGCTCAAACTCATTACCTTAAGAAGCCTGTATTTTAAGGTAAAATGCCAGGGTTGTACAAATCCTATGAGTCACATTATAAGAAACAAGGTTAGAAAAAAGGCAAATTATTGAACTGTTGATTTGATCAAATAATAAACAGCAATAAATTATGTGCTTAGTATATTGACATAAAATTTTAACATGTATGAATAAAAGCATGTATTTATCCCTTTATTTTAGTAATGTTATGCATGTTTCTTGTTCATGTTCCCCAACTCTTTTTTTTAAATTATTTTGATAAATAGATAATATTTTGTGCCTTTGCTTAACAGTAATTTGCATAATGAGCTAATCTATTATTCCCAAACCAGTAACAGGGATGCAGCATAAGTCTTACACATCTTTCATTTGTGGAGCAAAGCCTAGCAACGTGGTAGGTTGGTGACTGGTCCACCGAACTGTACACATGAAAATATCCAAGGAATGTGGAACAGGTAGGGTAAAGACAGAGAAGTACACTTGACTGAAATCTTCAAATATTTGAAAGCCTATTGGAGGTGAAGAGAAGTAGATTTATTTCCAGAGGTCAGAATTAGGATTAGAGATTAAAAGTTACAGAGAGGAGAATTATATCTCTTTTCAAGGAGGACATTTACAATTATGTGAATTGGGGTTTCCTAAAAGATGTAAACATTGGGAAAATAATAATTAAGTGACCACTTATCAGGGATATTATAGAAAATTCCTTAATTGTGAAGGAAGGAAAATGACATTATACCTATTTTTTAACTGTAGGGCTCACTGGCTCTATATCTTAGTTATTCTTGGTAATGCAGTTGACCCCATGTAAAGTTTATTATCTTAAACACTAATGAGTGCATGTTACTGTTTTGAGAGACAGACTCAGAGCTCACGTTCTTGCTTCTGCTTGTACTTACTAAGAAGGGACTGGATGTTCTAGCAGCACTAGACATTGACAGTGTCTTAACAGCATAGAAAAACACTCCTCAAGCCACCAAAAACAAAACAAACGCAAACAGAAAACAAAGTAAGAGTTATAGGTTTTATATAATCTGGATGATAGTTTTCTACACTGAGAGAGAGAACTGAAATGATATTCTTTTCCCAAATTCATAAGGAAGTATGAGGCACACTACTTTTTAGTCAAGTAATCTTGGTGATATTTGCCTTAACAAAAAATATATTCACAATATACAAATGCAACAACTATTTTACATGAAACCACCCAGGCCATTGATTACTTTTTTTTTCTCTCCCAAGGGTGGTACACTTAAGGAAAGCTTCGTTGTTCTTCAGTGCTTTGTAATTTTTTTCTATTACTTTCAAACTCTATGCTCCTCACTATGTCATACTCCCTTTCTACTTGTTCTCCCCCTGGCAAACTTCTATAATTTTTCAACACTCTATTTAATTTTTCACTTAATATGAATTTTTGCCCAGCAGCCCTAGTGGAAAGGCTGCTTGTAGCTTTCTTACCAACAGATTCCCTCATTTACATATCATTGCCTCCATCTAGATTAAGAACAATTTCTTGGCTGAAATTTCTTCTTGTTCATCGTTATCTTCTCTTCAAAACCCAATGCTAAGGTACCTGACACACTTTAGGCATTAAACAAAATGTCAGGAGGGATGATGGAAGAAATACATAGATATAAAATTAGCAAGGAGAACTACTAGTGGAATTATGAACTCAAAATTATAGCAAAAAATCACAACATAGAATAATAATATGCTATGATGCTAAAGAAATCATGAAGCTATATGTTAATAAACAATGGTCCATGTGTTAACTACTTGATCCTCAGCTTGGTATTACTGAGAGATGATGTAAATTTAGTGGGTTGGGGTATTTGAAAAAAATCAGGACACTAAGGACATGCATTTGGAAGGGATATTAGAGCTATAACCCCTTTTCTCTCTGTGTTTCTCCCTGTTTGTTCTTACTGGCCATCAAGAGGTGAATAGACCTTCTCAGTCACACACTCCCACCATGATAGACCATGATATCACAAGCTCAGAGCAACATGGTCAACGCACAGTGAACTGAAACTTCTGAAACCATGAACCAAAATACACGCTTTCTCTTTGTAGTTGAATATCTCAAGAATTGTAGCACAGCAATAGAAAGCTGCAGTTCTGTGCTTTGCTACTATGCACTGTCACTTAAAGTAATAGACAAGTGGTATATATTAGTGCTTAACTTTTCTGATTTGTGAGAGGATAATCAGAATTGTGAAGATGAAATTTGATTTGTTTTATCAAGAACAATCCTATTCTAAAGTTAGTAGAGGGAAGGAAATTATAAAGGTCAGAGTAGAAATTTAAAAATTGAGACTACAAAAACATAGCAAGAATCAATGAATCAAATAGGTAGTTCCTTAAAAGAATAATAAAATAGACAAATACTAAATCAATCTTACCAAAAAAGGAAAGAAATGATCCAAATCAATGCAATTAGCAATGAGAAAGATGAAGTCACAAAGAACACCAACGAAATCTAGATTATTAGCAACTACTTTGAAATCCAGCAAACTGGAGAATCCAGAAGGAATACATAGATTTCTAGTTACCAAAATTGAACAAAGAAAATATAAAATCCCTGGGTAATTCAATAACAGCAATGAAACTGAGGCAGTAATAAAAAAAAACAAAAGAAAAAAAAACTACCAACTAGGAAAAACACAGGCCAGAGGGATTTACCACTGGTTTCTACAAGAAGATCAGAGAAGATCTAATACTAACACTCTTCAAACTCCTTAGTGAAACTGAAAGGAAAGAAGTACTTCCTGAGTCATGCCTGAATTTAGCATAGGCTGGAAGAAAGTTAGCTTCTTTAACAAATGATGCTGAAAAGAATTAGCTATCCGTATGCAGAAGACTGAATCTAGACTCTTATCTCTTCATGTTCTAAACTAAAATAAAATGGATCAAAAATCCAGGCATCATAAACAACACACCTAATCTGTTGAATGATAAAATTGATAAAACTCTCAAAGACGGGTGTCAGCACGGACTTGCTGGTCAGGACTCCAATGGCAAAAGAAATAACATGAAGAATCAATATATCCAGATCTTGTCAAATTAAAAAAATCCTCTGCAGTGTAAAGAGGAAACCTAACAATAGGGGAAAATGTTGTCTGTTATTTCTTGCATAAAGATTTACTAACTAAAATTCATATAGAACTCAAAAAAATTAGACCCCCACCCAAATAAAAGACTCAAAGAATGAGCAACTGAAACGAAAAGATTTCTCAGAAGAAATGCAAATGATCACTAAATCCATAAAAAAATGTTTTTCATTTCTGGACTTTAAAGAAATAAAAATTAAGAGAACACTGAAATTCCATCCTACCTCAGAAAGAACAACTGTCATCAAGAAATCTAACAATAACAAATGTTGGTGAGGCTGCAGGAAATGAGCAACCATCTTCATTTTTGGTGGAAACATAAACTAGAGCAACCACTATGGAAATCAGTATGGAGATTTCCTCAAAAGACGAAAAATAAAAATACCTTTTGACTCAGCCATTCCCCTTCTCAGAATTTACCCTAAAGTGTTAAAGACATCATATCACAGTGATACACGCGTACCCAGCTAATAGCAGCATGATGTAGAATAGCCAAATCCTAGAAATGGTCTATGTGTTCAACAAAGATAAACATATTTAAAAAGTTTGGGTTTTACACAATGGACTAGTACTTTGCCTGAGAATTATATAAAAATGATGCATAAAAGAGTATTCCCTTTACTGCTACTTAACATCAACTTAAAGTATAAAAATATTCCAGTTATGTATGTATTTATTTTTTTCATTATTTAGAGAGTACTTTATTAGTTTCTGTAATCAAGCCCACATAGATAAGGCCTTACATATTTAATACAGTGTGTTACCCCTGTACAAATGGGAAAAAAGTAAGTTTAACATTATTTGACCAATGTGGCTGTTAATTTCTGTACAAACCAACTCAACAAGGTGAACTGTATCCCAATTATTTTATGTAACTCTAAACACATAAGAGTTGTTTATTTGTTCCACACTTAGAGATATATCAAAAAAATAGTGAAAAGACGGACAATGAAATTAAATTCTGAGCGTATAACCATTTTGAAATAATACCTTCACTGGCATTAAAGTCGTCTGAAAGCTTTAACAATGATCAAATGACACTCTACAACCAAATTGACAGTACTTTCTGTGGATCATCTTGTTAGTGTGCTCTTGAAGGGCATCGTGACCTATGTTGCTTCAAGTGTCCAAAAAAGCACCAATTTTCTACCTTGATTTTCTCTGATTATTGACAATTTTCTCTGCTAGGGTCTGTTTGGATGATGAGACTAAACTCAACGTGGTTGGCCAGGTTAGCCAAGTAAGAACATCTCAGTCAATCAGTATGCACCTCATTAGTATTGCCTCTCTCATATGCCATGAAAAATTACCTTTAAAGATACAAAAGAATGTTTATTGTAAGCTTGAAGACATTTTTTGTCTATTCTCACTTACACCAAGACTTGTAGTGTACTATTTGATAATAAAAATCTAAAATATTGCTCTAAAAGACTTCTTTCTCTGCTCCATTACTAAGTTTATTTCTTCTTTCTTATCCTGTGCTACTTGGAGGTGGTTGTTTTTATTTCATCAACCAACATAGTATAATTTTTGATATTTAAATCTATTTTGGCTACAAATTACTTATTCACAGCAAAATGAACAGCCATAAAAAAATTTTGGAAAGACAATTTCAAAGACATAGGCATCCAATTTATTTTAGGATATTATTAGTTATTTATCAATAAAAGAAAAAGCTATATTTGTAATCTGTCATAGCTAGTAGGAAATACTGTCATTTGATAATAGGAGAGAGTATTCATGTCATTATAAATTTTCTGGCTTTGGCAAGAATCTTTGGTCTTAAAATAGTATTGAGTTTTGGAAAATGACCAAGAGTATATTTTAAAGTCATAGAAAATACAACATCTAAAAACAGATAATAAAGCTTAATGTAGACTAATGCACAACTCTATAGTAAAAGGAGTAAACTGCATCTGAAATAAAATGCCCTTATTCATGAAAAGGCTGCATAAGTGGGCTCAGAGTAGAGGCAGAAAGATGGCACTATAGAAATTCTTCAAAACCACTGAATTTTCTATTGACAATTACTGTCAACCTTATTCTGCCTACAAAAGAAAAATACTGAAACATGGCATACTCCTGGGTGTCACCAGTATAGCTACTTTTCTTAAGAAATATAATTGCAAATCAGCAGTTAATTCCAAAAATATCGGCATGTATGTCTTAGATTTACCTATTTTGGTGATATCTAAAAATACACTAGGAATTTTAAAAATTTGGAAGAGAATGAAATGCTGCAACATGAGATCTTTAGAAGGATCACTAAAACATTCATCAATTTTTTCTTATTGTCGAATGATATTGTAAAACTCTTACAGAAAACTTTTTGTTCTATTTGACACTAAATGCTAAATCAACAATTAGAGTGTTTCAGGGGCTGGGGATTTAGCTCAGCAGCACAGTGCCTGCCTGGCAAGCAGAAGGTAGTGAGTTTGGTTCCTGGTACCATAGAAAAACCAAAAAAAAACTAGAGTATTTCTTTTTTTATGATAGTTGTCGTATTTTACAAGTTTTCCTCATTTTTAATTTGAGAGATATACAAAATGATCTTGATTGTATTTGTGGTCATTGTTTTTATATTCCAAAGAATGGGGTTATGCCTCTCACAAAGTAAAATTTTTTGGAGGGGTTGACAATTATTAATTATAGTAACATATTTTGAGCATGTCTTGACAAATGAACATAAGCTGGTTGCTGACATTAACACATGTGTTGGGTGTTTTCTGAAAAGCTACTAAAAAACATTGACAAGTGACAGTGACAATTGAGTTGACTGAAAGGGTCTTGCCTGTGTCACTAAAACTGATGTTAGATCCAGTTAGGGTATTTTAACAGCTTCACTCATGACTGGAAAGAAAGAAAAGACAACATGTTAATTAAATCCTCGGGGACATTAAATCCAAATATCAGTTTCTGAAAAATAGCAAGCCAGAGTGCTTAGTTCAAATATGGCCCAGAAATAAACTTTAATACAAAAGACTGTTCTTAATTTGAATTCCAATCAAAGGGTCATGTGGAGGGGCTGGGGATTTAGCTCAGCGGCAAAAGCGCCTGCCTGGCAAGCGCAAGGTCGTGAGTTCGGTTCCCGGTACCAGAGAAAAACCAAAAAAAAAAAAAAAAAAAAAAAAGGGTCATGTGGAATTTAGATAGCAAAGACACTATTTTCTAAAGTATAAAGAAAATTGGACAAAGGTGGCTGCTTTCCTCAAATTTCCTCAATATCCGTATATGTTTTTACATGTCCATAAGATGAACACACTAATTATATAAGGTAAACAGAAAAGAAGCAGGAAAATAAATATAAACTTATACCATAAAACTAATTTACCCTGAACCATTTGGTTTTCTTCATGGCTAAGTATCTCCCACTCTCACTACAGTGTCAGCTTTACTTTACAACTCACAGAACAATCCTGACCATACCTCCCCTGGCCTGGGACGACTTTGTCCAGGTCTCTACAGCAGAATCCAGAGGCCAGGCCAGTTCCTCTGCTCACCTGAGGCTGGGCCTGTATTTCACTTCAAAACCGAGTTTCTTCCCTTTGAGTCTAAATCAAAGCCTTTCTCCTCCCTACTCCTCTGCTTGTTTTAGTTCCATCTTTAAAGTATGGCTGGTTCTCCAGGTGCGATGAGATGAGTTTTCCTAGTCTTTCATCTTCATCTCCAAGAACTAGAAATTTTGTCACAGCAACCTAGTCTCTGCTTCCTACTGACAGACGCCTCTGACAATGCTTACCTGGCTGCCCATCTGTTTCCTTAAATGTAGGTGAATTTAGCTGCTCCAGCATTCCATTTCTCTGTACTTTATCTCCTAGCTAATTGGAATGTCCTATTAGCCAATCTTCCTAACAGCAACAGATTGCCACCCTCTCTGATGAGTAATAGCAGTATATACAGAGCTGTAATTAATAAACAAAATTACACAAAATAAAATGCTTCCTTAATTTTAATATAAAGAGCAATGTGAAGTTTATTTCACAATTATCATTAATAGCACATATGCACAAAATGAAATTTCTCACATTAAAGAGAAACAATTCTAAATGAATAGTATATTTATTTGCTATAGGCCAATCTCATTTGCTAATTGCATTAAGGGAATAAATGCATTGCTTTTTATTATTTTAATCTGAACTGATCCTCCAAGGTACTAATTTTTCTGTTTGAAGAAATTTTCCATTACTTTCAAGTTGGTTTTTTTTTCTTTTTTTCTTTTTTAGTTTTTGAGTAACAATTGGAATTTTGCACTTAGTGAAATGCTATATACCAGTGCTGTTTTTCAAGCGATGGTCTAGAAGGAATGGTTGTGTTTGTTGCTAGATAATGCAGAGGAAATAACACATCGATCTGTGATTTGTGCCCCATTTTATAACACCAGGATGCCTGTCACGTTATTCTCAGATTTCAGTCATGCACATCTGTCTGATGGGATCATTTTTGGCCCTGAGCATGAAGTACCTAAGAAAGCTTCAGTTCTCTGAAACACTACCCTTGGCATCTTTTGCCTTTGCCCAAATACTTTACGACACCAGGTCTTCCTTTCCAGACATATATCTTCATTATTGAACTTTCATTTCACTCCTCAATAGATGATGAAATCCTGCTCTCCAACATCCATATTTCTGAATTTTATGTGCAGGGTTGCACTTGTATACTCTTAGTAATGGACTCTTTACTACCTGATGTAAGGACTGATTAAGATTGATCTGGCACACCCTGTATCTCTTGCAACAGGTTGTCCAGTTCTCCATCCTTACTCCTGAGTCTTGGCAAGAGGTGGAGTTCAAACAGAACTAGAGAATACCAAGCCAAACAAACAAAACACTGTATGGCAATATGGTACGCCAGGAGTCCCCAACATGTAGGCCACAGACTAGTGCTGGGCCATGGCCTCTTACGAAGCAGTTTGTACAAGAGATGGTGACCAAACAGAGCTTCATCTGTATTTATAGCCTCTCATCTCTTCTATTATTGCCTGAGCTCTGCTACCTGTCAGATCATCTGCAGCATTAGATTCTCATAGTATCATGATCCAAACTGTGAACTGCACATGTGGCAACCTGGGTTGGAGGCTTCATATGAAAATATGCTGCCTGATCATCTCAGGTAGAGCTGAGGTGGTGATGATAATTCTGGGGAACTACAAATACATAGCAATGTTAGAAGAGAGGTTTGATGGCTCAGGGCCATTATAAATCAACTACTTGTAGACTCATCAAAACCCTATCAGTGAGAGGAAGTCATCAATAAATCTGCATTTGTTAACATGTTTTATATTTACAAGTAAGTTGATATACTAGTATTGGATAGCTGCGTCTAGTGGCAGGTGTTAAGACAGAATCAAACACTTATTTTTACTCTATGAATAACTTGCTCTGTATTTTATTTATGACTTCCATCCTCTCCTTTTTCCTGAACCTCAGCCTCAGTCACAGTTTTGCTCAGCCTATAAACTAGCAATAGCCAAAATGAGTAAAACACAAAGATTACTGGAGAGCTTCTTTTAAAAGGTGAGAAGACCCAATCACAAGACACCAATGACTCCAATACTTCTAACAGAAAAAAAAGGTGCATTCCAAGAAAAATACCAGGAGTTCTGCTTAAGTTATGGATTCACCACATCAGATGATTTATATTCTCCAAGCCAGCTTTGTATAGTGGCAACTAGTTATCCAACAAAACCATGAACCCTGAAGAAGAGTAGCACCATACGAGACCATGCATCCTGCCGTAAAAGATAAGATTTTGGAGTTTTCAAAAGAAAGAAAATGTGAACATGAACAGCAGTAATTAATGAAGGTTACAACTTCATCAAATGTGTCTTCACCAAGGATATCATTTTTAGTGGATAATTGCATTGTGAAAGCTAAGAAGCCATTTAATGTTGGTAAAGAATTGATCCTGCCTACTGCTAAGGACATTTGTTGTGACTCTGAGAAGAAGCTACAGTTCAAAGATGGCCCATGTTCCTCTTTTGGCTAGCACATAACTACATGAAGAGATATAATAGTACAGGATATAGACGCACAGTAGTTAAGGACAATTAGTGACTCATTATGGTAAACAGCCTAAGTTAACAAGTTTACCAGTGCTAACCACAAGGCACTAATGCTTGCTTTTGTGCAATATATTTTTGAGGACGTTGTACGTGAGAATATACTATGTGTACTTTGCCGAATGACACCACAGGTGCGTAACTATTCCTGCCATTGAATGATCACATATCAGAAAACCTGCACTGATCATTTTGTGTTGGCAAATGCATAGACCGAACAGCTGCCATGACTGGATGGCTCTGTGTTTTCACAATTTGGGTCAATGATGCCTCTGAATGTTATGCACTGTGTCATCCATAGAGAAAAACTGGTCAACCAAAATGTCACTTGAACTTAACAATTTGCAGGAAGTGATTTTAGTCACTAACCACCATAAGGTATACGGCCTAAGGTCCAATCTGTTCACACAGCTGAGAGGAAAAGGATGCAGAGCATACACATCTTCTCTTATACCCAGAGTAGAGACGGCTGTCTGAGGACAGATCACTGGCCAGACTTTTTGAGCTACGAGGCCCTTGAAAGATTTCTCTGGAAAAACAGTCGCCACTAGCTGCAAATTCCCATGGCACAGAATGGATTGCAAAACTTGCTCACTCATGCAACATACTGAACCTGTTTAACAAACTCAGTTTATCACTTCAGGGATGAACAATTGTTCAGTCTAGAAGATAAGGAGGATGTGTGGAAAGCTAAACTGGAAATATGGGAACAAAGTGATAAAATTGGGATTCTTTTTTTTTTACATTTTTTCAAACAGCCAAAATTCTGAAGGAGACTGAGCCAGAGCCTTCTTTCTCCCCTTCACGTATTTCAGCTTTCAGAAAAGTTTGAGTATTATTTCCCAAATGCAAAAGACTCCCAAACTGGCAAAGAGTGGATCTAAAACTCATTCGTGGATGAGCCTCATGAATTGACTTTATCTGTGGTTGAAAAGCATCAAACATTTGAAATCAAAACTGACAATGACCTTCAAAGTATGATGGAGACAACTTTAAATTTTCACATAGTCTGGGTTAAAGCCAAGGCAGTATATCCCGAAATTGTCAAAAAAGCACCCAAGAGCCTGCTTTCATTTCCAACATCCTATCCTTTTGAAGCAGGGTTTTCCACAGTGACAGCAGCAACAACAGAACATATTATTGAGCAGACTGGATGTAAGATGATTTGGGGTATTTACACCCCACCACCCCCATGTGAGACCATCTATTTGCAACAAAATAAGCTCAGATATCCCACTGATGCTGCATTATGGTGAGTTATATATATTTCATTATTTATTACAATGTGATAATAATAATAACAAACAAAGGACACAGTATACCTAAGGCATTTGAATCATGCTAAAACTTTCCTCTTCACCCCATCTGCAGAATATTTGTCTTTCATGAAATCAGACCTTGGTGCCCAAGATTGTGGAAAGCTTATTTACGCCTAAAGGTGTCTTTGATTCCTCATGCCATTTTAATTTCATTCTTTACTGTAACAGTGATGGAACTACCCAGTTCAACTCACCATTTTTAACTTTAACTTGGCTCTGCTTTATGAGGAATTCATTGCATCTCTTTCTTTTAAACATTGTTTGACCTCTTAACTCTGCTCTCTGGGTTTCTGTGATTCAACACTCTTAATAGTGTGCACTACATCTCCCTGCCATTCTTTCTCTATTTCTTCAGGGCTTCCTCTCCCTTGGCTGCCTTTTTAGAAGCTGACTTTCTAAGGATTTGTTTTTGGCCCTTGACTTATCCTACTCTGCATGTACTTTGTAAGTTCTGCATTCTCCCCACAAGCTTATGGATCTTGGGCTTTCAGCAGTCCAGATTTTTCCTCTAAATTGAGACCTATTCATTAATGTTGTTGGTTTCTTTTATAAGCAATAAAAATGGGAAATAATAGAAATATACATGATTCTGACTAAGTAATTAAACTGTCATCGAATTATACAATGAAACACCACTCGGCAGTAAAGAGGAGCCAACCGCTGTTACATGCAGCAGCATAGACGGGCTTCAAAAGCATTATGTAGGGAGAGCATCAAGACACACAAATACCTATATTATGATTGTATTTTTATGACATTCTGGAGATACAGAATTTTAGGGATAGAAAGCAGCTTAGTGTTTCCAGTTGCTACAGAGGGGAACTGACAAGGCAAGGAAAGAGCAACCAATGACTGAGATAGTTGACAGCTTGGTTGGGGTGGTGGGTATGACTGTAGATACACGTTAAGGCTCACAGAACTGAACATTTAATTATATTCTTTTTTTTTTTTTTTTTCCGGTACCGGGAATTGAACTCAGGACCTTGTGTTTGCCAGGCAGGTGCTGTGCTGCTGAGTTAAATCCCCAGCCCCAGAACTGAACATTTGAAAAAGAATGTATGTTATTACATATAAATTATACCTTAACAAGCCTGATGTTCTGATGTTAAGTCACAATAGCAAATATTATATTAATTATCTTCCTTTCTTTCTTGTTTACACCTGTAAGTATCAGTTCATAACATTACCCAGTTATATAAGGTTCATGAAGCTATTTTTGATTCTTCCTTCTTCTTAATATACACCTAGTCCATCACCTCTGGAATACTGAGTGTCCACAGTTACCTTTCCATTTTTACAGTGCCAAAACTGCACACCATTCTGTCTTTTTCTTGCCAAAATTCTTTGTTGTTTGTTTTTCTCATTATAGAAAATGTTTTTTAATTTTATTTTTTATTTTAAAGGGAATAATAAAAAAGAATAACAAAATACCAACAACATAGCTGGAAGCAAAACAAAGCAAAAGCAATAAAAAATGATACAGGGTTTCACAACAAAATGATAGGAATTAACAGTGGCTATTATATTACATATTGTTATCTTCAACGAAGTTGCTCAAATTACCAGATGTAAGAATGCAAGATTGATCAAACCGTTAAAGAGAATAAAAATAAAAACAAAAACAAAAACATTAGAAACAATGCAGAGTTTCACTAGATAAGATGGTAGGAATTCACCAATGGTTGTTATGTTGCATACTAATATTAAAACAGAAACACTAAGTCTACTAGAAGAGAAAATAGATAAAAATCTTGAAGACATGAGGTAGACCGAGTATTCATGAACAAAACCCAAACTGCATGGGAAATACTTCAAAGAATTAGCAACTTATTGGTATCTCATCTTATTGAAAAGTTTTTGCACATCAAAATAAATCACCAACAGAGTAAAAAGAAAACCCACAACTAGGGAAAAACTTTTGTGAAGTTTTTAATATCTACATTTATTATTATCCTGAACAAATGCACAAGGTTTCTGAAGCCTAACAGATGATTATTGGTTATTTACAACAAATACTAAATGTGTGCTTTTCTTGTATTCCAATTCTGACCTCTGGAGAAATGTGTTGAAAACTACATAACATCTGTACTTGGATACTTATATTGATAAAGAAGGATAAAGAATAAAAATAAATATATAAATACATCCAGGGGTAATATGAAACTATGGTGACATATTAATAAATATATAAATATATTGGTTTTCTTCTCTCCTGAGAATATTTCCTTAGAAATGTCATGCCAAAGGTTCTGGATTCTAAATATTTGGACAGTAAATAAATTTTCTAGGCAAAGATAAAACCAATACTTCTGTAGGCCAGAGGTAGCTCAACAGAGCTGAGTCTCACGACCTCCTTTTTTATTTTAAAGAGAATAATAAAAACCAAAAGAAATAAGCAATAGCAAAATACAAACAAAACAAAGCACAGACATTAAAAATTATACGGGGTTTCAAATCAAATGATAGGGATTAACAGTGGTTGTTATATTGCATAATGTTATCTTCAAGGACATTGCTCAGCTTACCAGATGTAAGAATGGAAGATTGATCAAACCATTAAAGAGAATAAGAAAATAATAATTAAAAAAAATTAGAGACAATACAGTTTCACTAGACAGGATGGTAGGAATTCACCAAAGGTTGTTGTATTGCATATTGTTGTCTTCACATCAGTTGCTCAGATTACCTTTCACAAGCACACAAAACTGAAACAGCTAATGCTTAATCTCTTAAAACATAAATTCAAAATGTTTCTGGGGACAAAAATCCCTCTGGGGATGTCTCACTAGTATATCAGTCATAGTCAACTTCCAGGCTTGTCTTATCGCCCAAGTCCCCAGTTTCATGAAAAGGTACACACAAAGCCCAACCTATTCTTAGATACCACTGATCCATTATTCTATATGCTATAGCTTCTCATGTTGCAGAGGATGCTGCCTCACAACTATTTCGACAAGTTCTTTTTAAGCATAATTATACACATCCCTATACTCACCACGCTCTACCTCAGGGAGTCATATATTAATCAAATAGTCATGCTGTTGATATATAATTACCAGTCAAGGTAAGTGTACTGAGGGAAATAATCACAGTTCTGTGAGGAAATACATCACATACATCTGTCTTATATTGGAATCCAGGAAACCTTCCTGAAAAGTAATTGTGCTAGGACATTAAGAATGACTGAGTTAGTACACAGAGAGGGAAGAGGAAGAAAGGATTCACAACGGAGAAAAAACAGTGTGTATAAAACCCCTGTGCTGGAAATGAGCAGGAGGATGCCAGATAATGAAAGTATAGCAAAACCAAGAGGAAACTTCATGAGTGGCAGAGTTCTAGACTAGCAAGGCCTTAATGACAATTTTAAGGGTTTTTGTTTTTATTTTTTCTCATAATTTCGGTGACATCCCGTGAAGAATACAGGATATAGGAAACTTGTTATTGGACGATGATGCATTCTAGGCAAAAGATAAGGGTGATCTGGATTATCGTGGTGGTAATTAAGTAAAGGAAATTGTATCAATTCGTGAAATATTTGGAAAGGAAAACAGATTTGACTTAATACTGCAGCTGACGTAGTTATTATAAGTTAGGAGCAGAATTTCTCCTAGCTTTTTTGTTTTACAAGCAAATTGAAATATAATTTTCTAATGGAGATAGGAAGGGTATCCGGGGATAGAGGACAGAGCACGGAGGAGTGGACGAGGGAGAGTAAAAAAAGAATCAAGATGAGATAATTATATGTACAAATCCCCATGATAAATGTATTTATTGTGTATCTGAAACATGCACTAATGAAAAACAATTAAAAAATAAAATCAAACTGAAGACGAATTTGGTGATAAACAATTTACTATTAAATCGGATACATTTTAAATACTTTGACATAGTCAAATAGCTATGATAAGTTAGCACTTGGGCACTAGGAAGCTCAGAGTAGAGGGACATATCTTTAGGTATCATCGTGTTATGTGTGTAAAAGAAGTCTTAGCATGAACCATGTTGCCCTGAAGAAGAACACAATATGAGAACAGAAGAAATCCTAGAACAAACTTAAGAATTTCCAACATTTAATAGCCAGATAGAGTGAGGAAGGAAGGAAGGAAGGAAGGAAGGAAGGAAGGAAGGAAGGAAGGAAGGAAGGAAGGAGAGAGAGAAAGAAAGAAGAAAGAAAGAAAAAGAAAGAAAGAAAGAAAGAAAGAAAGAAAGAAAGAAAGAAAGAAAGAAAGAAAGAAAGAAAGAAAGAAAGAAAACTTGTTGGTCTTAACAGACCTCATTCAAAATATCTAAATATAATATATTCAGAGAAAGATAAAAGGGAGAAGAAGGAAGGCAGGAAGAAGTGAAGATGGAAGGAAGGAAGAAATCCAGGGCAAAAGAAAGATAGAAAGAAACAAAGCAGAAGTAGGGAGATATGAGGGTGGGAGGAAGGAACACAGGGAGAGAAGGAGGAAGAGAGGGAGGGAGGGGGGAAATCATAGGAGCAGGAGGATATACAGAGAATACGACCTTGAAAGAGTTAACAGAGGAGTTTTAGAAAGATCTGCTTGACATTGTTAAGTGGTGTTAGAAGGTCAAAATACAAGGTAACTGAGTAGGTCCATTAAACTTAACGACTAAGGGCTCTCCATAGAGTACTGGAGCAAGAGTTGACGTAACTTGGCCGTGGAAGTGAAATGCAAACATGAACACAGATGATTTTTTCTGAAAGCTTAGTTTCAGAGAGAGAAGCAGGCAGTAGCTTGAGAAGTTGTATGATGATAAAATACTCTCAGTTTTATTATTTCTTGTAATGGAACACACACATACACCGTGGTACATATACACATGTGTATACACATATACCTATGGGAAGTCAAAGACAATGGAAGACTTTTAAGTGCATTATTAATATTACTACATCTTCTTGCAGTCGTAAATACATTTTCTCTACTTATGGTTGCAAGCACAACTAATGGAAATAGAAAAAAGGAGAGGAAATACTAATAACCCTATTTCTAAAAATATTTTAGCCATTATTCTGAATCTGTAGGTAAAATTTTATGCAATCATTCAAGATAATTGTATTCGGGTGTTTAGAAACAAGTCATGTTCAAATATAAGATTCTGAAGAAATGTTTAACAATATAATTTGTTTAAGAGACTAAAATGGAATGTTGAAATATAAAGGAAAAGTGTGCTTTATGATCATAATAAATTATGACAAAAAAGTATTATCTTTAAATGGAAAAATAATTTGTGATGATTACTTCACATACATGGCCTGGAGAACATTTTGGTCTTCTTAGCAGACCTCATCCAAGATATCCAAATGTGAAATATTCACTTAAATTCAGCCAAATCTTTTCTCAAAAATATTATACTATATCAACTGAAATCTAAAAGCAATTTTTCTTCTTCTTCCTAGATGAGCAAAGAGCAGGGGATATTTCTTTCCAAGGAAAAACATTCTGAAACATGACAATGACATTAAATATTTCCCTTTCTAAACATCTACTGCCATTTAAGAAAAATATTGCTAAAGTGGTTTAAAAACATGTATCAGATATGCTTTTATGGCACTGTTGTAGTCTAACACTGATCACATAGTATCCAAATATTGGGATGCAATCAATCTGAATGTGTACAATTAGAAAGTACTTTATATAATCCTGATTTATAGGTATTTTGTTCTACCTCTCTAAGGACTTTTCCCATTTTACTCTCTATTATGTATAAAATATTATAAAATTTATAACAAATCTTCAGTTCAAAATATGTTTCATTAGGCCATCTGTAGTAATCCTCTCTCATTTTAGTGAGATAAGCTGTAAGACCCTCAGTGTATACCTGAAGCCAAGGATAGTCCTGAACTGTGTAAATACCGTTAGTCTTTTCAGTACACTTATGTGAGATGGTTTAATTTATTGTTTAGGCACAATAGATTAATAACATTGACTTACAGTATATCTTGGCAACCTTAGCACACAATATGTTACATTTTATGAATAAGTGAAAAAATAAATTCAACTTCTCACCTGTAGGAAGCGCTTCATGGCTTCTTTTTGGCATATGTGAATTGCCAATATCACTACTCTCATGCTTAGAGACCATTAGTAAGTAAAATAAAAGTTATTTGAGCTCAAGCATTACAGTACCACTACAGCTAACAAGTGACTTAGGGTGGGTAGCATGTATGGTATGTGTACTCTCTACCAAAGGATGAATCATGTCTTGGGCAATATGAAGCAATAAATACAGAATAAAATTTCATCATGCAACTCAGAATAACATACAATGTGAAACATGAATTGTTTATTTCTGGCATTTTTCACTTAATACCTTTAGACTACAATTGACCTCAAGTAACTGAAGCCACAGATGTTTGTCAAAGGATACAAAGTTTTAGTTAGAAAGGAAGAATAATTTCAAGAGATCTATTGTGACTATTGTTAATAACAATGTATTGTATTCTTAAAATCATTAAGAGTAAAGTTTAAGTGGTCTCACCATAAAAATAATTGTAAGTATGTAAGGTAATGCTCATGTTAATTAGCTTGCCTGAGCTTTTCCATAATTTATACACCTTTTGAAAT
The DNA here is from genome assembly GCF_000276665.1 of Chinchilla lanigera. Lineage (NCBI taxonomy): Eukaryota > Metazoa > Chordata > Mammalia > Rodentia > Chinchillidae > Chinchilla > Chinchilla lanigera. The sequence continues at coordinate 45,614,471 of NW_004955404.1, read as the reverse complement.
ATATACAATATTTATCTGTTAGAAAACAAAAGTAAAATTTGGAGAAAATGGATGATTTCCTATGAAAATAAAACAAATTTAATTTCATTCAAAAAGGATGCAAAGATCTATATTAAAAAGTAAAATAAATTGGAAAGTTTCAAGAAAACTAACTCTTCAAAAATATCTCACTGAAGCAAAACAAGGTTGAAATCAATCCTAAAAAATATGATTTTATGGCATTGAAAGTACTTTTGAGCTGAGAGAAAAAAGAAGTGCTCTTCAATTTTATACAAAACCAGCATAAGGGTAGAAAGAAGAGTTGAATTTCTATATCATACTCAATACAAGTTTTAAAAGCACTAAGGTATAAACATATAATATAATTTAAAATGCTGCAAAAATACCAGAAAATAAACTTAGATTTGCACTTTAAAAGTGGCAAATTATCCTAGAACAAGAATAAAACCCACAATAAATGAAAGGAAGTTTAGATATTACAGAAATAAGACAAAAAAGGCATTTCATGACAAGAAATACTATAATGTTAAACTGCAATTAATGATCTAAGATAAATACCAAACTTCTCAGCATAATGCTTAGCATCAAGTCCTCAATAAATATTTGTGGAATGAATGCCTACATTAAAAAAATGGTTGCTACTACCAGTCTATGAAGTGCACTTGTGAATCTAGGTAATATAGAAATATGCTAAAAGAGAAATAAGTAAAGATTATGGACTATAAATTAGTCAAAAAGGAAGCACAAATGGCTAACATGAACATTTTTCATATCAGAAAACTGTAAAATGAAACAATAGCAGTGTACTATTTATACCTATCACACTGCATAAAAGTAAGAAGACTGAAAAAACAAGTCTAATTATTGTGAGGGTGCAGGGAATAGACAGTATCAAACACCTGTGGTTGAATAAACAATTTTGTGTAGAGATATTGGATAGCATGTATCAAAAACTTAAATATCCTAAACCTCTTCACAGTTTAGTACTTCATCTATTAATATATATAATAGAATCATTGTACAAAGATTAGCTCGGCGTGTGGCACACACCTGTAATACCAGCACTTGAGGGGCTGAGGCAGGAGGATCGTTGCAAGTTTGAGACCAGCCTGGGCTACAAAGTGAGTTGAAGGCCAACCTGAACTGCAAAGACCCTGTTTCAAAAAGCCAAAAAACAACAGCAGCAAAGATTACTCAGATTAGATAGATGATGATAAATGATTGATTGCTAGCTAACTAGTTACACGCAAATATATACCCAAACATAGGTTTTGATGTGGATTTAACAATTTTTAAATTAAATTATGATGCAAATTATCGTTTAATATGTTGAAATGATTTACATAAAACACACCCTCACTGCACCATTTGTGGGTGTGAGGTGTGAGTGGAAGGTGGTCTCCTTGGATCACTTTGGCTCCAGGAAGCTGTGCTTTGTGGGGGCCCAGCCCCTCTTTTAGTGCAGGCGGTACTTTCTAAGGTTTTGAATCTGAGCCATGTGCTCAGTCTCTAGGAACTGGAGTTCTGGAGTTCAGAGCGCTTGGGTATCCTATCTAATTCTGAGCAGCTCTTCAGTGGTTCTGCCATCTACAGTTTCCTATGTTTCCCTGGGTTCTACCTATAACTTCCTCCAGCCAGCTCTGCTGTGACTTATCCAGTAACAGACCACATCATAAAAGGAGGGATTTCTTCAGGCTCTCAAAGGCCTTGCACCATTTTAGATCAACCCCCAGTGCGCCTATTAGTCTAACTCTGTGTACCATAATACCCTTCGAGTCTGAGGCTCTTTTGTAGCTCCTTATGATTTCAGGATACTTGTAACACTGTCTCAGTGGGACCGATCGCTCCCATAAAGGAAGGGCACACTTTCTACTCACTTCAATTCTCATTTGTCCTCAATATTGTCACACTACTTGCCAGCTCAAATTTGTGATTTTAGTTTGTACCTCTCTTACACCACTTTAACACTTTTAGCACTTTAACACTTGCTTAATGCTTGCTTAGCCTACTAGATTACTTGTACAAATGATATGTAATACATACTTGCATTAAATAAATAACAGATGTTAGTTTAGAGATAATACAGGCTTTCTAAGGTTTTGAATCTCAAGCACAGATCTTTATATTTTAGCTGCAAGCATATGCATTTTAAACTTCGTATGTAACTGCCAAATGTCAAATATCTGAACTCACGCTCACCACCTCTGTTGTAAATAAATATATCTGAACCAGTTTTTGCATAGGGTTGCGGACCTAAAAGGTTTTTTTTTTCTAACGCTACAAATTGTCTCTAAACAACATGATGCTATCAGATATACACTTACTGACCTATGGAAAATAAGTGCTCTTCACACATTAAGTTAAATGTTGTTTTAAGTGTGTGTAAACCAAAACATTCAGACATAAGATCTTCTAAATTTTACCATTAGAATTAAGGATTGAGATAATGCACCCACAAGCATTGCTTCCTGAGTAAACAGAAGACTGCCCTTGATTATAAACCAAGTAGCTAATATACCTTCGTGAAAGAAAGAAAGAAAGAAAGAAAGGAAGAAAGAAAGAAAAAGAAAGAAAAAGGTTTACAGTCATAACCAGTGAAGTTAGCTGCTATCTTGAATTTCAAACAAGGCCCTGATTTCTTGTTGTGCCTGGTCTTCCTGACATGTCCCTGGGTTCCACAGCCATGCCTCACTGCTTGAGTTTTGCTTCACTGTGTCCTTCTGTCCACATATTTGCAGGCTGTGTCCTCCATTTGCCATCAAGCAGCTGCTTCCAGATCCAACTGTCATCCGTCTTTCACACACTGCCCCTACCCAAAGGAGTGTTTTCTGCAGTACACCAGAAGTCTTTCTGTGCTGAGGGACTGTCTTTCTTCAAAACCTCATAGAAAATAACAAGTTCAAGTGGAGACATTAAGAATCTGTGACTGGTTTGACATAGCGAAATAAGTGGAAATAAATAAACTGCAGAACCAAGACAGTTAGAGCAGCAAAACTATTACTTATTATTTATTGATATGTTAGGTATCAATGTCCAAAGGCAAGGAACAACAAAAATAATAATACAACACCAAAAGGTTTTGCACAAAGAAATAAAAGAAAGAGAACTTATTATAAAAGGAAATAAATAAATAATTAAGAAAGCTTAATTATATATGGAATGAGCACTTTGATTTCTGTATGCATACACAGTCCCGGGGTCACATACAGAATAAGAGCAATTGAAAAAATAAAAATATAAAATGATGAACTAATCTTTAAAAAAATGGCCCCAATTCAATTGTTGTTCATTATAATATAGACATGTGAAAAAGCTTATTAGACTTTTTGTTTCTCTATAAAGATTACACACATCTTAACTTAAACAAGCTCTAGTCAAGAAAAGCTCAGGTACTGCCTTCGTATCATCCTGTAAGTCTTGATACCGTCATCACCAACACCTCACAAAAATGTCTTGTGTTTTAAAGGAGAGAAGAGCTCATTTGATCTGGTGTTTATCCCCTTGATATTTAAAGGAACTGGCAGAAGTGAATTTCTACAGACAAGGGCAAAAAGAATAAAATTTTTAAAACCAAAGCTATTAGTCAAAAAGAATGAAAAAACAAAAACCTAAGTTCTTCAAGGAAAACTGATTAAAAGCATGACAGTGAAAGGTCCAAAGGGAATAAATGATTCACACAAGGATGGAGTGTTAAAATATACATCTAGAAGGATTTGACACCTAAATTTCTAAAGGGCTTGAATGATTTTCAGCAGACCTCGGGCTAAACATTTGTAATGAGAACTTCTCAGAAGCAAATACCAAGGGAAAGAGTCATCTGTTAATAAAAAGGAATTTGTATTTGATTTTCATTAATTCACATTTGTTTAACTTTCCTCAAAGAAAAAACCTGACTTAAAATAAAATGAATATAGGAAAGGAATAGCTTGTATCTACTAAATAAAACATTTCCTGTCATTCGCAAACATTAGCATACAAATTTTCTTTACAACTCAGTAACAGTCAACAAATATCACAGTAAAATGCCAAAAAAAAAATAAGGATAAAGCAGGACTGTCTGCCTCTAACACAAGATTATATTAGTAGTCTATTAGTTACTCAGCAAAATGTCAGACATATTTAATTTACAAGAGGAAAGGTTTATTTTGGGTCAACATTCCAGAGCTTTCAGCCTCTTGTCAGCTGGCTCCAAAGCAGAAATGTCATGGTGCAAAGATGTGATTGAGGAAAGCTGCTCACCTGATGGCAATTAGGTAGCACAGTGAAAGGAAGGACCCAGAGAAGAAGAGGCCAGGGACAGGAAACACCTGTGAAGTTGCACATCCAGTGACCCACTTCATCCAGTGAAGCCCCACTTCACCATAAGCCCATTGAAGTGTGAATAGATCAGTGCACTAACTCTTTGATGAAGTTAGTGTCTTTGTGATTAATCACCTTGAGAGGCATCACCTCTAAACAGTGCTATTTTAAGGATCAAGCTCTTAATACATGCAGCTTTGGGCAACATTACACATGTAAATCATATCAAAGATAGACAGGCTGCAAAATCTACAGAGACAGTATGAATCAGAGATGCCTTTTCAAGCAGTACAGGAGAGACAGTTAGTAGACTTGTAGTAAAATCAGAGGACAAGCACAAGCATCTTCCTCGAACTGTTTACTGCAACTTATAGTGTCTGAAATTCTGTGGGAAATATTTAACTTTTTATCATTTTAAATATCTTTTGGTTATAAGGTGAATTCATTTCTTTAAAAAAAAAATTGCAGAGGGAGCAGTTAAGGGCAAAAGGGAAACAAAATGTGTTGTAAGGATCTGCATATAGAGAATTTGTTCATTTGAGTTTCTGAAAAAATGGCATTGTAGAACAGACTAAGGATGGAGTAGAAGTGGAAAACGGCATTGAATACCTCTCAAGATCCCAAGATTTCCTGTGTCCTCTACTATATGACATCTGTAGGCCAAGTGGAAGAAACAGCCACTGAGAGGAAAAACTAACAAGGTACCCGCCAGAGTACAGGCATTCCTTCATTTACACACCATACTGAAGACACCCTTAGAATTAGACAACTTACTTTCTAGTAGAAGTCTTTTGAGATCTTGTAAAATCTCCAAAATTCTGTGGATGTGAAACAGAAAATTTTAAGTTCATAAGGCAGCTCTAGAGCTGAAACGAGTAGCTCATTTTCCAAAGTTCAGTAGATTCACAGCACATCTCATTATCTGTATTTCTCCTAATCTTTTCCCTACTAGGCAAACCTACTGCTGTAAGTGATATCACCAATGTCATAATTAGAGCATATCACGGTGTTGTACTCACACTACTAACCTGTTATCTAATGACACACTATGAATCAGCAAATTACAGTGGAATACTGAGTTACTGATCTCATGAAAATATACTATTAAATGGCTGATACTTTCCATTTCATTTTGAAAGGTAATAGATATCATTGGAGCTATTTTCAGTAGGCTTTTACTTTCATATTTAGAAATATTTTCTTTTCTGTAAGGGATTGTACCTACCATAGAAAATTCTAATGGTAAAATCTAGAATACTAGTAAATAAGCAGGATCTATTTTAATAGTTAAATTCTTGTACTACCTTTCATAAATTGATCACTCAATGTTACATGTAATTTTAATGTCTATTTTGTTTATTGTTTGGTTTTTAGTTTTTCAAGTCGACATTGAAAGGCATAAGATGGATGATCTGACTGGACCACAATATTTCATAACCAGGCTCTTACACACGTTACCACTGGTGGTTCCCAGAACTCTGTGTTACCCTGAGCTTTCAAATTACACTAAGGATACACGGGACAAATGTAGAAAAAAAAAATTTTTTTTGCTTTAGGAAAGCACTTAGTGTCTCAAAAGAATGATAAGCAATAGTGTCATTTTTTACTATGCTGGTCACAAAGTTATAACTTAAAAATATTTGACCTGTACCTAAGCCTAAATCATATCCACTGCAATTGCAGTTCATTCATTTATAATACACATATGCATTCAATTTATCATAAACTTCCACAGTCAAATAATACCCTGTCATTCTTATTTCATCCCACCTTTTCATTGGAATAATAATCTTTTTGAAACATGACCACATTAATGAAAATTTTATTTAAAAACAGAACATAGCAGATTATGCAGATTTACATTTCCCTCAGATTTATGAGGAAAATGCATATAGAGAGTGAAAATCATTGAGTGCCCTTGGGCTCCAAATTTATTCACTACATTGATAAGTGATGATGTTTTCTGCTACCTAGAAAATAAAATGGAGATCATGGGTAACACTTCAAAATATGAGTTCCATTTTCCAGAATATTTTTGTACTGGACTGCAAAAAGACTATCCAGTAATTCCTTTCAACTCTCATCTCAGAACTGATCTTTCCTCTTTCTTCTTTAGCAGTGTAGGTTGTCTTCTGATGCATGTCTTTCAAAAATCATGTGACTAAAGATGAATTCATGATTTGGAGAAATCCAGTGTATGAGAACCAGTCACCAAAGACAGGAAGTACAAGAGACTGAAAAGAGAGGTGGACAAATCCAGGACTGAACAAGTTGTGTGGAGTTTCTGAAAAGCTACAGATATACTGGCTGAGTAGTGCTCTGTTGTATAAAAAGACCACATCTTCTTTTATACATTCCTCAGTTGATAAAAATTTGGGTTGTTTCCAAGGTCTGCTATTTCAAACTGTAATGCTATAAACATGGGTTCACATATATCACTGTGCTATGATGTTTTTAAGGTGGCTGAGTATCTCTGGAATTGTTTCTGCATCTTCTCATCTATTCCACTGATCCTTAGGTCTGTTTTCTTTGCCAGTACCATGCTGATTTTATCACAGTAGCTTTGTAGTATAATTTCAAGTCAGTGGTTGTGATGCCCCCTGTGTTGCCTTTGCTACCTCAGTTGCCTTTGCTATTATAGGTATCTTCTGGTTCCAAAGGAAGTTTAAGATTGTTTTTCCTAATTCTGTAAGATGTGTTATTGGAATTTTGATCATCATTGTATTAAATCTGTAATACAGTTTTAGAAGTATGGCCATTTTCACTCTGGTGGTTATTCCAAGAGCAAAGTATATATCTCCATTTTCCGGTATCTACTTCAATCTGCTTTTTCAGAGTACTACAGTTTTCAATGTAGATGTCTTTTATATCCTCCATTAGATTGATTCCTTGGTATTTCATATTTTTGGATGCTACTATGCAAGGTGTTGTTTCTCTAATTTCTCTTTCAGTGCACTTATTATTTGTGTACAGAAATGCTGTTGATTTTTGAGTGTTGACTTTGTATCCAGCTATGCCACTAAATTTGCTTATTAAATCTAGCAGCTTTTAGTGCAGTTTTGGGATCTTCTATGTACAGTATCATGTCATCTGCAAATAATGATTTGATTTCTGCCTTTCCTATCATTTTTTTATTT
>NW_004955404.1:45596106-45606910 GCF_000276665.1 Chinchilla lanigera | reverse complement strand
TTGATGATTTGATGCATTCTGTTTGCAAGTATCTTATTGAGGATTTTTGCATCTATGTCATTAAAGAGATTTACCTGTAATACTCTTAGTTGGGTCCTTCTCTAGTCTTAATATCAGGGTAATGCTTGCTTCCAGGGATGAATTTGGGAGTATTACTTCACTTTCAATTTCATTAAAAAATATGAGAAGCATGATGTTAGGTCTTCTCTAAATTTCTTGTAGAATTAAGCAGTGAATAGATGAAGGCCTAGACTTCTCTTTGTTTGGTAGGTTTTCAATTACATCTTCAATTTCATTAATCAATATTGATTTGTTTAGGACTTTCATATCTTCTTGATTCAGATTTGTAATTCATATGAACCTAGGAATCTGTCCATTTTTTCTGCATTCATCTTATTAAAATACAAGTTTTCAAAGTAGGTATAGATGATCTTCTGGATTTCTGCATGATCTGTTGTGATTTTACCCTTTTCATTACTAATTGCATAGATTTGAGTCTTTTCTTTCTTTGTCTGATAAGGTTGGATAAACATTTTTAGATTTTATTTAATCTTTCAAAGAGCCAACTCTTTGATTCATTGATTCTTTGTACTTTTTTAGTCTTCTGTGCATTGATTTCTGCTCTGACATTTATAATTTCTTCTTTTCTGTGAACTTTTGGCTTAACCCGCTCTGCTTTTTCTAGAAGTTTGAAGTTCACCATTAAGTTGTTTATTTGTGCTTTCTCTGTTTACTTGATATGGGTATTCATTGCTATAAATTTCCCTGTTAGGACCGCTTTCATTGTGTCCCATAAGTTCACTATGTTCTATTGTCATTATTATTTAATTGTAAAAACTGTCTAATTTCTTCAATTTCATCTGTGACCCATTGATAGTTCAGGAGGATGCTATTTAATTTCCATGTGTTTATGAAGTTCTTGTGGTTTCTTTTGCCAATTTCATTGCACCATAGTCTGATAATATGCATGGGATAATTTCAATTCCTTTGCATTTACTTAAGCATGTCCTATGAGCTAGTATGTGCTCTAGTTTGGAGAACATCCCATGTGCAACTTAGAAAAATGTGCATTCTGATGTTGTGAAGTGGAATACTCTGCAGACATCCACTAAGTCCATTTGTTCAAAAGTTTGGTTCAGTTCTAATATTTCATTGCTGATTTTTTGTCTAATTGATCTGTCTCTTTGTGCCAGTGGAGTATTAAGTTCCCCCAATACAATTGTATTAGTGTTTCTTTGATTTTTCATGCCTATTAATATTTGTTTTATATAGTTGGGTGCACTGGTATTTGTTGCATAAATATTTATGATTGTTATTTCTTCCCTTTGGATTGTTTCCTTTAGAAGGATATAGTGACCTCTTTATCTCTCTTAATTAGCTTTGGCTTGAAATTGACTTTCTCTGCAAATAGAATAGCTACCCCTGCTTTTTTCTGGGTTCCTGTCACATAGAACATTATTTTACATCCTTTGACTTTCAGTCTATGAATTTTTTTAATTAAATATGTTTGTTATATGTAGCATATTATTGGATCTTGCTTCATGAATGATTCTGTCAGTCTGTGTCTTTTGATTGATGAATTTAGACCATTAACATTGATGGTTATAACTGATATATATTGATTATCCTTATCACATTACTTTCTTTTTGTTGACTCCTCCTCTTTTTCTTCCTTCTTCTGTTTAATTGTTTGCCTTGTCTGGTAGATTCCTTCTGTTCTGGTTCATGGAGTTGTAGTCCTTCAAAACATGTTATAGTACTGCTTTTGTGGTCATAAATTTCTTAAGCTGTTCTTTGTCATAAAAGTATCTTATTTATTTTGAGTTTTGAAAGATAGTTTTGCAGGGTACATATAGCTGTGTTGAGGGTTGCTCTCCTTTAGAGCTTGAAATACTTCAGTCCAAGCTCTCCTTGATTTGAAGGTTTGTATTAAGAAGAATCTGTGATTCTTATGGGCTTTCCTTCATAGGTGTTTTGTTTCTTTTCCCTAAAAACTTTTAAGATATTATTGTGGAATTTCTTATGTGGAATTTCTGGAATCTTGACTATGATATGTCTGGCTGTAGATTTTTTTTGATACTGGCTAATTGGGGTTCTATATGCATCATTTACTGTATGTCAAATAAGTTTTCTTTACCAGGGAAGTGTTCTGCCATGACATCTGTGGAGTTTTTTTTTTATATCATTTGTATATCTCCTGATTTTTTTTTAATCAAATCAATCTTAAATTATTCTTCTTTTCCTCACTTAACAGCTGCTGTATTAATTTCTCATGGTCCCTTGCTATTTTTAAGAAATGTTTCTTTTCATGATTGCTAACTGCAAGCCTGTCTTCTATATCTGAGATCCTGTCCTCACAAGCCTGTCTTCTGTATCTGAGCTTCTGTCCTCACTTTAAGTATACATGGCTTAATCTGCTGTGTATACTTTCAATGGAATTTTTATTCTCCTGGTTATCTGTTTAAATCTGCCTTATGAATTCCATTTCTTTCCTATGCTAAGCATTCATGGCTTCCATAATTTTCTTAAGTTCCTCTATCATTTTTGTCTATATCTACTTTAGAGACACTGAGCATGGTTTTCAGTGTGGATACCATCTTTGCAGTTATCTGAGAAATTATTCCTGATTTGATTTTTTTCTAGAGCCTCATTTAATTGCTTTGTTGTTACCACTTCAGAGAGGCCAGATGGATGGCTTTCAGACTGTTCCTACTTGTTGAACCCAGGTTTGCCTTTGGTGAATGGGATGTCTGGGGCTGCATTTGTTTAAGTGTCTTGTCATTTTCTTTTCTTTTCTTAGTTTAATTTCTGAGGTGACACTTGTAAATTGCCTATGGTGGTTGCTTTATTGCTAGTATTTAGAACCTTTAAGAAGTAATTCCTCTCTGAGCTATCTTCCAAATGTAGCCTGTTTTGGGGGTTTGAGTCTGTTGCAAGATCCTACTTCTTCAATTTGTTGGAGATGAGAAGCTGCTGGCTGTGTGGCCCAGCCCCTTGTTTTTTGGCAATATGACACAGTATTTTCTGTGACCCTTAGTCAGTCTTAGTCTTGAAATACCAGGAAGAACAAATGTTTAGAACAATTATGTCATTTTTGGCTATAGTCATATTATCAACAATAGAAAATCACAAACTGAGCTAACCATTAATTTACCACCTTTAACTGTATGAACAAAATTTGTGCTTATATAACAAAACCTAATACAAACCAGAAAATTATATGCAGTATACAAGTCCTTAATATGTCAGTTTTGCCCTCAGGTTTTAAAACTTAAAATTGGCTAGGGACAAAATAGAGAAGTGGAAGAAGAGGAAGAGAGTAGAAGTAAGGCTGGAGGACAAAGGGAGATTATGCTAACTTTGAGAAACTGGTACAGAAGACTGCAGAGGAAGAAAGAAGGAACAGATAAAAAGAAGAAGAGAACCATAACCAAAAAGAGGCTGGAAACCACATTCACATGATGAAACAATGAAGGAGAAAAAAAACACCACCACAACAAAAAACAAATGAGAGAGCAAGAGAGGGAGAGAGAGAGAGAGAGAGAGAGAGAAGTCCACTTCCAGGTATATCTCTGCTTTCACTGGCAGACAATGTAGGAGACAGAGTCCTGATCCATGTTGATTTTTCCCAGCAAGTTAACATTAGCTTTTTGGTGGAGTAGTAGATAAGCTCAGCAAGACTGTACCTTCTGGTTTTGACCACACTAATTCAGCCTGCAGCCATCAGTGCAGTTCCCATGAGCCTTAGCCCAGTTGGGAGCTGCTAGATGGAGACTGCAGTCACTCTAAGTTCTAAGCTCAGTTGGCCCCTCTCCAGAATGGCTCCTTGCCAGTCACTCTCTTACATGGGATGACTGAGCTCTCAGCACTCACTACCAGCTAGTGCATTCCTTTACATACACTGCTCCCCTCCACTGCTGTGTCTCTCCATGGAGGCCTCTGTGGTTGCCTGCAGTCACCGTGTCTGGAGGTTTGAATCACTCCTCTTGCACAGTGAATCCTGTCTCAGGGAGAAGGCGCCATAAGCTACTTCCTTCTTCTTCATTAAAGCTTCTCTCTTCACTCTCTCTCTGGGCTTTAATTCATACCTCAGATCTTTCCTGGGTCCAGGGGACCCACTTCTCTCTTTCTTGTCTTGCTCACATTGCTGCTGTGTTTCATCATCTGGACAGCGACTCTCAGAGAGTGTCTTTCTCTGCTGCTTACCACTCTGCCAATTTGGTGCTCCTCCTAAATTTATTTTTAGAAGATCAATTATTACTATAGATATGGCCATATTTTTAAGGTAACTTTCCAATTCCTTCTACATTTATTAGATATTATCACAGAATAATGCTTTCTATTAATGCATATCTTTAACTATTAGACATCTTTTAACAACACCAAGACAGAAAGTTTTTAAGCATAACTTTAGAACTACATTAAAACCTCAGCACAAAAAACACTGAATCTTGACAAAACTAACTGTATCCAATAAGAAACAGACTACTGGCACCTAGAAATAGCAAAGTTAGTCAAAGAACATTGTCTGAGTGCCCCAGACAGGTAAGAGACGATTATCTACATTTATGTACTGACTAACATGTATTATGCTCCCATTTTTCTTTCTTTGTAAAGTCATCTTGCTTCTGGAGGAGTCTACGGGCCTGTCTTCATTTTAAGATTCAAGGAAATTGAAGAAATCAGTTCATACTTTCACAAGTACACTTATTATTGCCATACTACTAGAGAATTGAGAAAAGAGAACTCATCATTAGGAAATATGTGGAGAAATTTCTTCAAAGTGCTTTTTTATGTAGTTGCAAGTTCTGACATTTTTTCATGATTGTAATTTATACTTTTGCTCCTGAAGGCCCCTATATTTTGGGTTATGCTACCATTTTACTTCTAATTCCCAACACAAATTTTCTCAGTAGTATAATGGACTGCCCAATGTGGAATAAGAAATTGAAAATGTTCTCTTGTGAAATTAAGAAGTTTATTTACTTCTTTGTTGCAGAGCAGAATTTCTGCAAATTAGTGAAGGGTCTTACCTATATATTGATTATTGATAAATGAAGTATTCAGCTTTCAAATGATCATAGTAAAGCAAACTTACCGGTGAAGCTGGATGCATTTTGTTGTTTATTTAGGTTAAAGACGATTTGAATAAGAAGATCAAGTAATGTTTGAGTAATCCAATACTTAGGAGACCCAATATCCAGAGTGAGTTTAATATTAATTATGTTATCTTTAGTGAATTACATGACTACCTCTCACCCTATTACATGTAAAAGGAGAAGGTTGGATAAGTTGTTCTCTATGACTCTATTTCTAAAATTCTGACTATAGTTCCAATTAACACATTATATGTAAATAACATGAACTTCAGTCAAACTCCTCAGACTACCATTAATTCTGCATTAGTCATTATCAAAAAACAAATGTCACTGATTCAGACTGTTAACATCCAAATTGTGAGAATTCACTCTGCATATTCTGGAGATATTTTCTTTATGTTAGTAAACATTTATGCTGTTCAACTACATTTTTCTCTTTTCCTTTCCTCCCCAAACAACCCACTGATTATAATTTGGCTTCCATGGAAACTTTCCTTTATCTAGGGCCTACACAAGCGTTCCAATCTGCCTAACATTTTCATACCAATATGAAGCAATCTGGTGAATGTTTTATGATGTGGAATCAAAATATTTGGTAAATGTTTAAATGAAATTTATTACAATAAAAGACACACTGCCATTCTTCACCCACATTTCTAACACACATCCCATCATTCTTAGAAATTTCTGGAGCAGTTCTGAAGTCCTCTGGAAGTCCTCTTTCATGTCTTTATGAGAAGTGATTTAAAAAGCTCAATGAGTGCTGCTGCCAAGTGCCAGACACAATAAAAATACTATTGTGTGTCCGTATACACCTTATTCACCAGATTGGCGAAGTGTGACATCTGACTCTTCTTCAAGGTCAAAATGACCACGAAAGGTAAACAGTGTTAACTGAGTCACATTTTCCAGGCATCCACAGTAGTATGAATAAGGACACTCACAAAAAAGGACTCCCAGAACTTCTTCAGAAAATGATAAGAAAAATGGGAAAACTGTGTTCAAAGTGAGGGGAAATGTTAGGTGGGGTTAATGGCAATCTCGCTCTCTGTCTCTGTCTCTGTCTCTCTCTTTCTGTGTCTCTGTCTCTCTGTGTCTCTATGTATCTGTTTTTCTCTTTCTGATATGTATGACATGTATATATTATATGATGCTTATATATTGCACATAATATATTTAATAAACAGCATATTTTTCAATCATATTCCTATTCTTATTTGATTTTTTTTCATATGAAACAACCACTCCCTACTTTGATGTCTCTAGAAAACTAACAAAACTCAAGTTTGTGTACCACTGGATCAGCAAAGCCATCACTCCTGAGCCTGGTAAATCCAACAGGACATAAAGTTCCCATAATAGAATCAACAACCCTCATTTTAGTAATATCCTGCCTCACAGTAAGTTCCTCTGGAAATCTAGCTCTTTTTTCTGTCATGTCAAGTGTCTCTGCAAGTTTCAAAGCACATATGAGAGCTACTCAACTAGAAAAGGTTCTAGTAACTGTGAATCTAATTCTTAGAGATAGGCTTGATAGAAAAATAGTGTTAGATAGCAGCTGCCAATCAAACATTTGAACATATTGTATTTAAATAGAAAGAAAATGTAAGAAAGATGCAAAGATAAAGGCAAATACCCAAAGTGATTATTCTAAGACCCAATTTATAAATAATGGAATGCCTCAAATTAAAATTATTAAGATACATCTACTGTTAAGGTTTTTGTAAGAACTTCTATGTCTAATACCAGAATCAGGACCCTTACACTGTGCATATAAAACAAATAAAATTATTTTACCCAAAATGCTGGATTTTTTCCATTTATAAAATAGCATACATCTAATTTTTAGTCACCTCTCCCAATGTAAATAGAACTCCTTATGCTGAACCAAACTTTTCCTCCATATTCTCATGAACTTCTTGAGAGTCTCCTTTATATTCTACACAGTGTACCCAGAAAATACCAAACACTCTCATTATACATACCTACAGCATCTGGGAATGTGTTAATACTCAAGTTGTGGCAAATACACTCCACAATCACTGTGTTGATAGACTGCAGTTCTCATAGATGCTCCATATTTTTCTACTGTTTTTGATTATTTACTTCTCATAGCATTGTTAGTTTCCCACATAAAGCCTCTGAGAATGCCATCAATGTCTCCATTATAGTTTCACTTCTATTTTAAGAATAGCACTCATTTATGAACACATGGCAAGTACATACCCAAGCACCTTAACACATGGATAATAGATACATTAGATAGATACATGACAGATAGATAGATCTTCTTATTTTGACTCTGTTTTTTCCCCCTTTCTTAAGCTGCTTTGCTCCTCCTAAATAGGTTAAGAATTATCTGCTATTGCTGTGAAATCCTAAGGATTCTTTTTCTTGACCTAAACAGTATGCTTTTCCAAAAATGTATAAAGCACAGAACATTCTATGTTGGAAATTAAACAATGAATCTTGGGCTTCAAATTTTTCTGATGTCTGGACTTTACTAATTCTTCCCATTGATCCCAGGACAGGGGACAGACATTTAATACTGAATGCACTGCAATCCCATCCCACATAACATTACTAAGAGGCACACCAAGTAGAGCATGTTACTAATATTTTACATGTAAAAATGTTGCACATGAAGGAAAAGTGGTAAATGTCCAATGCTTCAGACAACACCAATGGTAGATTGTTTACTACCTGACTCAAATGTCTCTGTCCTTTCTGTTCTAATAGATTTTCTCACTTAATATATCTGTGTGTTTTAGGCCAACCTGTGGTAGCTAATGCAAGGCAGAACAGAGATAGTGAGATCCCAAGGTTACACTTTGCTCATTAGCTTTGGATTAAATTATTTTCAACACTGTGCACTATATGCAAATAATATGTGTGTCCATGTGTATGTATCTGTGTGATAAAAACCAATCCTTGAATTTTAACCATGTCTGTTTAAACTATAATTGATTTAAGTATTGTAGCATCATCATAGAAGAGGTTTGACTTAGTAGCTGAATTTACTATATGCCAATCGAATTAACACCTCACACAGAAACTTTATGCTTTGAAATGGTTCTAGGAGTCCCTTTTTTATTTGGGGGTTGCCATTTACCCATGCATGGAAAGAAAGAATAATGGCCGAGGTGGTTGTGGATAGACAATGACCTCATTAATCATTGTGATGTAGATATGGATTGCTCCTTGCAGTGACTCATTACAGAGTGCATCAAATAATAAACACTGACAGCTAGCTAGTAGTGAGTGAAGACTGACAGATGGTCAATAAATTCAGAACTGGCATATTTTTGTAAATTGATTGTAGATTTGAAGGCTTGCAGGGCTTTGCATTACAACCTTAAATCACCAAAGTTGTCTTCCAGATTAAGCAATTAAATTTAAATATGGAAAATCCTAATCACTCAAAACTGGAATATTTCCTACTCTCTTATAGCACTAACTTTACCCAATTATTTTTAACAAAAATCAGTTTTAGATTTTATATTCTCCAAAATATGGCTGAACTGCAGATACTTGTCAATACCATGAAATATGTACTCAAAAAATGTATATGAATATATCACTACAAAACCCATAGAGCTCCTTTTCCCAGAAGGTGTTAGACCTCCAATCTAAATATGTAAAATTTAAGAGAAAACAAATGTAGCTTTTGAATAATCAGTGATATTTTCTAAATGTAGATATTCTGTCATGCAAAATGTAGTTGCCGTAGTTGACACAGTTTTCTCTCTCATAGCATCCAATATTGAATGAGTCTTATTTCAGTGGTTTGGGGAGATTTATAAAAAGCATGTGAATTCCAAAGCCTAGGGCAATACATTCAATAAAGGCAACAAACCTGTCTTCTGTGTCTATCGTGTTCAGACAGCCTGCACCAGTTACTCTCCTTTGATAGCTCTTCCTTTAGAAAGCATAACTTATAAAAGAAATCTGTCCTCAAGGGTAATGAGAAATTGCTCATTTAGTTCCTCTTAGTAGTGGAAATCTTATGTTGAACATCAGCCATGTGAGTAAATACCTAAAACATAATTCTTTTTCTTTCATTTGGGATATGTTTTGATCTTTTTTCTGGACAAATATATTCTGCTTCCTCTCTCTGGGTTTAATTATGTCCTCCAAAAAGATATGTTCAAACCTAACCCCCAGTACCATTAATGTGGCTTTATTTGGGAAGAGGATATTTGTAGGTGTAATTGAGTTTAAAATGAGGTCATGCACAATTCATATTTGTCCTAATTCACTATGATTGGTGCCCTCATAAAAAGAAGAGACAGAGACACATGAGGGTGCATCAGAAGCATCAAGAATTACAAGCTAATTTCCAGTCTAGGAAGAGACAAGAAAAGCTTCTCCCCTGCAGGCTTCAGAAGGAGCTGAAAACTTGATTTCAGACTTCTAACCTACAGAACTGTATGACAGTAAATTTTTGTTGTTTTAAGACACCCAGTTTGTCTGACTTTGTTACAACAACCTTAAGAAACAAACACGCTATGCATCCTAGACTTTTGCTCACATAGGCTGTAACACTGAGCTTCCTCTCACATCTGGTTCAGTTAGGCTGAAATAAAGCTCTGGCAGAGAATTCAAGGACAGTGGGAGAAAGAAGACAGGTATTATGCTCCAGTTCACTAATGCAAGATTGTTTTAACTTGTTTGTCCTCTCCTAAAAGCCCCAGCTCCAGCAAGTTATCCCTCCCCAGACTGCAAAAGCAACCTTGCCCTCTTTTCCCTTCTGAACTGAGCGTGGCAGTGGCTTCTAATTCTTACTATCTGTGTGGCAATTGCTGCACAGTACATTTCCACGGATTTGAAGGCTTAAATCAGTGTACATTTATTAACACAAGATTTCTGTGGATCAGGCATCAGGTATGGCTTAGCTGGATTCAGGGTCTCGCAGGAAGCAGCAATCAAAGAACTGGCCAGGTTTGGAACTCACCTGAAGGCTCACCTAAGTAAGGATCTATTTCATGTACTCTTACCTGGTTGTTGACAATATTTAGTATCTTTCCAGTTGTTGGACTGAGGGTCTCATCTGCTTTCTATCATCTCTAATTCCTTGCCATGTGCTCCCCTTCAACATGGCAATAGTCTTCCAAAATCATTTACATTTATAACTTACTTGATCAAAGAAAAATAGGTCATGAAAAATTGTGTGGGTTATCAAGGGACAGTAGATTCAACAGTCATAGGTGTAGAAAAACTGAAGACGTAGTTCACTGAAATAAATGTTAGTCTTGATCATTGAGAGAAACAAAGCAGAGCTGGAATGGAATCACAGTGGGTCATGTCCAAGAGATAAACTAAGGCTGAGAACAACTGGACAAGTCAAGAAAGAAGGAATCAAAAACATCCAGAGAAGGCTGGGTGTCCTATCCGGGATAGGGCTGTGAGTACAGCAGGCACAGAAATCTATTTACCTTGGAGCAAGGGTGAGGCACAAGGCTAAGGACATATAAACCCTTTGCAAGAGAAATAAGCACATTAGTAGATTTCTTTAAAAGTAAGTGTAGTTTGGTTTTCCTTATATATTTCTCAAGTAATAAAACTGTAAATTTTATTGTAATGAAAGAATACTAAATGAGAGGCAGAATCTTGGGGTACAGTTCTTCCTTACTCCAATCTAAACAGCAATGCTCTCCCGCTGACTCTGTCTCTCTGTCCCTCCATCCCTCTCTCTCTCTCTCTCT
>NW_004955404.1:45571334-45596006 GCF_000276665.1 Chinchilla lanigera | reverse complement strand
TATATACATATATGTATGTATACATATATATAATGGCATTACAAATTTTTACTAAGATATGATTCAATGATTCCTGTAGGTTCAAATTTGTGATAATATGTTGTAATATTTTCCAACACAGTTTCAATTCCAGTAATTAGATGCCTTCTTAAGAAATGTCATTTTAGAAGGAGAAAGGTATAATAAAGGAGCACAAAAAAAGTGGCAGGAATCTTTTCCAAGGATAGAGGCCCAATTAACACACACACACACACACACACACACACACACACAAAGAAAAATGTTCATCTTATTTTCTGCTGCCCTATCATGCATGATTAGAGAGGATGTGCTTTAAAAAAAGACTTTAGACAATTTAGGAGGAAAGTAATCTGGTGAGCTTAGATTCTTGCAAGGCTAACAGGTTTTATGCCAGACAGGGAAGATAACACCTAGAATACCTCCCATCACCATGAGCTAGCCAGTGCCTCAAAGTGTTGGTGTAGCATGGTAGCATGGACAGGACAAAAAGACCCAGAATTAGTGTTATGACAATTACCTGGCCTTCCATAGCGTGTGGTTTTCTCGTGAAGATCCTTGAAGTAGCTGAAGGGTGAGAGCCTGCCTACGTACCATGGATTACTGTGGCAAAAAATCTTGACAAACCCATGTCAGGGAATTAGATAAACAGCCTAAGCCAAGCAAATACAAAATGTGTAAACACTCAGAGCATCCACAGAAGCAAGGCAAGCCTAGGAAGTATTCCAAGTATTACTAGGTATCCCAGCTCTGTAGAAAACGACATCAGGATGCTAAATGCACAGCTGAAGCAAAACACCTGCTACAGAGGCCAACAAGCAATCAAAAAGGCCTCACAGTGTCTCACGCTTAGATCTAAGCTCTCCACGCACAAACTGAGAAAGGCTATAGCGATGCTTCCCTTAGACCCATATGGCATCTTAGGAATTAAACAGTGGAAAGAAAAACATCTCTGAAACAGAGTTGAGCTCTGTAAGCCTCAGTATTTGTCCAAAAGGAGAAGAGCTTAAGGTAGATGAGACTAAAATACATTTATTTAGTAAGTTTACATTTTATCAGCATGCTGTGGATAGAGGTTATAAGGGAGTTCACATCAGTAACAGAAATTTTTGCACATCTGGGTGTAGTATAAGAATTTTCAAACTTACCACATTTCTAAACCTGTTTCACATATATATTTTAAAATAAATTTTACATTTTAGATCCACAAAAAACTTAACTATTCAATAGCAGGAAACATAATTTGCATAAATGTCTACCTTACTGTAGAATAGCAGATTTCAAAATGAATTTATGGATGTAAGATTGGCACATATAGTCAGTGGCATAAAGCAAGTGTCATCAGGCAATAATTCCTTCCTCTCGAAGATAGGATGTGAACTCTGAAAACCAAAGGGCAGTAAAAATGCAACCACTGGTACTTATTTCACAATTCAGGCTTTTTGAGTAGAGTAAGGTATTTTTAAGCTCTTTTAAATAGAGATTTTGAACTGGAATTTCAAGTCAGCCTAGAGAAGAATTGCACAACAGGATAATGCAAAGAAGGAATCACTTAGAACTTCATTTCTTATTTTTACTCCATTTTTTCTTAATGAGGCATGTAAGTACCAGAAACATTTGGAAGGCAACAGATTTTTTAAAACCTGAATCAGAAGAGACTATTTTTCAAAAATGGGAAAACTGTCCAATTCTAATATCAGAAAATCATATTATTCATATATCTTTATTCAGATATGTACAATGTTAAAGCATCTTACCTTCAGAATTCCTTAAGAAAAGCAAAAGTAATATTAGTTCACTTTTCAGGAAAATCTGTTGTGCTTACATTTTTCAGGGGGATTAAAGTGGTTAGATTCTTTTTTCTTTTTTTTTTTCATTTTAAAGAGAAAAAATAATGATACAGAATTTCAAAACAAGATGATAGGAAATTAACAATGGTTACTACATTACATTTTTAAAAGCTCTTACTATAGAAACCAACACTGAATGTATATATCTGCATACAATGTACCACAATATCAAATACAAAAATGTTTCCACTTTCTGGTTAATCTTTGGTTTCTACACACAAGGACCAATAACTGCTTTGGATGATTTTGTCCAATGAACAATTTGAACAGTTTCAAGTAGTGTTATTAACCTTTTACACAAAATCTACATTTATTCAACAAAAAGGAAACATTCCTTCAATAGTATCCATCTCTACCTCCCTTCAAGGTGTTTTATTTTTTCCCAAGGTCCATCTGTAATTACTAAACTTTCAGAAGTGGACTAGCAGAAATAAATATTAGATATGGCAAACTAAAAAATCTCAAAAGCAGGCTGTAATTTTTTTATTTCTAAACCACTCTACACATTTTCATTTCTTATAGCAAAAGATTATGACTTAAAACCCAATCAGCATGGCTACCCACAAATAAACACTAGGTTAAAGAGAAATCATTTGATTCACCTGTTCTGCTGCATCTAGCATCTACATTTTTGGGGCAGTCACTCTGAAATCAGTGATATAACTGATTTTTTGACTGTATTAACTAAGATGACATTTTAGTTGCCAGTATTATATTTGGGCTTTGTATATGTGGGGAATTGCTAGTAATTTATAATAGAAGTTTGTAGAAGCCATTCTTTTTTTGTGTGGTATTGTGACATTCAAAAAGTTAAGAGCTTGAACTTCTGTCTGTTTTCAGCAACACAGAGAGATCACTTTTGGAACTGGTGTCAACCATGAAAGGATTTTAAAAGAGTAAGATTAGCGAAGACCAGGTGGATAAATTCAGTAGAAAAGCTTGACTAAAAAAAGGAAGAGGATCAAGGTATGACAGAAGCAAGAGCGAGGGAAGAAAAAGGGGAAGAAAAATGAAATTAAGGTGTGTTATATACATGTACCAACCTCCCACAAGGAATGCAAACATTATGAGTTCATAATTAAAAATTTTAAAAAGTAGTCATGTATTCCTTTTACATTTGGTTACACTTGAAGCTACCTCTACCTTCTGTATTATGCCTCCAGTTACTTGAAAAGTAAACAAAATGTATTGGAAATAAATTTTTAGTAGTTTTGGGATAAGTTGTACCAGGGCTAGATATTTTAAATATTTTAATTTTTCTTAAAATTCATGTATGGTAAGTCACATTCACATCTCAAAATTTATAGTCCCTGAGTAGCAGTAATTCCTGCTTCTACCAGTAACTTACAGCATGACAATTTTTTTTTAATATCATGGAATTTAACACTGCTGGTTCTGGTGGAAAGGTAATCTGCACAATTATTTTCTCCACCACACTCAGTATTCATGAACCAGATTGATTAAAGAATTGGTATGTATCTGACTTACTGCACATAGGGCTGCTGACTAGCAAAGAAATTTAAATACTACAGAAGAGCAACAGTATGATTATGTAGATAAGAGCAAGGAGATCATACTTGCTGATTTGCTGGAATATCACATTCAGCAAGGAAGTTTTACTCTGGAGGGTCACTCTACTCTATTTTGCTTAATTCAGAATAACATTTTTGAGAAAAGACAGCCATCTCCCATCTCAGTGATTTCCAATTTCTAGGGTTGGCAATCCCACAAGATCTTTGATGACTTTTACAGGGTGGCAAAAAAAAGAGAAAAGTAGAATATATTTTTGCCTTAGAATTATCATGAAGTATATTTGATTGTATACATAATTGATATTTTCCGTTATTTATCTATACTTCATAAGTGATTCCTTTTTGACTCTAGTGACTGGGTTTTTTGAGCTGTGTATCATTAATTTTGTTTGGTTTGTGTTATTGATATTGTTATTGTCTCAGCCACTGGAATACAGCTGAGTGTAGAGAAACCAATTGGAATCAGACATTTCTTTCTTTTAATCAATTTAGCTCATGTCCCTAAGGAAATTAGTCATTTTATCTTGCTCTTTACATTTATTAAATATGCATAAAGTTAGCTATCACTTTAAGTGGGATGGTGTGTGTATTTTAATCAATTTGTCTAAAGGAATTCTGAGATTTCATCTTAGAATGTTCTAAGGAAATATCAAGTATGACAACCCATCTGCAATTTTGTAATAGTTCATCTTATGTTATATTTCAATAACTAGTTACAATGGAGATCCTACTGCAATGATTCTTAAATTTCAGTGAGCATCAGAGTACAAGGGAAGCTTGTAGGGTTTTTAATATCATGGAATTTAACACTGCTGGTTCTGGTGGAAAGGTAATCTGCACAAGTATTTTATGCTGAATTTTGAGAGTCATCATCAGAGTTTCTGACTCAGGATTGGTTTAGCATCCACAAATTTCTAATAAATTCCATGCTTTTGAGGCCTCACACTTTAAAAATTACTGTGTTAAAGAATAGCTTTGTTCTATGAGCACACGTAAAAATAAAAACCTTAAAATACATAAAAGTGGTGGTAGAATAAAAGAAACTTTTTTATCTCCCTGTACATTTCAATGTTAATTTTTGTTTGTTTGTTTGTTTGTTTTGTTTTTTGTTTTTCTTCTGGTATCAGGAATCGAACTCATGACCTTGCACTTACCAGGCAGGCACTGTGCCACTTAGCTAAATCCCCAGCCCCTCAATGTCAATTTTTGAAAGCTTTCCTAAAAGTGATTCTGACCATAGCAAAAAGTCACTCAGCCTGTGTTGTTTAGATGAATTACATGCTTAGCAAGAGAGAGGTCTGGCAAGATATCAACATTAGATCATTATACCATAAACTGTATTTTCTCCAGACACAATAGCTAGTAGTCCAGCTAACTCAATAAAAACAATATTAACGCCATGACATTACCAGACAATCACATTCCCATTAGCATCAGCCTCTATGAAAGGTATGCCCAAGCTGGAAGTTAGCCAAGCTCCTACAGACAATCTCAACTTACGAGACAATGTAATTTGGAAATGGCCATATGGTAATAAATATGGCTACAAAATGTTACACAAGCCTGTGCTCAGTCTCCTTGTATGTCAGAAAGGACCATGCATCTAGAGATCAACTTAATGGGATCATACATATATTCTTAAATATGTATATTATGTAGGAAAATATTAGCATAATCTTTAGCCCTAGAGCTACAGAAAATTAAACATTCTTTCTGAAATTGAATAAACAACCATTTTATCACTCTAGACATTTTAATACAGAAATTTCCTCTGCTCCAGAAACTATAAGGTACAGAGAAAGGGGAGAGGATTACAGAACAGTGTTTTTTACATTGTACAGTTGGTCATATTTTCTCCCATAATAGAGATTGCTTACACCATTTCCTTGTATTCGGTACATGCAGGACTAATGCTCACTACATTAAAGTAGAAATATTTACAACTTGATAGAATCGACAGCAAAGTCTGTTCCTAGTCTTTTTTCTACTGTGTATATCAGTTAGGAGACTCGTGGCCTTCTCATAATAAGAACCAGCTTTATCTATTCTCTTGCCTTTTAGCATTATCCTTTCACTACAGCCACCTGCTCAGACAGTCAACATGACTTTCTATGACTTCTCAGTAAATGAAGCTTACTGTGCTGACCCAAGGGTATTGCCAATCTAAAATATCGATATGAAAGCTTCAATTGCACGTTTTATGATCAGCCAACTGTACTTAGGCTGTAGCCATATTTAGAAAAGAGCCTTTTTCTCATCTTTTAATATCATATTTGACTATGCCCTCTCACCAATACTAGAAAGCTATCATCTTGCATATTAAATGCAATATTATTGCAAATGCAGCCAAATATACTGGTGACACTACCCAAAGGAAATTCAGAGTTATTTCTTTCAGACAGAAATCTCTAGAAAACAGTCTAATAATTTTTAACATGTCTTCAAAGAAATGTGGCTAAAGAATACAAAATTAACATATATATCCACTGGCTTTATGCTAATTCTGGCAAATGTTTCTCTTTATTAACACACTTATTTTCTTAATATGTTTATAGCAGATACTGCCTCCTTTTTCAGGGGAGGATAGGAAACCTTCACCAAGCTCTTTTTAGCTTTTGATAAAAGATTTGGAAGATTTATTGCACAGTCCACCATTTCCCTACTATATGTAACTATGAGATGTTTTCAGATAATCCACCAGAGATAAACAATTTTATTCAATAAGGGAACAGCCTTAAGTCAAATGGTGATACTTTCACTTATTTTACCTAAGTCAATTTTTAAAATAACATCCTAGAACAACATGCATTTCGCTTCTTAAACAGAAGTGAAATCATTGGCAAAATGGACCACAGTATAGCTAATACTGTATTTTCTACCATATTAAATGTGAAATTGCTCTATTCTGACTCCATCAGTTGAAAATACCAAATCAAAAGTACTCTAAACAGTGTTACTGCCCCACTGTACTCAGGCATTATTTCTTGCTTGTAGCTTTACTGACCTTAGGAAGTTTCCTTTTCATCTTATTAAAAACACAAAGTAGAGACTTTTTGAATTAAATGATTAGTATGACAAATATGTGATATTTGATAAAATTATTTGTGTTTGATCACAGTGCAATTTTTGGCATTTATTTATATGTTTTGCTTGGTGCTTGTGGTGGTACGAATGGTTACATTCATTGCAGAGAGGTGGAACATGGAAAGAACACAGCTGAATTATTTTTCATCCCCTTCCCCATTCGTCCTTTCACCCTCCATCTTCTAGTCTCCTTCTGTTTTGTAAAAGACCTATCTCCCTGTTTCCTATTATGTTTGTTTTGCTCTTTAATTTATTTAGAATTTGGATTGACCATGCAAGAGTAATCATGCAGTATTAAGCTTGTGTGTCTGATTTATTTCACTTAACATTATGGGCTCAAGGTAGCAAACTGGGAATCAGAAGACCTGGTTGACCTGAGGACACATTGCTCACAATTTATAGAAGGCTCATAGTCTCTGTGATCATCAATCTCCACCATAAAAATGAAAAAACTGAGCTTAACAGGTCTGTTTTATAATGTTGCTTTGTTTTGTTTTCTTTTCGTCTTTTTGACACAGGGTCTCGCTATGCAGTTCAGGCTGGCATTGAGCTCACTTTGTAGCCCAGGCTGGTCTCGAACTCACAACGATCCTCCTGCCTCAGCCTCCCGAGTGCTGGGATGATAGGTGTGCACCACCACGCCTGGCTCTTTTATAATGTTATGTCCATCAAAAAATAATAATAATGCAGTTTGGAATACTTTTCAGCTACAAAATCTTTATTTAAAGTGTTTCCGCCCTCTCCCATCTCTCTGTGCCCCTGTCGTCATAAGAGAGTCCTTTAGCAGCAACCCGTGGCTCCAGCTGGCACCCACGTGCTGGCTCCCATGATTCCACTTTTATTTAAATTCTATCGCACACCTTATCAATTGCCTGCCACATACCTCTGGAGTCACTGGCTTCTCAAGTCCAGATCAGAAAACACTCCCCATCCTTCTTGGAATCTGCGAGTTTTCCACATTCCCCTTCTCCGTGCCTAGAACAACCGTTCATTACTACCAAATACTCTCTTTACTCTGTCATCCAACCAATGTCCAGCATGTTAATTCGCTCTATTTTCTGATTCCATATTTTTGTCTCAACCACTAGTTTCACTGTTTAGGCTCAAGCCCTCACCTCTCCTCTCTTGAATTAAGGTAGACTGTTAGGAAGAAATTTCTTTAGCTCAGTCTCTCCATTCTACTTCATCCTCCTCACCCCAACCAAAATGCAAAACCCGCGTTTGTCAGTACACATCGGATTACATTACTCATTGCTGAAATGCTCCGTCAGCTGCAGGGTAAAATACGAATTCCTCCATCAAGATTTCCCCAAACTTCTTATATTTAGAACCTGCTCTCTTCTCCAGCTCCTCATTATTGCCCTCATGCACTCTTCAATAAATCGGACTTGCACGTGTAACCATCGCATCACCCACTGGTGTGAGAAACAGAGAGTAAAGAAGGTCCAAAATGTGCAGCACTTACTGGAAAGGGGAAGAAACTGTTCAAAAGGAAAGAGGACTTAGGGTTTAAGGAAGGAAGGACAGGAAAAGGAATATTAAAGAGAAAAGAATAAAATGGAAACAAAGCTTTGTAATTTGGGAGGGGAAGAGGTTACAGGGAAGAGAGGGGATTAGAAACAAAAGAGGAATCAGAATATACCAGGTATGGGGGCTGGGGATTTAGCTGAGAGTCACAGCGCCACAGAGTCTGCCTGGCAAGCTCAAGGTCGTGAATTGGACTGCTGGTAACGGAAGAAAGACAAAAAAAAAAAAAAACAACTAAAAAACCATGTATGGGTACAAATTTCCTGTGATAAATATGATCACTATATGTATCTAAAATGCACCAATAAACTTAATGAAAAATTTTTAAAAAGAAAATACACTTAACAAACTTATTTTGAAAAAGAAAAGAGAAACTTTCCAAATGTATCTCAGAGTTCCGCTAAGCTTTTGCTTTCCACTAACCCCTGAGTACAACATGTTTTGCCTCTCATTCCTGAAGAAACATTCTTGAAGAAATGCTGTTCGAAGAGCTTTGCCTCGGACTGACATTGGGATCCCCCTTCTGTGTTGCCAGTTCAACCTCCTCACCCGCTTACAACTCATAACATACTCTTTTGGTATTAATTATTGAGTTTTTTCTCTTAATGAAAATGTGAGTATTAATTTGTCTCAATATCCAATTTACTGGTGTCAGTTAGGTTGCCAAGAATATTGTAGATGTTCAATAAATAATTTCTGAATAATTAAATTTTTCCTAATCTTTTGTCCTTATTCTTTTGTTAGTGAGGTAAATGTTTTATACCACTAAAGTAATAATATGCATTTACCAACAGAAATGCTACTTATTTACCTGCCCTTAATCCAAAACAAAATTTTTTAAATCTCACATATGAATTTAGTTAAGAATCTGAATCCTAAAGCAGTAGATTGAAATCTTATCTAATTCTATCATAATGGCCTAAGTTATAGAAATGCTATATGATTTCCAGAACACTGAAGTGAAAATTACAAATCACTTTTCCTGATTCTAAGCTGCACTAAAGTTTGAGAGGGTCTGTCTTTGGGAAATAAGATTGATTAAAGTAAATGTGAATTTGCCATTGGAGATTTCTTGCATGCTTAAACACATTTCTGTTCTAACTATCAATTGTACAAGTTAAATGATAATGAAATTTAAATGTTAAATTTTCTCTTTCAAAATATGCATTTCATACTACAATATTCCTGTGTTGTAAGCATATCTCCAAATTTATATAGATAAATATGTATGTAGTTTTTAAATTTTCTTTTGGCTAATGTAAGTGGTGAGAATCTCTAATTCACTGCTTAGGGAGAGAGCAAATTTGTTGTAAGGCAGATTCTAGGGAGTATTGAAAATTCTTCTTTAATATACATAACATTTCAGCCAGACAAGAACAGCAAAGCAAAAGATAATTAAATTGACCCACAAATTATGTAGTAATTGACCTTACTTATTGTCAAGGCACAAATTTACTGTTTTCTGTTTAATTCTTCCTCCTTTTCATCCTGTGAAGCCAATTTTCCCATAAAAGTTTGCTCCTTCAAGGGAAAACTAAGTATATTTATGAAAGAGAACAGGTAATTCAATCTGTTCTCTTTAAAGATCCTTTGGAAAAAAGAGTTCACTTTACTCTCTCCTCAGAAACATAGAAGAGTTTAAGTGAATTAATTCACTGTCATGATACATTCAGGGCTTTGTGATCATGTACAATGTTAAACCCCACAATAACTTTTAGTTTAAAAATAAAAAGCTAACATAGAACATATTGAAATCTTTTCCATGATCTGTTTCAAGGACAGTGCAGTAGAACTTGGTTTTGGTAAAAACTCCTTCTAAATATTTGGGCACACCTGTCATTAAATGCTTTTTTGAAATTCCTTGCTGATTAAGAGATAATCAGCTGCTAAACAGAAAATTCTTCATGTATTTAAAATAATCACCTAAATAATGTTCTGATTAATAGTTAAAATTCTCCAAGAGGTGGGTTATTGATATTCACATTTTTATGCAAAGATACTGAGAGAGATAATAAGTCCAATGAAAAGTACTCAGAATCCTTAGTGACCAAATTTTTGAATACAGTAATGTGGTATTCTCCCAACAACCCCTGAAAAATAAACTAGTTAGAACTGATATAGTTGAGAGCAAAGTCAAAGCATGGGGTTTTCAAAGATGTAATTTTTCCTATAAATTGGCACACTGATCAAAGATAAAATTATTTGTAAAATAAAGCTCAGCTATGGACTGTCTTACACCCCTTTGTTTTCACATTGTTAATTACATAGTTTCATGTAAAAAATTCACATTAATTAAAGCTTTTCATCACTGGACAATATTTAGCAGGATGGCTCTCCAAGGTTTCTGTGATTTGTATTATCATAAACTTTAAATCTCTAAGGCTAAAAGCACTTCAAAACTCTTAGGACAGTGATGACAAATCTTTTCGAGATAAACGCCTGACTGCCACCCAAAACTCACTTATTTATTACAAAGTGCCAATTTTGCAATTAAACCTGAGTACTGAGGTTTTAGTTTTAAAAATACAACTCACACAGTAGCATCTGTTGTTTTAAGAGAGAAAAAGAATAACATGTGTGCCATAGGTTCGCCACAACTGCCTTAGAACAAGACCTCAGAGAAATCTTGCAACACATTTCCAAGACGGCAAGTGTTTTCAGAACTGAAAGGAAAAAAAAGAAGGGACGAAAAAAAAAAGGCAAGGAAAAATAAGAAAGAGCCAAAGGAGTAGATATCTTTCAAAGATAATATCTAAATCCATTCAATGATTTTAAAATAAAGTAATTTGTGGAGAGAGAAAAAAGTGCAATACATGGTGTAAACCCATGTTACCATTTTAATGCCACTGGTGGCACCACAAACAAAAACGTGCAATTTTTTATTGCAATAAAGGGCCTGACATTACACAGAACTCTAAATCCCTCTCACAAAATAGTAATTTATCAGAGATTTTTAGATTACAGAAGTTAAACCTATTTATTTATAGAATCATTCTGGACAAAACCAAGTTCAAGTTTGTATGTGTATACTTCTGAAAGATCTAGCCAAATCTACTAGGAATCAACCTACGTTTTTGTTAAAAAACAATCAGACCCCTTAAATAATAATTAAATCAATATCAGTGAACTTTTTCTTGATCAAGTGAAACATTCAGTCATCTCAAAATTTCCATAAAATATCTGTAAGTATATATTTACCTTATACATCCTGAGGGAGGCAATTCCTAAGTCCCTCAACCACCATGCTCTGTCATCTCACTTTTTAGTTACTTCTATTTCTTAATCACTATTTCAAATTGTTTCCTATTTTTACTTATTTATTGGTCTCCCATCCACCCAGAATATATGACCACTACAGTGTAAGCCCATGTCCTGTTTCTTCAATTTTGTTTTCCTGGGATCCTGCTGTGAGCCTGGTATAGTAGTAACACAAATGACTTAAATCTCCCCTCACACATTGAGTTGCTGATTTAAAATATCTTTGACTATAATATGATTTTCTGTATGAAGTCAGTATTTATTCAACATCCTACTATGCACTCAGGTATATAACTCAGGTGTTTAATTTCCTTTCTTTTTGGGTGTTTTTCTTTCCTGATGGTTTTTCTGGGGTACCTGGACAAAATGCACTGGCCACGTGACAGATTCTAATAACAGCACTAGCTCTCTTCCACTCGGCACTGGCAGACTGACCGCTGTTGGAAGAACACTGTTTCCTGTACACCCCTACAATCAACACAGATAAATGGGTAGGGCTGCTAGCATCAGATTCCATTAAGGTGACTCTTTCTACCCTCCTGGTCTTTACACCACAGAAGAATTATGAAGAAAGAAAATAAGAACAAAAGAAGGCAGGTAGGATGGGAGAAAACAGCAGAAATTGGGCATCATAGCTTTTCCCTAAACCATCAATTGTCAAGGTTACTTTTGGCAGAGAGGAAAAGAAAAAGAGCCAGACGGTAGCTGCCTGAAGCTTTTGTACTTCTGCCCAGACTGTGGGGGAAATGATGGGATTAAATAAAAATGCCAGTGATTAAAAAAAAAATGGAAATCTTCCCAACAGTTTTCCTTGCCTGAAGGATGAACTGCCTGAAGCACTGACCTCCCTGCCTGTCTCAATGAGGTCAAGAAACTGACTGTCACTCCTACAATTATGATTAATGTGCTCCCGCTGGTGACATATTTCTAACCACAGTCTCTGGAGTGCAGCAGGACTCGGTTGCTTCATGGCATGTTGAGTCATTGCTCTGGCAAAAGATCTATTTGCTAGAACTACAAGCTTAGCTTTCAACAAGGCATCCACTTGATTCTTTGCACGACATCCTATCATGAAAGAACAGAGAGCCCAGTGCAAAGAACGACTGCTAAGAAGGATAAAACATTAAATTAATTTTGAAAAAGCTATTGTACTGAAAGGCAAAATGCAGCATAATGAATAATTAAACAATTAATAATGTAATCCTCTTAAAAGCACAGAACCACTATGCGGGGAGATTAAGTGTTTAACAGTTTCCAATATAATGCAAATGGTAAAGATGAGCTTTTCTTTCCCTCACTTTTTAGGGTAAGAGAATTGAAAGCACATTTCTGTATTTTAATTAAATACTATTAAATTTTCAGTAATAAGCTGGGAACAACAATACTGCAATATGGAAGGGTGATGGACTGCAAGGGTAAGTACACAGTAGTCCAGTGCTGATTTTGCTTGGTTTTGTTATTATGAAAAGGGCTGCTTGAAAGTGCGTCTTCTGTTTCTATGCTCCTGTGATGTGAGTCACAAGCACAGAGTCAAGTGCTACTGTGTGCTAACAACAATAAGACTGAGATTTAGATCAGTGTATTTAATTGACAATCCAAGCATGGAAAAAGAACAAAAATAGAGAATTTTACAACAAAGCGTCTGTTGCAAGCAAATGCTGCTGCATCCTCAAACCTACGATTAACTCCCCGTGACATAGAATCTGTGTTCCTATGATTATATCTTTACCTTTTCCCTAAGTAGGAATGCTTTGCTAGAAACAGAATGTGAGAAAATCATTCGGGTGAGTTTGAGAATAAGAAGATAGAAGGGCTGAGAAAGTTCCAGGAAAAATAGTGAGGCCTTGGAAGAGGACATCCAACAAGGTACATCATCAAATAAACCCCCAGCACAACTTCAAGTAGAGCTCTCCGGAGAATAAATTATGGAAGAGTGTGCCTGCCACCCAGAAGCTGACTCCATCAGCCAAGGTCATCCAAGAGGAAGGAGCAGAGTGTGCAGAAATGGCACAGGGCAGTACAAGGGATCTCAAGCTGCTAGATAGAGCACCAGGAGTACCTCTGCATCACTGTAGTAAGGAGAGGTCTTTGCCTATAACTTTTCATGAACTAGTTTATCTATTTTAGTTATAAAATATAACT
Source organism: Chinchilla lanigera (assembly GCF_000276665.1). NCBI lineage: Eukaryota > Metazoa > Chordata > Mammalia > Rodentia > Chinchillidae > Chinchilla > Chinchilla lanigera. The sequence continues at coordinate 45,582,595 of NW_004955404.1, read as the reverse complement.
AAAAGTAGTTATATTTTAACTTAGAATTGCTAGTTAGGCCCAGGCTCAGTCCCTTATTCCACTTGCCTCTACTGCTCTTGGCTTTCCTCTACCTGAAAATGTACTTCCCAGACCAGTTCGTACTGGAGCAGAAGGGATTTTTGAAACTAATAATATTGTTCTGGATGCAGTGGAATTTGGCTTTAAGTAAACCCCTGTTCTGTTCTGAGATCTGAGAGATGCCTATCCAGACTCCCATGACTTTTCCTCCTTTGCTTTAGATCCCAGCCCATTGCTTAGTTTCCATCCTAGAAAGAAGAGAGATCTCTTTTCACTACCCCTATTCTTCCTCTGAATTTGAACTCTCAACTCCAGACTTAAGAGGGTTACTTTGCATGAAATTCCAGGAAATGCTGCTCTCTATATGACCTCTCAGGTTAATTCCACATTTCCGGCTCCCTTCCTTCCTGTATCTGTACATGGAGATATAGGTTCATCTCCTGGAAATATCTACTTCTGTTGTATCCTAGCCAGTAACAATGGCTTGGACCATACTCTGAAAGACCCAATTTGTTTTTTTCCAAAAAGAAGTTGTTGAAAGCATTCAGTAAACAACTGAATGGGAAGTGTTGTGATTTATATCTTCTGTTCTCCAAGAGCATTTAGAAAGCGATTGAATTATGTGGGCAGCACGGCTGACTTGTTGGTACGAGGTGGGGTCCCTAGAGGTGTGGCAGAAACAGTGTATTTCCTCCCTAATTCTTTCTTCCCTCCCTAATTCTTTCTTCCCCTTCTGCTTTCTTTTTTTTAAATCTTAAACATTGTTTTTATTTTAAAGATAAAAGAATGAAAACATCTTAACAAACACATACACTTAGAAAATAGCACAAAAACAATACAAAAGCAATACAGAATTTCAGACAAGGTGATAGGAAATTAACAATGGTTGTTTTATTACATATTGATATCCTCAATTTGGATACTCAGATAAACAAATATAGACATGTAAGCTTGATCATACACTTAAACGTGAACTGTTCATTTCAATAGAGCAATCAAAGTCAGTAGTACAACTATGTTAGCTATCCGGTGTATACATACATATATATTTTTCCCCTTCTATCTTTTCTCTTTTCCCTCATCCCAGTTGTTCCTTCCTTTTGAGCAGTTTTTTTCTCTTTCACAATGTCTATTGTATGCTAGCAGCTTTTCCTTCACTGCTCCATGCCATCCTGTCTTGGAGCAAGCAAGCTATGGACTGTAAATGTAAACTAAAATACATCTCTCTTCCTGGAAGCTGTGGGTGCCAGGTGTTGTGTCCCAGCAATGAAGAAAAGAACTAAGACAAGAAGGAAGGTCCAGTGGAGAAGAAATACACATGAAGTGCTCCGTATCAAAGAACATTTTACAAGCTAGGGAACATTGATCTGGATAGGAAGGATAATACTACTCCTGGTACGCACATTTTAACAACAGAGCATAACTACAACTAAAATTATCTAATTGTAAAGATATGAATATATTAACAAAAGCTGAAAATTAGGTCAGGTGAAAGACTCATTTAAATAAGCTAATCAGTTGATTTAAAAAGAAATTTTTAAAATTCTTAATTGGTATTTACTTATTACTTTAGCAGTTATAAGTAAAGTGACAACTAAAAGTTATATTATTAAGGCAAATATATTTTAATGTATGAAATACAATTTTTAGAATTGTCTGGGAATCCTTTATTTTTAATATATTTTTAAAGGTTTATGTCAAAAGCCAGGCATGGTGGCACACACCTGTACTCCTAGCACTTGGGAGGCTGAGGCAGGAGGATCATTGCAAGTTTGAGACCATCATGGGCCACAAAGTGAGCTCAAGGCCAGCCTGAACTGCATAGCAAGAACCTGTCTCAAAAAGACAAAAAAAAAAAAAAAAAAAAAAAAAGGTTATGTCAAAGTAAGATTGATGCATCTGACATCTCCTGTCTCTACCATGGGACAGAACAGAGTTGCTAAATCCCGTAAGTACAGAGTCAGAGGCCACTAAATTCATGTACAGTGTAGTTATCAGTAGGTATCTGAGGCCCAAAAGAGGGTGAACAAGAGAAGAATAAACCTGGTCAATGAAAGAAAGAATTAAAAGCACAGGCACAAGCAGATGCTGGAGATCAACTTGACGGCAATTCACTGAATCTATAGGATAAATAAAGCAACAAACCCAGTGGGTATTAAGGAGCAGGCAGAAGTAAAGGTAGGTGGTAAACCACTGATTTAGCATCTTTCCAGCCGGAGTTCTCTTTAGAGCTTATTCCCCAAAGGACAGCCCTCTTGCTTTTGAAGTTGTGGCTTTCTATAACCAACTTCTCTGGTTGTACTAGAAAATTCTTTGACTTTACATCAGAAAGATCTACATCCTTGTTTCACTTCTGACTTCATTAGCTTTAATACCCTAAAAAGATATTTAAATCATCTTTAATTATTGTAGGAAGCAATGCCCCATTCTTAGAAATACTATGAGGATTAAATAACATAACAGATGTTAGCTTCATGGCACATTTTAGAATCTTCATGATATTCTAGTGGGTGAGGTGAATCTCCTCACCCACTGACCTTTATCATACCACTGCAGCCTTCATGAATAGAAATGTATGTAGGATTCATGTAGTGGTTTTAGGAGAATATTGTGATATGCTGGGAAGGGTTATTACACTGGTGAAAGGTATGATGTCAAGTGAACCCCTTAGATGTGCAGCTCCTCTCAACTCTACAGGGTCTTTAAGTAAGTTCAGGGCCAGCTGATCCAGTATCCACTCACATAAGAACAAGGTACAGTGCAGTCAAATGTATGATAAGCTCCTCTAAGGTCTGAAGAAAGAAATTTCCCATTATATAAAATAACATAAAGAAGAGGCCAGGCATGGTGGTGCACACCAGTAATCCCAGCACTTGGGAGGCTGAGGCAGGAGGATCACTGTGAGTTCGAGACCTGCCTGTACTACAAAGTGAGCTCAAGGCCAGCCAGAACTGTACAGTGAAACCCTGTCTCAAAATAAAAAAAGACAAAAGGAACAAAGAACAGAGAAGACTAGAAACAAGTAGATCCACCAAATATATATATAATATGTATATATTTTATATATATACTATATATTTTATATATACTATATATACTATATAGCATATATACTATATATTTTATATATATACTAGAATATATATATAAAACTAAGCACATGCTTTATGCCAGCATCTGCACTGGGTACTTTACATTTCACTTGACTCTTCTAGCTTCTATAGAGTAAGGACCAATATCACTGTATAGATGAGAATACTGAGTTATATGGAGAGTAAATAATTTATCCAAATTACACAGCCAGCAAGTGACAGTAGCAGCAGATCTTTTTGAATCTTATCCCAAGATCTCATGTATGACTCATTTTCATCTGTGTTTAGACATGTGTATGGGGTTGAAATGATATGGTTCCTATAGTAAGAAGATCCTATAGTGGGCTGCAGATTCACACTGGAATTTTCACTGCTGATGTATAAATCTTTCCAAGTTTAATTAGGTAATGATTTATAATGAGCATAACCATGAACTGGTTGAGTCCAGAGAGACTACCATAAAGATTAGTCTAGAAGTCAGAAGTATACATATAAGTACTTAAAGATCATAAAATTTCTCTTTGTGTAGAAGATTTATTTGTCATGAAAGTATACTCCTAGGATAAGAGTATAACTAAAAAGAAAAATAATGTGCAGGTAAAGAAAGTAACTTCTCAAACTTTCAATGCTGTCACTGTACCACAATGTCCCGCGCATCATATTGAAATTCTCTTTCTTCACCCAGACTTTTCAACTCCATCTCAGCTTCTTTGTGACATGTAAACCCAATTTCTAGTGATAACCAGTGGAGAAATGTGATATGCTTTTACGGAACTATTTGTCCAACCAAGTTTGCTGGCATTCGTCTGCACACTAATGAAACATGAAAGTTCAGTTCTCAACATTTAACTACTCTATGTTGACATTTGAAACCACTTTAAAGGAAAAGGGTATCGTATTTGAATATGAAGAGAATCTCAGCAAGTGTGAAAGGGCTCGGACCTCAAGGCCTTTTTCCTTGAGAAAATGAGCATTATTGATATTCACTCTTTACAAAATGAATGGTAGAGGATGAGCTGTGAAATGAAATCTGTATATCTCGTAATATCAAGAGCTTTGAAGCCATCTTAAGTAAACTAAATTAGAATGAAGTAAGAAGTGGAAAAAGCAAAATATCTGTTCTTACATCTGACTGAAGCAGGGATCCCAAATTTCAACCAAAGTTAGAAAACTTGGAAATATTACCAGTCAATTATGTGAATATTTTTGCTGGGTAGAGTGGATTAAGCACCACAAGGAAGGATTAATATTAATCAAAAAACACTCTGAAGCAAAAAAAAAAAAAAAAATACATACCAAGTTTATTCACATAACACCCTATTAGGGACTGTGTTCATTTTGGCCCAGTGCATTCAGCAGACACATTCGTGTGTGGGGTCCTGGAAGCCAAATCGCAGTGCGGGCTTCCACACAGGACAGCTGGGGCAGAGTAGTTCTCCCAGAGGCAGGAGGGAAAGCAGCCAGAGGAGAAAGCCCACCGTCTCCCCACCCAGCTGCTTGCTGCTCACTTTCTACGCCTAAACACAAAACGCACTCACTGGCTTCTGAATTCCCTTTTAAATGACAATACAGATACCTCAATCTCAGCTCAGTCTCATTTTATGCTCATTTCACTCTCCTGCAACATTTTTTTTCCTTCAGTGCTGCATTTTTCTTGAACAATCACCAAACTGGTAGAGTCTGACTAGCTTGTCAGAAAGGAAAAGAAATGCACATTTCATACAATATTAATCTAATCAGTAGAACATTTATAAGAGCCCTAGCCAGACTTGTTTGAAAAATACCTGAAGGGGAGAAATTTTAATGTCATTATAATATGGCCTTCCAAAACCTAGGACACAATTGTTTAATTCCCCTTGTTGACTCACTGTGTTTGCAGTTTACTGTGTCTTATGGTTTTCAGGAAAAATAAGGAAGCTGAAAATCACCTTATTCCAATAAAATAGGAAGCAGGAGGTAAACCAATAATAACCTTTAAGACTGTGGTGAAAATAGCCTTCCATAAAACAAAGATAAACAACATTGCAGTCTAATTTACTTCTGTATAAAATGTAAACTAGAACTCAATGTGCAATAAAATATTAGTATCTTTACTGCCAGCATAATCTTAACTAATCATTTCTTATGTTATTTCTGTAGTTACAGTAAGTTATCTGTGTGCAGGTTGACTGAATAGGGTTATCCCAACAACTGAAACTGCTATGGATTTTCTCCTTTTCTGTTTCATAAAATCTTTTTTAATTAACATTCTCATTCATTTCTAAGCTAGTCCCAAGCAGGATCAGACTCTACTGTTTTCAGAATGTCACCAACCCAGAACAGTTTTCTTCTTAACAATCCCTTTCTTTGTAATACATAAACACATTCTTCAGGGACACTGTAATTATCCAAAATGAGCCTTAGTACTGCAAATTGCTTCAGCACTCCTTTGATTTATCTGTAGTAAACACACTTTATAATATTTATATTCCCATTAAACTTGCCGCTAACAATGAATCGACAGTACGTAAACATTTATATGATACAGCATGGACAAATACTAGATGCCCCTATAATAGTGGCATTCTTTGCTCTTCCTATCATGTTAGGAAAAATCAAGCCTTGGCATTTTGCCATGTTTATGGAAATACCTTTGAAAATGGCTCAGCACATTGCACTTCACATTTGCAACAATTTCCTTTAAAAAGATGGCATTTGTCCTTACTTATGAGGTCTGGGTTATTGCATTTTCACATTATGCATCATTACTCCAAGTAGGTGTCTTATCAGCAGCTCCAGTTGCTGTGGAGAAGATTGGAATTAAGCACTGGAAGCTTTTTATTTATTTTACATGTTTTATTCCTACAAGATTTCCTACATAGAAGCTTCTTTGTTCGGCTGAGAATTGGATACATTGCCAAGGCATTGTAAAATTTACATCTTGCTTTTTCTCTTGTATTCTTTCTAAAACTGGATTGAAAACAAAGTATAATTTTTAATTAAAACTCTGCCCAACAATAAACTTTTTTCCCCTGAGCATTGGCATTTCTGATCAGTGATGAGGTTTTATAATATCTAATAGGAGGTGTTCACTACTTAACTGCAATCAACCTTCAAGCAGTGTATGCGTGGGCTCAAATCCGGGGTATTCCTGACAATATCCACTTAAAAGTAACAGTCGCCAAAGTTGATCTAACCGTGATCAACAATGGAATGGACCTATCTGAAGCAAATGTGCCTTTTTCTTCTAATATCATGTGATCCTCCAAAGTGATCCTCCTGCTGACTTTTAACAGAGAAAAACTGAAAGAAAATGTGTTTTTCCCAACCAATTTTAGAAAAGACTTTTGATTACTATTTTATTACTTAGTTCAGACAATTATGGCCTATTTTATCTTAAAGCGGCATCCCAACGTTATCCTTTTTTTGTCTTCAAAATGTCTTAATGATTTGAATGTCCTCAGGAAGGAGAGAGCCTGACTACTTGAGCATAGGTTTTAGAAATCCAAAGAATAGAGTAGAATTAGTTATGTGACTTAAGGCTAGTCTAGTTAAGATATCAGGAGTTTTATTTTACCATTTGTAAAGTGAAATTAGGAAACACTCTTCTTCTTTTCTCTTTCTTTGTTTTATTTTTTGTAACTCTTGGATTATTTGATTTCTGTAACATTGTGAGTTTTCCTCCTTCCATAGCTGTATAACTTCCATACCCAAAATTTACATACCGGAAGGGCTCAGTCATTGCCTTTTTTGTCTTCTTGTCATACTTCAGGTAACCTCCTCCATTTTTAAAACTTTACAGCACTTAATGCTGATGATGCCTGTAATTTTAAATTAGGACTGGGGCTTCACTAACACATAGAGTTTCATGTCCAAATCCTCATGTGATTTAAATTTCTACCAGACCTCTCAAGGCTGCCTTATCCAAAATTGGCATATTAAAATTCTCCACCGTTCTTATCTATTGTATATTGTTCCTGTAATATGTCTGAATTGACACACTGTACCTCTGGGCTACAGAAATAAAAGTAAGACTCCTCACAAGCAATATCATAAAGTCTGTTGACTCTAGCCCAAAAGCACTTAGAATTAACCTTATTATCTTCATTTCTACTAACAACTATCTGTAAGACACCATCATTGCCTCTTAATTTATCAGTGTTTTATCCTGCTTTTTACAAATAATCATAAAAAGATATGCTGAGCTTAATGTCAGTCTCATATTTAAGTGCTCCAATAGCTTCCCAAAATGTTTCAAATAAAAATCAAACTCATTGCAGAGACCCTTAAAATACAAACTTCTTACTATCTCAACCCCGCTCACCTCACTGAACATTACTTTCTTCTTTATTCACTACACTTCAACTAATGTAGCTATGTTCTCTCTCAGAACAAGCCCCAAAACAAACAACCTGAAGCTAGTGGTTGTCCACTGTCTGGAATATCTCGCTCTTCTAATCTCAGCCAGCATACAACCTAAGGGTAGTGTCAAGTACTCTGGGAAACCTCTCCTAATGAGACTTTCCTTAGGGTCTAAGGTACATAAAGACATCCCTCTCATTTTATTCTTTCTCAGTTTATTTTATCCTTCATAGCATTTATAACATTATATTGCTTACACTTTTTGTCTATACTTTTCTCCTCCTATTTAAAAGTTTCTTGATTTTATTGTTCATTATTTATCATGACACCTAATTCATACTAGATAATCAATGATAATCAATGATCCTGCACAGCTCTTAACTTTCATTTTATTATGTTGACCCCTAAAATACAAATAAATTAATACCACAAAGTTCTTGTGATTATCTTTAAAGAAAGTATATATAACTATTAGTCATGATCTGTCAATTTAACTGAATTAAGAAACACTGGGATTAGTAAAGCACACTTCTGGATGTGTGGGGGATGTTTCCAGAGACTACTGGCATGTCTCCAGCAAACTGAGAGGAGATGACTCACCCTGACTATGGGTGGCACCATCTAATGAGCTAATTCCTGGGTGGAATGAAAGGGGGAAAAAGAGCAAGTCTGCTGTGGTTTTTATAGTTCCCATTCTGCTTGAGCAGGTGCATCTCCTGCTACTGCCATCATCTGTAGAAAACATTCTCTAGATTCTTCAGCCTTGGAGTGCAGATTCATACCAATGAATCTCAGGGAGCTCCCAGGCTTGGATTGCAGATGGCACTGCATCGTTGTGCCCTCTTGTTCTGAAGCTTCCAGCTTCTTGAGCTGAGAAACTCCTAGATCTGTCAGCTCTCTAGCATTGCAAGAGCCACTGTAAACTCTCCCAGCTCTGATCTTGTGAGCTTTTCTAATCAATTCCATTGCATAACATTATAGATTCTCCTTCTCCAGAAAATACTTACAAATAGAGTAAAGAAAGAATTCTATTCATGCAAAACACAAATAATGTCATCAAACAGTTAAAATGTAACAAGAAATGAAGAGCAAATAAAAGTATAGGCATTTTTACATAAATTTTAATTATATCTAACAAGAAATTCATGAATTCAAAAGATAAAGAATTAGAATATATGACAAATGTATCAGTTATAATATTAATTACATTAACTATACAGGCATTATCCATACAAAAATGTTACCAAAAAGTTTAATAGTTTAAAATATACATGAACTCAATGTCATACAATGAAAATATACAAATGTTTAAAATAGTGGAACTACCAGAAGAAATACCCAAATGTACAGTCAGTGGGATGTAGCACAAATAAACAACATACAACGAAAGGAAAATGTAATTTAATTGGCAACAAAACACTCAATTACTGCAAAAGTTAAGCCTTTTTAAAATGAAATGGAACAATTAAAAAATTGAACAATGTTTCATGTCATAAAGCCAGTACCAGTAAATACTAAATGTATGCATTATTTGATAACTATTAACAAGCAAATATAACTAGAAATTTTCTATGTTTAAACATTATGAAAATACATGTTAAAAGAAAATCATGACATTAAAATACACTGAGCTGAATGACATTGAAAATATTACATTTAAAATACTGTTTTAAAAGGCTTCTTTGAGAAGTCCAATATATAAAAGGAAATGTAGACCCTTAAAAACACATTTGAAAAGAAGAATGTCTTGAAAGTAATGATTTAAGTATCAATCTTAAGAAATGACAAAGAATTTAAAAAAGAAGAAAAAGAAAAGATTTATAAATATAAGCAAAATGTTGATGAATGATAATGAAATGAAGGACTAAATGCAATAGAAAAGTTAAAACCAAAAACTAAGAGGCAAATAATATTTACAAATACTAAAATAATGTTTAAAAACTTTATTCCAAAGTAAATGAAATTCAGAAGGAACTTCCTAGAAAAACATAAATTACAGATTTGACAGAAAACATTTGCAGAACTAACATAATAGTCTTAAAAACTGAAGAAGACCAATCATATAAAGCTTTCTTCAAAACAAAATCCAAGCCCATATTTTTATTTGTGGGCTCAATCCTATGTATTTCCAGAGAACAACAAAATAGGATAAACTAATTTATTGTACTCCATTTTCTTGACAGCAGACTCAATAGGGATAGAACAAAGAGAAAAACATTTATAATCTAATCTTACTGACAACAGAGGTAAAAATTCTTAGAAGGTTTTGGCAAATTGAACCTAACAATTAGTAATAATTATAATCCATCACAATCACCTTGGATTACACTAGAAAGGCAAAGTTAGTTCAACATTAGAAAAACAATGCAATGTTAAAGAGCTCTATTAACAGATACAGGGGAAAATTATATTACCCACTGATACACACAAAAGCAGTAGATAAGTTTTAAAAATCATTTTTGATTTAAAAAAAATATTTTAAAACTTCTTAGCATGATAAACATGAAATTGGAGCGTCCTTAATTTAACAAAGCCTAATTCAAATAGTAAAAGAAATAAAAGGTATGGCAAGCATCTTATGGTCAGAACTTCAAAGCTGTCCTTTGGACTCCAGAATGTCAAGTAGCACCACAAGCTCTTCAGCTTTCTGATGGCACTCAAAGGCAGGAAACAGAAATGAAAGGTATAGAACTAGAAAATGCAAATTAAAATTGTCATTATTCTCAGGTAATGTAACTTCATATGTAGAAAATTAAAAATCTACAAATTACAGTATTAATGTTTTAGAAAGGATGAAAAAATATCAGTTATATTTACTTTATGGCAGCATTAAAATAATAGAAAATAAGAGTACATTTTTTAAAGTCAGCATGTGCAATAGCATCAAAAATGCTAAACATCTGTATATAAATCCAACTAATACATGCAAGATCTACAATATAAAATCATAAAGTTATGCTAATTTACACTTAAATAAATGGAAAATTACATCATCTTCATGAGTTGGAGAATACCATATTGAAAATGTAAAGTTTCCCAGACATCATTAAGAAATGTTTGTGTGCAACTATGTATGTCTTCTAGTGTGTAGCACTGCAAGCCAATCATAAAAGTATTCACACAGCAGGATGGCCAGAGTTAGGAATGATGTATTTTATGCCTCAAAATTGCTAAGAGAGTAAACTTCTAATGTCTCACCACCAAAAAATGGTGAAGTGATAAATATATATCAATTAGCTAGATTGAATAATTCCATATTCTATACATAGACATTCCATTCTATGTAATAAATATATATGATTATTGTCTATCAATTTAAAATAATATAGGTGTTGGCCGGGGCTGGGCTGAACCCCGGACATCTTCGGGAAGCTGGGTGAGTCTGAGCACTGCCTCCCTGACCAGCATGGAAGGCACCCTCTGGGGCCTCAGCGGCTCCCTGCCACACCCATAGTGTGTGTGTCCCTGCTGGGCTGAGCCCCGGACATCTTCAGGAAGCCCGTGTGGGAAGCAGGCTCTATCCTGGGCAATATCTGAAGCCTTGGTGTACTCGACCTGCATGGCCCCCTACTCTTGTGGAAACTGAACCAAACCCCAGACAGTCTCAGGAATTCTGGCAAGCCTCTCTCGCCCTTCCCACACACTCCTGGGAGCCAGCTGAAGGCAAGAAATGTTGGGAGCATCTGGGACCCCACCTTGCCACCACTCACCAGCACAGGGTTTACACTGAGCCCTGGGGATCTTCAGACTCTCGCCCTGCCACTCACACACAATCAGGACAGTGGGACT
>NW_004955404.1:45569169-45570209 GCF_000276665.1 Chinchilla lanigera | reverse complement strand
GAAAATAGCATGACAAAGATAAGCCAGTACATATCAGTTATAACCATCAATGTAAATGGTCTCAATGCACCCACCAAAAGAAGCAGACTTGCAGAGTGGATTAGAAAACAAAACCAACCATATCCTGTATACAAGAAACACATTTCACTCAAAAGGAAATTCAAAGACTGAAAATTAAAGGATGGAAAACAATACTCCATGCAACAGGAACCCAGAAAAAAGCAGGTGTAGCTATTCTGCTCGCAGACAACGTGAACTTCAAACCAAGAACAATCAAAAGAGATAAAGGCCACTACACACTTGTGAAGGGGGTGTTTCAAGAGGAAAAGATAACAATCGTAAACATCTGTGCACCAAATATAGGAGCACCCACCTATATAATACAAATTCTAACAGACTTGAAAAATAAAATAGGTAGCAACACAATCATAACAGGGGACTTTAACACACCATTGTCACAAAGAGATAAACCAACTAGACAAAAAATTGGGAAAGAAATAACAGAACTTAACCAAACATGTGAACATATGGACTTAGTACATCTTTACAGAGTGTTCCTCCCAACAGCATCAGAATACACATTCTTCTCAGCTGCAAGTGGGACGTTCTCTAAAACAGACCATATACTAGTACATAGAACATGTTTAAGTAAATGCAAAAGAAGTGAAATTATCCCATGTATACTATCAGACCATAGTGCAATGAAACTGGAAATTAATGACAAAAGAAAGCACAGAAACTCCATACACAGATGGAAATTAAATAACATCCTCCTGAACAACAAATGGGTCAAAGATGAAATCAAAGTAGAGATTAAACACTATTTACAATCAAACAAAAATGGAGATACAACCTACAGGAACCTGTGGCATGCAATGAAAGCAGTCCTCAGAGGGAAATTTATACTGCAGACCTCCCATATTAGGAAAACAGAACAAACACAAATAATCTTATGCTGCATCTCAAATTCCTAGAAAAAGAAGAGCAAGTCAAACCCAGAGCCCAAAGAAGGCAGGAAATTATAAAGCTCAGAGCAGAAA
>NW_004955404.1:45537869-45565835 GCF_000276665.1 Chinchilla lanigera | reverse complement strand
ATTAAAAAGAATAAATAAAATAATATAAATTTTTAGAAAGGAAATACAATGAATCAAGACGAGTCAGAATATTTTTTTAAAAGGTAGAAGTTTTTGTTTAAAATATTAAAAATTATTACAGAATTCTAAAGTTGCAATAAGTTACAGTAACTAAGACATTGTGCTATTAGAGCAGGAATGAATGTCTTGCCCGACAGAGTGTAACAGAAAGCTCAGGAACATACCTATGCCAAAACAGATACTGGATTTCTGATTAAAGTGTTTGGACAGAGCAGTGGGAAAGAATGTCCTCTCTGTAAATAGAGCTGAAATAATGGGCTGTGCATGTGAGGAATGGTCAGACCCCTTGTTACAGTTTGTACATGGACGTCCCCCAAGCCCTCACACACTCACTGGCAGGACCTCTGAAGGTGGATTATGGGATTTGTAGCTGACTTGCTGTGAGGAGGTGGGGATTGGTCAGAAGAGGCAGATCACTGGGGCCTGCAGTGGTTGGGTTTATCTCTCTTCCCATCTCCTCCCTTCTCTTCCTGTTCCCTGTCAATGGTATGAGGAGCTTTCCCTCCATAGTGCCCCTCCACCATGCCACACAGTCACATGCTTCCTGCCTTGGAGCCAGAAGACCAAGGTCTAAAATTGTGAGCCAGGAAGAACCTCTCCTCCTTTAAGTTGATTGTGTCAGGTATTGAATTCCATCACCAAGGAAAGTAATGAAGACACCCCCACTGCCCACCATAGATTAAAATCATTATAAGAAGGGCCTTAGACACCAATAAAAAGGGTTAAATAAAACATTTGGAAGGTATTGGTGTATAGCTTCTTCATCTTGGTATGGAGAAACCCTATAAGTCAACATATAGTAATACCACTAATAAATGATGCATTAATTAAACTACACTAGAAAGCAAAAATTATATGTATATATAAGGATATCTGGAATAGGTATTCTGCTGTTGTCTGTGGTTTATTGAAAGGAACATTCGATGCTTAAATTTTTCTTTTTTCTTGACCAATTTTCATGCTTGAATCTAGTAATCAGAATGACTGATCTGAAAACAACAATATGCAGTATAAGAACCATTGTTGAACTCCTAACATCTTGTATGGTGAAGCTCTGCATCATTTCCAATTTTTTTTTTATTGTTTCGGTCTTTGATTGTTTAATCAGTTATGTCTGGTGGACTGAGCAACTTTTTTGAAGATAATAATATGTAATGTAGCAACCATTGTTACTTCCTATCATTTTGTTTTCAGGTCATGTATCATTTTTGTTGTTCTTGTGTTGTTTTGATTTTATCTTCACTATTGTTTTGTTAGTTTTTTAAATTTTTAAAATAAAAGAAATTTAAAAAAATAAACTTCGCTAGAATTAAGAAACTCAGTTGCTAACAGATTATTATAGTTTCTCATGAAATAGATTCTTATAAATGGTATTGAACAAATATTACTGTATTTTGAAGTGAAAATAGTACCAGACAATTGGCTTTGTAGACAAACAGGATGCTATGTGGGATTGATTATATAACTCGATGGGTAAGTCTATGATGTTGAACTCAAACCCTTGGACTTAGTTTCCCTTGATGAATTGTGAGAGTTAACCATGGTGGTGAGAAAAGGGCCTTGTGCTGGAATGAGAATCCAGCCTACTCAGCAGCACTGCCAGTCAATAGGCATAAGACTCAAAATGTGCCTGACAATGAAAGCCAAGCAGCACAATTTCAGAAATGATTAGTGCTCAGAAAAAATACCTTCAAAATAAATAGACAAGAAGCTCACTTCCTCGAAAAGGCAGATCCTTTAAAATAAACTGTAACTGCACAAAAACTCATGAAATTCTACTTTCTGAAATTAACATTTAAGAGAATTTTGTTATGCCATAAACATTGTTTAGAATATTACAGTTATTTTAACTCATTCTTTTTGGAATAAATCACATTTACAGAAACACATTTATAAAAGACTGGTGAAGACAAAGCTATGTGCAATAAATAGAATTGTTTTTGCTCTTGTCAGTGAACACTTATTAAACACCCACTAGGTACTGGAGTTAATAGAAATGAATATGAATTAATACATTTCTTCTCCAAAAAGACATTTTTCAGTGACTTGATTTTTCCCCAGTATTTGGTGTAGGCAAGTAAAAGCAACTACATCACATTAGAAATCCATCTGATATCAATGCAATTTTTTGCAATAGCAAACATTTTTAGATGATATGAACACACACACACACACACACACACACACACTAAAAGCATCTGAAACAGTTCTATTATTCTAAATGTACTTTCTGACTGAGACCTGGTATGGCAGCCTGAAGCAAATTATTATAGCCTAGCTATTAACTCCTAAAAATAGGAAGCTATAATGGCAACACTTGGAAAGTAGAATAGGGAGAACTGCTACCTCCATAACAGTACAACAACGAGACACATTTGTGCAGTTTACCACGTCGTGGTTGGGTGGAGGGAGAGGTATGCAGCAACCCCTGCCCTGTGCCACCAACCTGGACTTCCAGTTCAATTTTCTCCCCATTTTATTGTAGACTTAAAATCAGCTTAGTTTCTCTTTCTCTTTTCTCTTCTCCGACAGAATTCTCAGGTCAGATTGTTCCTTTAAGGATGAACCAAAGAAAAGAGTACTAGCATTTGTTGAAGCAGAACCTATGAGTAAAAATTGCTAAAGTGACCTGAAATGAAAATGCCAGAACTGTAACCCTTGGTAGTTTTGCAGAGCCCTTGTTGAGTGACTGTGTATGTGAGTGCACATTTTCTAATGCCACCCGGTAGATTAACCATTTTCCAAAATGTAACAGTATTTTCTTTGGGCTTCTGCCAGGGCTGTAATACACTGCCATCTAAATTTGTGTTGTAAGACAGCTGATTGCTATCTTGTAATTAGGTGGCTCAGTAGCATTTTTTATATATCTATTAGACATGCCTAAAACTTTAAGTCATTTTGTCTAGTGCAATATTGAGAAAAGAAACTTGTAAAAAAAAAATTGAGATATGCTACTTAGCATACAGATTTCAAACCACAGACACAATACATAGGTAAGTGTAAAATTTCATCTGAAATTACAAAGAATAAAGAATTGAGTGATCCAAAATGTGCAGCTATTTTAAAATGAGATATAATTTTCATTCATTAAATTACACAGAACTTAAATATAGGTACATGCACCTGTAATCCATAAATGTATTAGAATAAAGAACATTTCTGTCATTCCAGAGAGTTCCTGCATGCCCCTTTCCACCCGTTCTTCCACAGCCCTGTCCCTGCCAGGAACAGCCAATCCTTGCTATGATTCTTATGCAAGAGATCAGTTTGCTCTGTTCCAAAAGTATAAAAACTAAAAGTAAATACTTTTCTCGTTGATTTCTTTAATTCACGCTGGTAGTTCTCAGAGTAATCTGTATCTTTATGTATATCAGTACTCCTTTCATTTTATTACCAAGCAGTGTTTTATTATAAACATTGGAGGTGTTCAGCCATTCCTTACTGGGAAACACTTGGATAGTTTACAGTTTGGGGCTAGTGCAAAGGAAATTGCCACAGACATTCTTGAACAAGTATTTCATCAATATATATTTTAATTTCTCTTGGATAAATATCTAGTAGAATTGTTGCATCATAGCAGTTATTGGTAATTTTAAATTATACTGTCAAATGGATTTCCAAAGTAGATGACTCAGTATTACACACTTCTTTCTAATGAATGAAGTTTTCAATTGTTATAAATATTGTATTAATATTTAGTCTGCTGGCCTTTTAAAATATAGTTATTGTAGAAGTATTATTACTATCTCATGTGGTTTCAATTTTTATAAGCCTAATGACAAACGACATTAAAAGTGTCTTATGTGCTGTTTATCTACCCTTATAAGTGCCTTTCAAACCTTTTTTCCATTTATTTAAATATTATGTTGTTTAGCTTTTTAAAATTGATTTATGAAAGTTCTTTACATAGTCTGACATGTCTATTGTCAGATAATATAGCAAATATTTTCTCCCAGACTTAGATTTTGCTGAGCAGAATTTTTCAATATTTATGCAGTATATATTATCAATTTTTCATCTCAGTTATTGCATTTTTCAGTTCCAGATTTTCCATTTTTAATAGTTCCTACTTCCCTCCTGAGATTTTCCATCTATTTATTTGACATATTTATCTTTGTTTTAAATTCTTAAACATATTTAGATTGCTATTTTAAACTTTTTTAGGATAATTTCCATATCTCTGTCATCTCTTGGTCTGTCTATATTATATTTCCCTCCCTAGTCATGGATTTCTTGCATCTGGGACTATACAGCAAGGTTTTATCTTATGCTAAGTACTATGGATATTATGTTGAGTCAGGATTCTGTCTTCTTCTTTTAAAGAATGCAAAGTATTATTCTGTCAGGAAGTCAGTTTAATAATGGAGCACCTTGATTGTTAAGAAGGGTCTGTATTTTCTATGCTATGTTATTCCTTATTCTAAGTCTAGAATAGCCAGACTTTTAGTATGTCAACTTTCAGGGACCTGTGTGGAATGTTCATGGTGTGTAGCAAGAACCTAACTGTTCAACAGTTCCATCTCAGAAATGTGTGTCCTCTAGGATCTGTATATATCGCTGCACAGCTTTACTGAGTCATCATGTACTCACAGCTTAATATTTAGCCAAAAATTTAAAAATTCCTAAATAGAGTTCCTTTTCACACCACTCCTTAATCCCTTCCTCCTAACTGAGCAAATTCTACATGGTCTCCATCTTTCTGCTTTGTAATCAGGAAACTAGCTTCAGCAGAAACACATGGGGACAATATATTTCCTTTCTTTCTCTCTTACATCCCTGTCCTGTGTTGCTCCTTGTTGAATATCTAAAACAGGTGTTCCCTGTGTTATGCCCAGCTTGATGACTGGTTATAGTGCATGGGCTACTCTAGGACTGCCTGCTCTGTCACGGCTGCTGTAGCATCCCTCAAAGACCTGTTGCTCATGACAGTTAGTATGTATCAGTAGCACAAAAACATGAACGCTAGTCAGTACAATCCCAGACACACATAAGAATAGCCAAGCTTTCCCCTGCCTGTGCTTTGTTTTGTTTTCATTTTTTAAAAATAGACCTCATTTTTTAAAAATACAGCCTGCCTTCAGAATACTAAATCACCTGCCTTTATGGAACCAAAGCATAACAGAGTCTTTCCACACTATGCTCTTCACCTAGATATTTTCAAATATAAGCAGATTTTAACACAACTGTGAGACTCAAATAGATTATACACATTCAGTTAAAAAATATAAGATATCATTTCTGGAAATGAGATCTCATCTTAGTGATAACATGATTTTTTCATTTCACTTTTTTCCCTCCTTGATAGAGCAGTTCGTATGTGCATTTATACATCCATAGTTGATATATATCTTGATCTTTCAGAATTTAAACTAGGAATATCCAAGTTCTCCTTCGCTGAGATCAAACTGTTTCACACCTTGCTTCTGACTGGCCCACCCACAGCCTCCCACCCTTCCACACCCGTCAGCTCACGCAGACACACTGACTGTCTGTGACCTGGGCCCCCATGCCTTTGCAGAGGATGTAGATGGGCTCCAGCCCTCTCATAGCTGTGTTCAAGTAGCATTTTCACTTCTGTTATCTCTTCATGATTCAGTGTCAGCTGCTTTTCAGACAGGGAATATAATTTTATTTTAAAAACTGAGAAGACAAATAGTTTTATTCATTTAAATTTAAGCCACTCAAACAATAGGATTATCTCCAGAGTCAAATAGGAAGACAATACATGCACAAAGGCTATTTTGTTGTTCTTCCTCTGCCTTCCTAACTTTCCTAGAGCAGCTAGTGAGTATGCAGGTGACACAGGAAGGAGCAGTAGTTCCAGACAGTGTACAAAAGACACCTGGACCGAGGACGAAATATAACTGAATCATGTTAGAAGAGAAAAGAGCTGAAATTCAAAAACTCTTGTGCTAGGAAAGTTTCAAAGGAAGAAAAGAATAGAGTGAAAAATAAGCTGAAGCAAAAGAGCAGCAAAGGCAGAGCACTCGAAAAAGAGATCAGGGTTAAGGAATCCCTTCATCTAGTTTAAAGTCTAAATGACTCACAGTGGAGTAGACCTTTAAGTGTAAAGAAGTTAACTCATTTCACTAAACTTATTTGTGTAAATGAAGAAAAGGGTCTAGAATGAGAGTCACTTAACCTTTCATATACTGCTAACTCAGTAATATAAGGCTGATCACTGTTCAGTAACATGCTAGACTAAAGCCCTTCTTTCCTCACTAGGTCTCCAGTCTCTATTTCAGGTAGTGTGCAGAGAGATGTCCATTTCAGTCCTTGGTCCATGATCTGCCTGTGTCCTTGCTGCCTCCTGACCTTTTGCGTTGCTTGAGCAAGGTACTCAACAATATTGAATAAGGAAATGATTTAGAAAATCAGGTGGATAGGATTTAAACGAACTCTAAAGAAAGTGGCAGAGGTAGAATTCACCTTGGGTCTCTTTATGTCTCAAGGTTATAGTCCTCCTGCCATCCTTCATTCTCTTCCCGTGGGTCCTACATATTTTGGAATGGAGTTACAGTTTGGGTGGGTGGCTATGTTTAGACAAACCAGCTTTCCAGACTAAACACTAGCTTATGTTTCTCCAAAGTCTTTCCAAGGCCGAACACTGGCTTATATTTATACAAATTGTACAAACTGCAGTTGGAACCTATTCAGTAGGTTCCTACTCAAGACCCCTACTCAACGAGTATAAGTCATAAGACAATGTCTCACATTTTTGTTCCTTAAGTAGCCTTTGGTCAAAGATTATTGAATTAAATAAAATTAAGGAAACATCCTATCAGGCCAATAAAGCATCTAAAGCATCTAAACCTGGTTTCTCTTCAGTACAACTATAGCTTTCAGGAAGCTGTCAGTTAATGACACCTATTGCCTCAAAACTAACAATTATTTTTAACCTATAAAGTTAAGGTCCCATTACTTATTTGTAAACACCTTAAAAGAAACATGAAATTGCAGAAATCCGGAAATATATTATTTGACATGGAAAAGATAATATTGTCTAAGTGTTATCTTTGACATATTTTCTCACGGAGAGAGCCAGAATACAGGTAGTACTATGGACATAGGGTGGATCCAGGGCTATTGGTTAGCCATATGCACTGTTAGGGCAGTACTGATTGCTAAGATATTTAAAGAGTTGATTCTCATTACTAAATAGCAGCAACTGGAGTTAATAATATAATTCCATCACAGATGGTTTATCTCAGAATTTCAACACACACTGCAATTCCAGAAGAGTATTTTTCTAGATCAGGCATTGTGCACACATCTAAGACCTTAGTCCAAACTCCTATTTATTTTAAATATCAGGAAGTTGTGTGAAAATAACAACAGTTTGGGGTGGGCGAGAAGGCTACGCAGCCTAACTGAAAAGGACATACTCCGTGAGCTACCACGAGAAATGCTCACGTTTCCAAGCACAGAAGCGGGGACAAACTCGGGCTTTCTGGGGCTTTTATCAAGGACAGGAGCTGAAAAAGTCTCCCCAATAAAATCTTTAAAGAATACTATTTTATTGGTTTGTTTGTTTAGCAATTTCTTCTTGGTGGATGGTGACTATTCGTGTGAGCTATCAAAGTTCGGGTGAAAGATGCTCTAAAGTTCCTCTCAAAACACATTTTAATCGGTAGAAAGGCGCATGCCCCAGGAAGGGACAGTGAAAGCGTCCCATTACCACTCCTCCTCCACATCATGCCCACCAATTCCCTCATGCTGGGAACAGAGTAAGAGCCCTCTTGTCCCCTAGCAAAAGGGACCCCAGCTCACTCAGCCGTCAGTCGCTGCAGTCTTGCTCCCTCCCCTTCTCTTGTTTTCCCCCATTTATTTTTGCATCTGTCAGTCCCCACCTCACCCACTGGTACTAGCTTTCTCTGGTGTCAGCAGCAGGATATACAGCTTTCTCGTGCAGGTGAAGGGAGAGCAGGACTCTTGCTCCAAAAGATCCATATCATCACCTATCCACCGTCTTGCTCTTCCAGTCCTTCTAGAATCACGTCTTGCTCCTATGCTTTAGCATTGTTTTTTGATGGACAGAGGGAAAAACGAAAACAGAGAGGCAAAGAATTAAGCGTTGTGTGGGGTGAAAGGGTAAGATGTGGAGAATGACTTTGAAACAACTCTGAGTTGAAGAGAACCCCTAAGCCACATACAGACTGCGCAAGGAATGAGGACATCACTGCAACAAACTGAAGCAGAACTCTGGCAGGGGTACTATTTAGCTATTTAGAACTATATAAATAGCTATTTAGAACTATTTAGAACTATATAAATAAATAAATAGCTATTTAGAACTATTTAGAACTATATAAATAAAAGAGGGTATCACCATTTTCTCCAAGTTTATTTCTGGAGTGCTTGCTCTGTCTTGACAGTTGTGTATCTAAACTCCATGTTCTTGGAATGAATATATATATATATATCAGCAATAAAAGAAAACTGTTTTTAATTCCGTGATTAAGAAACATGTTGAGAACCCCTTTGGTGAGAGCAGCGGTACTCTCGTAATTTGTCAAAGACACTTTGTCCCCTACTCCACAGCTGTTTCCAGCCTTTTCTTCCTCAGTGTCAAAGCCCAAAAGCTCTGAGGGCAAAGGTGCTAGAATTTTAGTATGTTTAATTTCTATTTTTCCTGGAAGCTAGCACTGTCTACTAGAGGGCACACAGAAACATTTTTCTCTCTCATAAAAGGATATCTACCAGCATAGAAGCTTTGTCACTCCACGTTCCACTCCAGCCTCAATCTTTCTTTCTATCTTTGACACGATGTACCAAAAGGTCTGATGTGGGTGCCACTGTGGCCTTCTTCTGACCAGGAAGCAGATCAAGGATGCACTGTAGATGACAGCACAGAAAGATAGAAGGGACTTGAATAGGTTCTTGGGCTGCTATTTAAAAGCTATCTACAGAATTCTTACTATGTGACACAGTTAATTTCCTCAGCCTTTGGTGGACTTTCTCTTCCTGGTGTTTTTTATTTGTATATGAAGGCGTTCAGACCAATTATGCCCTAGGAAGGAAGCCTTCACCCCACCTGGGTAAGCCAAATCTCTCTATTTCCACTCGTTTTCAGTCATCAACTTTCTTGATAGACCACCAGTAGGAGATCACAATTACCTCAGCAGGAACTATGGAGTTTGAAAGGATTATGGAAATTCAAAAATTGAGGTGCCCAGACACATTCTCCCTTCCACCTCATCAGCACTCCTTCCTACCAAATTGCTTCTGGGAAACCAGCAAGCTTCCCGTTCAAGTATTCCTGAGAGAAGAACTCATCATCCCATGAGCAGCTGAACTCCCCTTTGCCTTTATTTATATTACTTCATTTTTCTACCAGACCATAGGGTAGCACATATTATAAGACAGAAAGAGCAATTGAGTGATACTTATTCTCTCATTTATGTGCATTTGTAAAATATCAATAATGATTTTGGAGATGATCATGCATTGAGTAATTTTAAGTTTTCCTTACATTTTTATAAATCATTAACATGTTTTTATTGATTTAAAAGAAAGGAGACCAAGATTAACATCACACTGTAAATCACAACTGTTACAGGTAATATTATTAATAAAGTGGGCTATTGCACTCTAATTGTTAATTAATAGAAGTTATTAAACATGAACATTTGCCCAAGTATGTTTTCAAAATTTGTCTTCACTCGGAAATTTACAGTCTTTAAGATTTATGCATCTAATTATTTTTCAAATATTTTCTACTTTGTTTTGATTCTTAAAACAATCAGAAGTTCAAAATAAAATTCACTGAATTTACTTGGTTATGAAAGTTACTTTAATTCTTGTTCAGAAGGCCATTAAAATATGTTCAGTGATTGATGGGCTGGTTTGGAAATTTTTGTGTACCTGTAGTGTCATATTGAATTATTATATTTTTCTAAGATTCCAAAACTTTTTAACAAAACTTAATAGAGCTATTTCAGTGTTATGCCAGCACGTATGAGATGGAAAAGTTGCAGTATATCTTTAGGCCACAGACATGAGCCATACTATATAAAAATAGAAAACAAGTTCTGGAATTGTATGGTACAGTCATTGATCTTAGAAAATCATCTGTCTGCTGAGGCAAACCTGAATCTTGCACACTAGAACAGCCTTACATTTATTTAGTGTTCTCTCAGTCTTCTCAAACACATGTACACATCTTTTAAATCAGAAAAAATACAATACAAGGTTGTGTCACTGCAAATTGTAAAATTATTTCCAAAATACATACTGAGGATTACTTGTTTTGGCAAAGCAATAGACAAGAGAACTTGTATTGCATTTTTCTTTGACTCTGCATTTGACACAGAAACATCAAGTTAAATGGAGGGGACAACGTATGCAAGGTCAGGTATCATTAATGAAAGAAATATTTACAAATAACGTGTTCTTTGAACTCTACCGGTGTTCAACAAATGCCACAAAATATATTAATCATCTGTTTTTCTTTACCATTTCAGGATTAACACCTCAGAGCTAAAATATATCCCTAGCGCCTTCTAACTGTAAAGGACTGATCCCTATGCTAAGGTTTAACATATCTACAAATAATTCAGATCTTAGGGTCTCACATTTCACTTGAATAGACTTGCCCAAGTGTGACAAATTGTGGTAAGTTAGCTTAGAATTTCCAAAAGTAACATCTGGGAACTTTCATTTTAACATGATATATTTTATGAGCTTCTCATTTGCCGAATTTTGTTCGTCACTATTCTAAAGAAAACTGATGAGACCCTAGAAAATGCAAAGTATAATGCCAGGTGCTAGGATTTATGTAGTTTTGGTCATTTTGTTGACCATGTTATGAAAACAAAAAGGCTAATTTTGCGGGAAATATTACCTCCACCAACTTTTAAAAGAGTCCCTTCCAGGAGCATCCCTTTTCTATGGTTGATATCTTTTATATCCTGATCTGAAAGTCAAATGAGCATCTGTAGGCAAAAGAAATAAGAGCCAGGGTGTGCCAATGGGTTTGCTTTTAATTGGAAAAGAACTCCTTTCCTAAAACTCAGGTAATGATTTCAATGTGTTTCTAAGCAAGACCTGAATAAAATATTAGACAATCACACTCAAAAGCTATTAGAGGTTTTCTAATTTGATACAAAGAGAAGCAGTTTTAAACGTAATTGGGATTTTCTTTATTTGTAGCTTTAGAGTTTGTGGAAATTTACCAAGTATACCACTTTTTCAAATGTTTTTCATCAAACAAAGCACTGTGTTTCAAAATATTTACATATAAGTAGGAATAGCACCTAGTGTTAACTGATCAATAACGCATTGAAAAGTGCTATAGTAATAAATACACTGTATTCATAAGATTAAATCTAGACATGCAGAGGGGAGATATGTTGTTTTCTCTGCTATTGTCTCACATCAAATAGCCTGTTTTTCTAGGACAGGATCTTGTAACCATTTTTATTATTACTTCTGAAGCCAAAATTAGAGGCTAAAATCCAATTCCCAGATAAAGAGATTTTTTATTATAATAGTCAAAGCATTGCTTTGGAGTGAAATTTGGATCTATACTTTTTAAACTCTGTCTATAACATATCACAAATATGCATAGGAAATTGCTAACCAAGAAGAAATTCATAAATTTTACTTAGAATAAATGTTGTCTGGCTTGGGCTAGAAAGAAAAAAACTAATTGAACAGTATTGAGTGACAGAGCAAGGTGCTATGCTTTTATTCTCTGAACACTTCAATATTAAATGCAGGATTTCTTTGGGTGTGGTGGGTACATGAGTTTTTAGTTGGTAACTTCTGACATCTGTGTCAAGTGTAAGGCTGAAGGAAGGGAATCAAACAAAGTGCCAAAAATGTATAAAATGCAAGACATCTTACCTTTAGAAAATATGGTGCCTCCTGCAAGTAAAGCTCTTTGAAAAACAAACCCAACCATGTTCTCAAATCCTAGATTTTGTATTATGGAGGCTCAATAAGGGACAGTGACTAGGATTTATTGTCATTAGCATACAAAAGCTCAATTTAAGGAACGTTTAAATGGTAACAAAAGAATTGCCTCCCCTCCACATATTTAAAGGGCACTGGTACAATATTTCTTGTCCTGCTGGTAATAATTTCTTTCTTCCTGCTGTTCATCCATTCCCTACTTCTGAAGACAGAGTATCTTTTTGAAAATAAAATAGATGTGAAATATAAAACAAACTCTAATCATTTGATCTAGAGACAAAGTATGATGACTACCATTTTAAATATAAACTTAATTTAAAAAATAGAATTTGATACATTTTCAATATACAGTGATGCATTTTTCCGACACTAGCAGGATACATTAAAATATGTTCTCCTTAAGAGATTTCAAATTCATTACCAGACAGTTATGTTTTCACTTTAGTATTAAAGGCACGGCTGACAGTGCTCTATGAATAAAAATGAAAAGTAAATTCCACAGCCAGAAAGTCTAGTGGCTGTGAGCCCTTGTTCTGTGGGGCTTGAGATTACACATTGGGCAGACTAATAGCCTGCTGATCTGACCTCCGTGAGTGACAGGGATGTAAGAGTGAAAAAAACCCACTAAAGCATAGTGGGCTGTGGCTACCGCAAGTTTTATTAGTCAGGTACAAAAATCAATACAGAAATCTTTGGGTTCTCAATGTAGAAGTTTTCAAAAAACCTTTAAAAGGAATATTATTAGTCTTCCTGTCCACCTACTGAAATAAAGTAGAGGTGTAGTTCATCCCTTCTGGCTGAAGGACAACAGAAGCAAGCAAAGAAAATGCTGTTTCCAACCTCTAGCTCTGAACAGCTCCACTCAACACCATGTCAGCCGCTCCAGTAAGAGAAAGAGGAGGTTTGAGCTTCTGAGCTGCAAGTGTTCTTGGAGAGCATCCAACTAAATATCCTGACCCTGAAGTTGAGAAAAGAGAGTAGTCGTTCCCGTTCCTCTGCTTAGTAATGTAATCACGGCTAGAACTCAAATGGTCTGATGACCCAGCAGCAGTTTTGGTGTTTTCCCTTTTTCACTGTACTCTAGTACAGTGCTGTTCATGAAAACAAGGTCACTAGGGTTCAAACATCTTTGAAGATAAAGTGAAAATGAAGTGTCACAAATTACCTCCCATACACACAACACGGGAACAAGAGTTTTTTTTTTTTTAATTTTAAAAATAAAAGGAGGAAAACATTAACAGATAGACAATCTTTTACAAAATAGCAAAAGAACAGTGCAGACAATACAGAGTTACAAACAAAGTGATAGGAAATTAACAATGCTTGTTATATTACATATTGATATCTTCAAAGTGGTTTCTCATGCAAACAGATAGAGACATTCAATACTTGAAAAAACACTTATGATGATGTACCAAAGCCTTCTTGATTCCTTTCTATTATAAACTAATGTTAGTTTTTGGTTTTAGTTTTGTTTGTTTTTATTGCTATTGTTGCATTTTTTGCCCTTGGTACTTGGGTTTAAACCTGGGGACTTCATAATGAGTTATATCCCCAGGGCTTTTTTAGTTTTTATTTTGACACAGAGTGCCACTAGTCACTAGGTTGTTAAGTCACTAGATTATGGTACTTCTACCTGACCCTCCAGAGCACTACAATTATAGGTGTGTACCACCAATCTCAGATACGTAGTTCATGTTTAATAGTACTCCAGACTGGTTAAAATGGTTATTTCGTTTTTCAGTAAAGGATCATGACTTACATTTTGAAACAATAACTGCAGGCTAGTTTCTTATTTTGTTGTCTTCAGAGACATACTAAGAACTGCAAAGTAACTTGAGCATCTTACACCAACAGGCAAAGAAGCGTGAAGTCAGGGCATGCCCTCAAGACTGAAGAAGCCTGAAGCACAGGTGACCAGTGCTGATTTTGCTCATTATGCGCGACTTTCTCAGATCAGTATTCACCAGTCACTGCTTAGTCAGATGACACTCTGTCAGGAAGGGCATGATCTGGAGAAGCTGTATTTCCACAGAACTTCTCCCCTCTTCCTGATTCCCTTTCCAACCAGGTACTGCAAGGATTTTGCAAAATGAGTGTAGTTTCTACTGTCGTTACTTAGCTCCCTGTCATTAACTTGTCTTCCCCACGTTTGCTATATGATTCCATTTTCACAATCCTTATATATAGGTTATGCCTTTATTTCTGTTCAGCATTGCATTCCATGAATCAGGAAGCTATCCTGCTCTGTAACTTCCCTCTCTTGGCAGAATATAGGAAGCCCCAGAGGGTACTCACAAGTCCTTTGAGTCTTGCCAGTCATGTTCCTCCTGTCTCTGTCCTGCTATCTGTACTTTCTCCAGCTCCCATCTCTCTCTCTCTCTCTCTCTCTCTCTCTCTCTCTCTCTCTCTCACACACACACACACACACACACACAGCAGGATTCAGGTCTGAATGTGGGGTTAGGATGTGCAAGTTGACATAGCTCTTGACTAAATACAGACATGTATACTGCTAACTAACACCATGCATCCTTACCTGCCACACCTGTGTGCACACATACAAGCACCCACAAACACCATCCAGTGCAGCCAGCAAGTGGTTTTATGTAGTTAATTCTTCCTATTGGCTAATTTTTAAAAATTTTTTCACATACTTTGCATCACCATTTAAGTAAAAGCCTTAAAAGGGAGTAAGAGAGGAGGAGGAACCTGCTGACTGATTAAATCTACTCAATTGTTTCCCCCCTTCCACCAAGCACTACAAGGCAGGCTGTTTCCTTTCCATACAATGTTCCAACCATCTGTATTGGAGATGCAAAGGAAACAAGGGGAAGAGAAGCAGAGGGAAATGAGTTCTGAAGTAGTGTCAGATAATGTGTAAAAGGTTAACAACCCTATGCTTAATCTTATCAATATCACTGGCCAGTTTGTGTGTCTTCTTCCTGGTATCTGTTTGTCTTTGGCAGCAGCCATACAAGTGATGAAAGAGTCTCCACAAAGAATACTTCGTTATGACAAATTATCACCCACGCTTAAACTACCTCTATATCCCTGAAGCATTCACAGACCCTCTAAAGGACAAACCAAATCGAATTAACAGGAATGAACACACACTGGAGCACAATGCCCCATGGCAAACAAGGCCTCCTTTCCTCTTTAACTAAAATCATTTTTCACCTAGTAAGGGAGCAGACAGTTGTGAGACCATCTCTGCTCTGTGGAGCAGTTACACAGACCAGGTGATGCTACAACAGCCCTCAGAATGGGCAGAGGAGAATTCTGCTTCTCCGCATTGCAGTGTGGTGAGTCTGCATCAGGGGCAACTGTAAAATAAAAGCGGGATAGTTCCAAAATTTTCTTACAGCTGCCAATTACCCAAAGATGAATTGTCATTAGATGATCGACTCAGTAACCTTCACTTAAATGTACTCTAGACTTGAGCTAGCACAGCTCTTATAGTTTTCACCCTATAGGGGAGAAAAGCAAACCTATTTTAAGCCTGTTGTATGATTCTCAGCAGATTTATAATTACAGTGAAAACTATACAAGCTGAGATGTGCACAAACATTTTCTTAAAAATGTACCTTTCAATCACATATGCCTTTAGTCAGGGATAAATGAAAATCTGTGAGGCAATTCACAGTATCAAATAATTAACAGGATGGACTTTCTTTCTCTCTCTCTCTCTCTTTCTTTCTTTCTTTCTTTCTTTCTTTCTTTCTTTCTTTCTTTCTTTCTTCCTTCCTTCCTTCCTTCCTTCCTTCCTTCCTTTCTTTCTTTCTTTCACTACTAAGGAGTTTGAAACCAATGCCTTCACACTGAGTTACATCCCCAACCTACAGATTGATTGATTGATATATATTTTGAGGCAGTGTCTCACTAAGTCCCTATTACCCACACTGGGCTCAAACCTGTGATCCTCCTGCTTCAGTTTCCCAGAGTGCTGGGATTATAGGAATGCACCACACTATACCCATTTGTCAAATATTTAGTGAAAGGTTAAGCTATGAGAAATTTGCCAAGTCTTCTTGGCAATATCCTTTAACAGTCGTTATTGCTGTTGTTTTGTTTTGTTTTGCTTTACTTTGCTTTTTGTTTGTCTGGGTTTTTGCGGGGAGGTGGTTTGGTTTTTTGAGACAAGGTCTCATTACGCAGTTCAGGCTGGGCTTGAATTCATTATGCATCCCGGGCTGGCCTCAAAACTCAGTCTCCTAAGTGCTGGGTTGACAAGTGTGTGCCACCACACCCGGCAACAATCACTTTAAGACGCCTCCACTTATCTGTGTTCTGCTTTCAGCCTCACCTTTTGAAGGTGATGAGGGACAACTGTGACAGGTTAGATAAGGTTTCTATCTCCACTTACTCAACTGAAGTTAAAAAAAAAAAAAAGATGTATAATATGTGTCAATCTGAGGGGCTGCAATTAAGTGACACAGAGGCAGCTATACCCAGGCAGCAGAGATTTAATTTAGAATTGAGAGCACTTGGAGAAATGTTGAATAGTCTCCCAGAATCAAAAATTGTTTTCTCCAGAATGATCCAGCAAAGCAGTTGACGATCTTACGCGTGGCTTCTGTGAACTCCTTATCCAGCGAAGTATTTTGAATATGTCACAACAGCAAATTGGCATGTACTACACACCTTTTCAGACTTTTAAATATCAAAATCACTTCCACAAGACCAGTTACATTTTAAAGCCTAAGCTTTATGCAAACACTTCAGAATGTGAGCATTTTGGTGCAGCAAGCACAAATATAATCACTTCATTTGAGAATAACAATGTAAATATCCTCCCCCAAAATGTATGCTTTATGCATAGACAGCTCACACGAGTGGTTGTAAAAAGGCTTGGTTCCTGGGCAATAACTTATTGAAGAGTAGGCAATTGGTATTTCATTGGTTTGTGGCATTTGTGGCTAAATTGCAACTCCCAAGCTGAGCAATCTTTCTTCATTCTGCATACTGTAATGACACAGAAGCAGAAGATGAAAATTACTTAGAAATTGTCCCCGTGGGAGAGTCCAGTGGCAAAAGCTCACTTTCTGCAAGTATGACTCAGTGTCATGGTACAACTTGAAGACATTTTTTTCCCCTACTCAGGAAAGACTGAGTTTATCTTTCTTAGGTTAATAGCACCAACTGTAAACTGGACTTCTCCTTACACAGGATGAAATCCGGGGGCACAGATATCATTTACCTAAAATATGATCCTGAAAGATGGAGCCACAAAGCACTATAAAGTATTTTATTCAATGTATGATATGTAAGAGTGATAAAGAATTCCATAAATCATTTTCACATTAACCTTTAAAATCAGGGGCTGGGGATTTAGCTCAGCGGCAAAGTGCCTGCCTGGCAAGCGCAAGGTCGTGAGTTGGGTTCCCGGTACTGGAGGAAAAAAAAAAAAAGAAATAACCTTTAAAATCAATAGGGAAAATACAAACAATGGTTTATCAGAATTATTAAATATAGGAACAGCTTAGCATTTATTAGAAGAAATAATTTAGATGCTACAAAGTAATAGTAGGTAACAAAAGATACAAAAGACCAGGAGGAAAATTGAAAATACTGCAGGATTGGGGAATAAGGTAGTCCTAAAGGCAAGGAAAAAGAAGGAATATGGGCAGTAAAGCAAAAAGAAGCCAATGTGCTGATAGATTCCATGCATAGCAATGATCAAATCATATTTAAATAAATTTGCAAAAATTATGAAAAGTTTAATATGAGTGACATTTTGTTGAAACTACTTTTTTTTTATTTTAAAGAGAGTAGTAAATGAGAAACAAACAAACAAAGAGATAGAACAGTAGCAGCATACCAGTATCACAAACATAAACAAATCAAAGCAAGAACATTCCAAGTGATACAGGGTCTCAAGACAAAATAATGCTAATCAACAGTGGTTGTTACATTACATATCGCTATCCTCAACTACATTGCTCAGATTACCAGATGTAGGAATGAAAGACTGCTCAAAACATTAAAGAGAATAAGAAAATAATTCTTCAATAAAACATTAGAGATAATACAGAGTTTCACTAGACAAGATGGTAGGAGTTCACCATTGTAATTCCACTGCATATTGTTATCTTCAAATCAGTTGCTCAGACCACCAGACACAGCATGCCCAATCCATCAGAACATAAAATATTGTGAGCATTAATTTCATTTCAATGTACCATCAGACACCAGCAATACATTCATCACAGCTATTCATATATAAATTTATGTTTTGCCTTCCTTCTTTATTTTTTCTTCTTTCCCTCATCCCAGTCATCCCTTTGAGCAATTTCTTTCCCTTTCCTATCATCTATTGTATGTTTTGAGTTTTACCTAGTCTTTGCGGTTCCTACACCAAGGAGACAATATGATGTTTACACATGTGGGTCCGATTTATTTCACTTATGAGAATGGTCTCTGATTGCATCCATTTACCTACAAAAGCCTCGAGTTTGTCTTTTTAAATATCTGAGCAATACTCCATTGTATAAAAATACCACAACTTTTTTATCCATTCCTCAGTGGATGGGCATCTGGGTTGTCTCCAAGATTTAGCTATAACAAATTGTGCTGCTAAAAACATAGGTGCACATATATCGTTGTGGTATGATGTCTTTAATTCTTCTGGGAAAATACCCAGAAGGGAACTAGCTTGGTTAAATGGGACTTCTAATCCTAGTTTTGTGAGGAATCTCCATATTGAGTTCCACAGTGGTTTCACCAATCTACACTCCCACCAGCAGTGGAGTACGGTACCTTTCTCCACACAGACTCTCCAGCATTTGTTATTGATTCATTTCTTGATGATAGCCATTCTTTCTGGGGTGAGATGGAATCTCAGTGTTGTTTTAATTTGCATTTCTCCAATGACCAACGATGTTGAACATTTTTTCATGTACTTATTCACCATTAGTACCTCTTCATTAGAGAAGTGTGTATTCTTCTCAGATGCCCATTTCTGGGTTGGGTCTTTGAATTTGGGAGGCCTGATTTTTTTTTTTATTCTTTATATGTCCTAGATAGAATCCTTTGTCTGAGGGGAAGTTGGCTAAAATTTTTTCCCAATTTGTAGGTTTTCTTTTTACTTTATTGGTGATTTCTTTAGATGTGCAAAAACTTTTCAATAAGATGAAATCCCAGTTGTGATTCTTTGAAGTATTTCCCATGCAGTTTGTTTTTGTTCATAAACTCTCTTCCTGCCCCAATGTCATCAAGATTCTTACCTCCTTTCTCTTCCAATAAATTTAGTGTTTCTGTTTTAATATTTATATCTGTGATCCATTTTGACTTTAATTTAGTGCATGGTGAAAGACATGGGTCACGTTTTAGTCTTCAGCATGTGGAAAGCCAGTTTTTCCAGCACCATTTATTGAAAATGTTATCTTCCTTCCTTTGAACATGTTTGGCCCCTTTGTTGAAGATAAGGTGACCAAGTGTGTTTGTAGTTCTATCTGTATCTTCTAATCTGTTCCATTGATCTTCAGGTCTCTTGTTGTGCCAGTACCATGCTGATTTTATCACAGTAGCTTTGTAATATAATTTTAATTCAGGAATTGTGATGCCTGCCTTTCCTTTGTGTCCCAAGATTACTCTTGCTATTTTAGGCCTCTTCTGGTTCCAGATGAACTTTAGGAATGTTTTCTCTAGATCTGTTAGGTATAATAATAGTATTTTAATTGGAATTGCATTGAATCTGTACAACAATTTTGGGTTGTTGAAACTATTTTAACTCACCATTCTGTATTGCTTTTAAGAAAAATATTCAAGCTACTTGTAAATTTAAGTAGCTGATACATATCTAAGGTGCATGATATGATTTGTCAACTGCATGACCAAGAAGTTATTAGAAATATTTTACCACACTTGGAATCATAAAAGAAGTGCTCATGTATTTTACACACACAAACATGGACACATGCACACTTATAGATTACAGTCATCGATATAAAATAATGATTACAATAAAAAGTGACAAAAATTAAGGAATTATTTTTTGAATATTTGGCAAAGCAAAGTGAGAGAAAAATCATAACTAAGATGTATAAAATATATGAACATCAAACATACTTCTATAAATTCAAAGATAAAAATAATTGTTTAATATTGCTATGAAAATGAAAAATAGTGAAAAATTCTCCATGAAGGTTCAAGCAAATTAAATGATAAATGCTGAAATCTTAGGAGAAATATATGGGGTTTCAAAATAAAATGATAGGAATTAAGTGATTGTTATATTACATATTGTTATCTTACTTACATTTCTCTCCTTGCTGAGACAAAGTACAGTTTTAAATTTACATCTTTCATCCATTTTGACATGATATTTGTAATGGGAGAGAGAGGTCTAGTATCTTTCTTCTGGATGTGAGCATCCATTTTCCCAGCAGCATTTCTTGAAGAGATTGTTCTTTCTATTTTTCTCTTCTCTGGGTTTTTCATGTACAGCATTTATTGTGTTGAGGTATATTCTACCACATTTAATTTTTTGAGATAGATTAGGGATATAGTCCAATGACACACCACCTGCTTGCCAAGTGTGAGGTCCTGAATTCAATTCCTGGTACCAAAAATAAATTATTGAGAGCTTTTGTCATGAAGGGTTGTTGAGTTTTATAAAACGCTATTCCTATCTATTGAAATGACAAAGTTGTATTTGAGACTGATTCTGTTGGTGTGGTGTATCACATTTTTAAAATTTGCCTGTGTGATCTCGTGATGCACCCCAGAGATGAATTTCACTTGGCCATAGTGAGTGGTATTTTTAATGTGCCATTGGTTTGCTTTGTGATTTGTTGAGGGTTTTTACACCTACATTCATCAAGAATATTGGCCTGTAGCTTTCTTTCTTCTTCTTTCTTTCCTCCTGCATATGTGTATGTCTGTCCTTATCCATTTTGGTATCGGAATTTCCTTTTAAATTCTTTTGAATAGCTTAGGAATTAGCACTATAACATGCCATTCTTAACTGGTTCTTTTCCATCTGCATGTAAGGGGGCTGAATTTCTCTTTCATAAAATAAATACAAAAAGTAACTAATGTAAAAATTCTCTATTGACCTCTCAGGCCTTCTAGCAACCACTGGATCTTTTTTCTGCCCTTTACACTGAATATGTAAGAAAAATTTTCTATATTTCCTGTCAGCATTTCATTTTCTTCCAGACACTTCATCCGGTGATCTTCATGTCATTAGATTCAAGGATCTTTTTTCTTTTTGATGTTTTTCTTTCTCCATATCTCTCTGAGAAGTACACCAATCATGCTCACTCTTCCATCCTTCCCCTGCTTTTGAAGCACTCTATGATCTCAGTTTCCATGATTTCAAATTAAGTTCAATAAGTTGAGCAGTCCTCTACATGATGCAACTCCCCAGTTAAATCATTAAAGATCATCTTGGTCTAGGTTCTTTGCACTTTAAGTGTGATGTCCTTGTCAGATTAGTTTACTCATGCTGATGATTTTAATTATTACTTTAAAAGATTTTTAACAATTTTTATTTTCAGGTCT
Organism: Chinchilla lanigera; assembly: GCF_000276665.1. NCBI lineage: Eukaryota > Metazoa > Chordata > Mammalia > Rodentia > Chinchillidae > Chinchilla > Chinchilla lanigera. Next base: position 45,544,352 of record NW_004955404.1, on the reverse strand, counting down.
AGCTGTTTCTCCGAGCACCTGTCTCATACTTCCACCAGGTTATTTCAAAGGAAGGCTCAAATCTACATTGAATTAAATGTCTGCCATAACCCATCACATCACTACCACCCATGACTTCACTCTGTTCTTGTTTTCTATCTTGCTGAATGGAATCTTTCCTCCTTAATTTGCACATTATTAATCATTCATAATGCCTCCTTTTTACTCCCTTAACCAAATCAAACTAAACCTGGCTGAGCTGGGGCTCCTGAAATATATCAATTTCTTTCTATCTAGAAATAGATTAGTTCTTCCTATTCTATCTATCTGGTCTCCTTGCCCTCACACTTGCATCTTTCTATTCCATTCTCCACTTCAGAGCTAGAACGACATTTTCAAAATGTAGGTTTGGCCTTGTCATCCCTTGTTAAAACTGAGTGGCACTGCCGTTGGTGTGTTGCACTTCTTTGATGAGTTCTAGAAGGCCACTGCTTTCACATCCTTTCTCTCTTACTCTCCATTGTCTCTTTCACCAAACTCCCTTCCTCTGAACTCTATGCATATTAACTTTCTTCCACATTTTAAACAAGGAAGTTCCAACATTCCAAGGTTTATGTTATTTCTCTCCAAAGTGGAAATGCTCTCCACTGATGCTCCATTGCTTCTATTTAACTTTTGGTGAACTTTTATATCTCAGTGCAAACATACTCACCTAACCTTGTGCAAGTCAATATTCCTCTATGATAGCCACATCCTTCTATTTCACCCTCACATAATATCTTCATTTTTCTTCCTGGGCAAATTTCATACTAGCGATTTTAGCTTCAACCCCTTTATAATCTAACATACATTGTGAATGAATGAATAATCAATTAATATGTACATAATAGGAAGGTGGCAATAGCAATTTTAAGATAAATAAACTTGGTTCCAGCTCTCTTATCAGGTGGAGGAAAACCTGGGGATATAATCAAAAGCATAATGCAGCATGGTAAGTATTCTAATAAAGAAATATACCATACAGGTTTGTGCAGAGGAGGACCCATTTAATTCCAACTGAAACGAACAAGTGCAGGCAGCCTTCAAAGAAAAGCTGACATTTTTCAGTTTTGAAGGATTGTCCAGACTCAGAAAGGTGAGCTTTGTGGGAAAAGGTAACATAGGCATAAAGCACAGAATAAATGAGGTCCAGAAAATATTGGGATAGATGTCAGGCCCAAGGAAGTTGAAATATACACTTCTTTATATGTAGAATCCCTTGTATATATAAGGAAATATCACAAGGAAGACAAAAAGGTCAGTGGGAGACAATTGGCATGGCTCTGAAATGCTATGCAAAGAGCTTTAGGAGAAACAAAGAGCTTTTTCTGATGGGATACACTATTTTTCTTAGCTAATTTGTGATATTTGCACAACCTAGAAGTTAATAATGTACAGTGGGAAAGACAGATGGCAGCAGAAGAGGCAGAGAAACCACTAGAAACCTATTATAATCCTCTAATGAGAATGTATTGAGAATACTACTAAAACAAATGGAGAAACTATTTTGAAGGTAAAATAATTTTTTGTGGGTGACCAACTGGAATTTGATCAAGGCAAAGGGTGAAAAAGGTTCAGAGTTATCTAGCTTGGGTAGTTGGTACTTACTGACACAGGGACACATTCATAGGAAAGTGTGTTGCAGAGATAAATGTAACATATTTCTCCTACTTAGAGAACACAGGCTAGTGAAAGAGGCACACACTATCACTACCTGTACCATGATAACAATATTCAGGAAAACCTTGCTTTTCTTAGCAGGTGAAATAAGATATCATCTTATAGAAGGCTCATCATTTGTTCAGAAAATATTTTGGTAAATCCAGTTAGAGTCTGGGCTGTCAAATACGATTTGTGGGCTTTGGATCCAGCTACATGCACAGGAATGTCGAAGGAAATAAAGACACTTTGAGGAGTTGGGGAAAGACTGAAACACAAAGAGAGAAAAAGTAACTGGCAAAGGAAAGAGATATTTACTGATACCTGGAGGCAAAATATTTGTGCTAAGTGTAGTGCAGTGTAGTGAGGAATTCTTCATCAGTTTCTCTTATGAATTCTTCAATAAATTCCACACTTTACACTAGTGCTTTGCTGAGTGTGTTTTATTTGGGGAGAATGCAAAGAAGTGATGAGGGTGGTTTCATGCTTGATGAAGAAACCCTAAGAGAGTCATATCTGGGTTTCAGTGCAATTTCAAAGCCTGATAAGGTCCAGCATAGTGCATAGAAGCATCGAAACATGGTAGGATAAGTCTCCTGTCCTGAGATTTCCTGAAATGGTGGAGAACATTCCAGAAAAAGAGATAAAACATGAGCAAAAGCACAAAGATATAAAAATAGCAAATGATCTAGGATGCTAAGTAGTGTGATGAGTGAGAGAAGTGATGAAAACAATAAATTTAAAACAAAATTTTCATTTAAAAAATGGAATCAATGTTCAGTTTTTTCTCAATTTCATTTAAGAGTGAACTTATATTATATTTTTGCTGTCTAACCCCTTTAAATATTTTACTTTGAATATTTACAGAATCCCTGAGACATACACCAAAGACTGCATATGAGGCAAAAAGCATTTCAGCAAGTCTTCACTCTACTGCTGAATAGAAAAAGATGTGAATATGAAAAGTCTTTTAAATATACCACTAAAGAAAAAGTTAAATACTGCAAATAAGGACGTAGACCCAGAATGCATAGCTGATTGCTCCCTGTAATATTTTCATAAAATAACCACATACTTGGCAAAGGTCAGTGCTTAATCAATGAAATAAAGTCTCTGTCTCCTGAATGAGGAAGAAACTGTAGAATATGCAGTAAGAACATGAGTGGTGACAGTTTCCCCTCCCTTCACTCAGAATTGTAGCTAATGTTCATATGAATTTCTGCTCAGGGGCGAAGTGCAGTATCCTTCACCCTACAGGGTAAGTAAGCAATTATGCATGACTAATTCCATAAAATTCACACAAAAGATATAAACATTAGTCTCATTACATTTCCATTATTCTTTAATAATTATTGAAACAAAGAACTACCTACTGGAGATGGCTCAATGGACCATGTGTTTCTTTCCTGAGCATTTGTAATGAATTGAATAGATTTTAAATTTTCAACAAATCAATTGCCTATTCCCTAATCTACATCATTGTTCACTTAGAAAAGATGAAACATTTTACACTTCTGGGCAAGGTGTGATGATACACTGAATGAGTACAGGGTTTCTATGCAAATTATTCACTGACACCAGTGAAAAGAAACATAGCACTTAATATCAAAGTTAAATTAGCCACAAAATTTATTATTAATTTTTTCTCATAACCTAAATTTAAAGCTCAGCATTACTAGTATATCTGCTGATATTTCTGCTTGCATAACACATCTAAGAAAAAAAAGCATTACTTCATCCACAATTCTCTTTAAAAATCTCTTTTCCTCTAAGAAAATGATAGCAAGATTTTGTGTTTTCTATTGTGTGTTTGCAGGACTTTTTGGCTGCCACTCAGCATTTTGGTAACTGAGTCCAGGGTCATCCAAAATTCTCTGTAAAACTGAACTTTGACTGTGGAGAAGTCTCACATTATCTTGATCTTCTATAGCTCACACTAAGATAACCCGGCTTTTAGAATCATTTCATTAACACCACTTAACCATGTTAAGAAAAATGTCTTTCAGAAAGAATTTAGTCTGACCACAACAACTTTCTGGGAAATCATTTAGTCAACCTGTCAGATGAGACTAATCGTGGTTGGTTAAATGTCTGTAGCTTTCTTTAAAACCTGAATGCACTTAAAATAAACCACACCTCCCACTATTAAACATATTGCTATCATGAGACCAGGTAATCCAAATACCTGTTGAATAAAGATGGTGCTTACAGTCTAGTCAACTCTACGTTTGTCCCACTGTTAGGGCCAGACCACGGCACTGACCATGTTAAAAATTAATAAGAAATCCTTTCTGAATAATGATTGGTTGTATCTACTATTACTGTTTAAGTTTATTTGAGAAATTTATTTTTATGGCTCTGTCAAGATTTATGACTTCCTTCTTTTTTTGCACTCATTCCTGCCCCAAAAACAAAATATTTAAAGGGTGACCAAAATTCAAAGTTGAAACATAACACTTTGATTAATTAACCTGATTACAAACATATCTAAAAATGTCATTTAAAACATTAAAAGAACTATTACGATCACAGTTCTTCCTTGTCAACTTTTACTAAAAAAAAAAACAAGGATCTCCTGCAATTCAAATACACTCTTATCTTCAGGTGAAAGACTTCAGTTTATTTTTCTATTGTCTTCTGTTTAGCTGAAGTCCTGCAGTACATTATCGTGTGATCCAGGCCCTCACCTGGATTCTCTGATTTTTAGTGTGAGGACAAATTTCCTGCACTCTCGTAGATATGATTCTTTGGGTGACTATTATAAACAATCTTATAAAAAAAGATTTATGACTTTCAGATGTAAAATGTATAGAAAGTTGAGTGGTAGTACTGTGTATGGAAAAATGCTGTAACCAGGTTCACAGTGCGGCTGTATTAGCTCAGCTGGTCCTTCCCAGTGCAAACCCAGAAGAAGTGTTGATGCACAGCCCTATTTCTCAGCAGTAATATGTCAGTTCTCATTAGGTTTATAATAAAGTGCACTGCCAGAGCTTTTAAGTCAGCAACCATTTTGACATAGTGTGGTATCAGGATGAACAACCATTGCCAAGAAGCGATTCTTGAGGAAAATATAGTTGTAATCAATCACTCTTGGACAAGAAATAAAGTATTACAATATTGAATTTTTAGCAGATATAAAATTTCTGTTTATCCATAGGTAGTTGGTTATTTGTTCCCTTAAAATTAGCAAATCTCTGAGCATGATCATGCATGTCCTAGCAGTGGAGGTTTCTTCAATTCTCCTCTCAAAACCTTCTCTAATATTTTTTCAGTCATCTGAAAAGCAGTACAAATATCAACAAACATTTTGATCTGTGCAAAAGCAAAATTGTGAAAAAAATAAATAATAGCATAGCCATATACAAATGATTTCAATTTCTGAAATATAATCTTTTAAAAAAGAAAAATACATTTTTACTAATACCTTAACCCTATGTGTCCCCAAAGATATTTGAATTAAAACAGGAAAAGACAGCTGATTTGTATACCATATCAAAGTAAGTGTCCCCCAGCAAAAAAAAATTAGGGGATGGAATTGAATGGAAGGAGAGAACAGAAAGACAACACAAATTAAATTTCATAAAACAACTATGGTAATCTACGATGAACAACAGCATGTCTGGTTATTTTTAAATGTTTACTGTATACAAGTAACAAATCATAACTTTAAGTATACTTTTATGAGCCAAGTGAAGTGGCACATACCTATAATTCCAGCATGCTGGGAGGATGAGGCAAGAAGATCATAAGTTCAAGCCCAGTTTGGGCAACTAATGATTTAGCAAGATTTTGTCTCAGAAAATAAATAAATGAAAAAATAGACTGGGGACACAGCTCCATTGGAAAGCTGTGGCTTTAATCCCCCGTAAAACATACACACACACACACACACACACACACACACACACACACACACACAGAACTATTATGCAATAAATTCTTGCAAATATTTTTGGTTTTACAAACAAAAACATTTTTTCTTGCTGTAATTTAATCTTCCATAACACATTCAAGTGACAGCCATGCCTGCAAGCACAGAATACAATTTATTCAAGAAGCACTATTGAAAGCCCACAGTGCACTAGACTCTGTGCTATGTCTGTCTGTCTGTCTGTCTTTCTACCTATCTAAGAATCACTACCAGCTACCTTTAATGTATTATTCTTTGTGTAAAGCTATATTTTGCAAATTTAATTTCTTTTTTTAATCTCATAATGTGAACAACTAATTTGAAGACAAAAATATGAAATTTAATTTCTTAAAGATAACTTGAAGCTCATTAATCTGTTGTATAACAGAAGTAGCATCTTCTGGGATAGGCATGTAATATGTGTATTTATTCTTTCTAAACAAGAGGCCAACAGTTGAGAAAATATCAGCCTGACACTAAGAATCAAACCAATCTGAATGAATCCTAAGAGAAAGAAGATAGCCCAATCAGGAAAGGTAATTCCTTTTCTTTGATACCAGCACCAGTAGTTTGCTCTGATGAAACAGAGCAACCAACTTCGATAAACATGATAATGCCATCATACTGGCTACAGTGTGGATTTGCACTGACTCTCAAAGGTTCAAATGTTAAAGGCTTAACTACCAGCTTGAGTTATTACCAGAACTTATAGGTGGCAGGGCCTGGTAGGAGAAAGGAAAGTCAATGAGGCCATGCCTCTGGAGGGGATATTGGGACCTCACCACTTTCTCATTTTGTACTTTCTCCTTCTCTTCTTTCTCTTCTTTCTCTTCTCTTCTCTTCTCCTCTCTTCTCTTCTTTCTCCTCTCTTCTCCTCTCCTCTCCTCTCCTCTCCT
>NW_004955404.1:45481914-45537384 GCF_000276665.1 Chinchilla lanigera | reverse complement strand
CTCCTGGTCCCATAAAGCAAGCAGTCTTCCTCTGCCATACGCTCCTACTACTCATAATATAGTACTGTGCCACCACGAGTCCAAAGCAACTGGACAAGATGACCATTGACTGAAACTTCTGAAACTACAAGCCAGAATAAACCTTTCTTCCTTTAAGTTGATTTTCTCAGGCACTTTGTTATAGAGATAGAAAGCTATCCCAGTACTCTATGATCATGTTGTAATTAGGGCTATTTTCTTTAGTCTTTTGGGTTTTTCCTCCTTTTGTTTTTGCTATCAAAATTCCAATATTAGAAAACTGAGTCAGATGCAAATCATTTAAGAACCACTGTGGTCACTGAGTAAAGTATTTGTATTTCTTCAATATCTATTGACTACTCTTGAAAACAATATCAATGGACATAACACTAAAATGTAGAAATATCTAACTATCCCAAACCAGGGAAATGTAATTGCTGTGTCTTTCTACCCCATTCCAACTTGTCTCACAGCATGCAAACTTTTCTGGTACTTCCTCATGTTTGTCTCTTTGCCCCATGATCATCTGGAGGAAAAAAAACCTGGTCTTGTGCAACTTGGCACAAAGCACATATGGCATGTAATGAATCCTAAATAAAAAAATGAAATGTTTCTGGATTTGGTTTTTAAATGATCAGATTCAGAGCAAAAAATAAAATTAGGAGTACTGTGAATATTTTGTTTGGGAAAAACTAGAATTTGCCTTAAAATGTGGTATTTTTCCATATTTAATATCTAATTGCAGTCTATACCTTTAAATTCTGCCTGTATAATTAACTCTCAGCATGACACAGAACAAATCACTCACTTTTCTATTCCTTAGTAATAAAAAGTATTCTAATTTACCTTAAAAGAAGGTTGGGAGAAACCAGCTATGAAGTAAATTATAATGTGAAAGTGCTATATAAAGATTAATGGAGAGGACTATGAATTATAAAAAGGTATTATAATGAAATAAAATATCTCCATATTCTGGAGTAACATATGTCAGAAACAAAGAGCTACTGAAACAACTTGGAAGTTATCTCAATTCCACTTGTCATAAAAGTATTGGATTCAAACCATTGTTGATATTTATTCTTACAGCCTCTAAACACATTTTTGAAATAATTCATCTAATATGCCTTATATTGCAACAATTAGTTCATCACCAAAGTTATAATGTTTTTTATTTGTTTAAAAATACACAACTTTGAAACAAGACCATGATTAACAAACTAAAAGAAAGGTATCATTTAAAGTGAGATACATTTGGAGAGCCATGAAAATTCAACCATCTATCAATTGGAAAGTTTTCTTTGTCTCAAAACCTCTTTTCTCTTCATTGTTGAAAACTACCAAGCTTTTTATAAAAATAGTAAACAGCACAATAAATTATATATACCCATCAGCCCTGATCATCAATTATTTACATTTTGCCACATATCTTCTATGACTACACATATATACACACAAATGTGCACACACACACACACTTTCTTCTCAGCCAGTTGACAGCAACCTGCATGTATTATAATATTCACCTATAACTAACTACCCAATGCCACAGTTTGTATTTCCTAAGAAGCAGTAAACAAGGCGATTTTCCTACATAATCACAATTCCATTATCATAGTCAAAAAATAAAATATTGGAAAAATTGATACAAAAATAGTACTTGAGTAGCTTTTCTCAAATTCTCTGTGGAGAAAAATTAGTATTTCCTTTCCAATCAATTAGAAATAAAATAAAAATGAATTGTTAAAAAAAATGAGCAACCACCTCTTACTCTAACAATGTCAAATTCCTGAGAAATTTCTATTTACTTCTAATTTCTGTATTTACTTTCTTATGAACCAGTAAAAATCAATAAAAAAGGAAATTGCCACTGCCTTAATGACCACACTTTGAGTAGCACTATTATAGAACTGAGTAAATATTCAAATGTAGGCAGTTAAACCATTAACCATATTTTTGCAGTGACCAAAGCAAGAATCATGTCTCTTTTTATTATTCTTTTATCCAAGGATATGATCCCCCTCCACATGTATTTGTAACACTGATGTTGAAAAATACAGGCTAATTGATTTACACAGTATCTCATAAGGTGATTTTGTTTACTGTTGCCTCATGGCTAATTTCACTTTAAACATATTTTGGGCCATAATTATACAAATGGCGATTCTGTGCTTTCCCTTTTTTGTAACAAAAGGCAAATGGTGCCAAATCTAAATTACTAGTAATGGTAATATCAGTGTAGTATTTGTTAGATTTCATTATGTACATAGCTGTTTTCTTTTGTACTTAATAAATAATCTGCTTCCTATGACTATGTTTTCCCCCAGAAGCATTTTACCCATTATGTATAATATCTATGAATATCTATCTATGAGCTTTGCCTGAAATAATTATTATATTTTAAGTAAAAATGATCACTTCTAGTTCTATCAACTGTATTTAGCAGATGGCATTCTTCTGTGAAAAAGAAATCTCTTTGCTCCTCCACCTCTTTATTTTGAGGGAAAGATCTCTGTGCATCCCTTGTTTATTTTATTCTTTTGTCATTTAGTACACCATTATTAGCATATCCACTTTAAAGTGTAAACTACTTGAGCTTTGACCAGTGGAAATTTCTTCAGACTAGTTCTGAGGTCCTACTGACACATCCTCAGAAGTTTTCAAGTACTTTCTCACTGTCTGATATAATATTTCATCATGCATTTTCCATACCTCAGACAGACAAATCATTCTCCAGTTTGATTGGAGAATAAATCATTCTCCAGTGATCTCTGCTTGCTTTAAGTAGGAATTGGTATGTAGAAACCAAAACCTGAGTATTACATATGCTCATTACTATTTATTATATCATATTTTTAGATAATTACAAATAAGTTTACTTTTTAACCTTCTCACCACACTAACCAGTAGAAAATGATTGTTTCTTGTGGGACAAGGAATGTGAACTCTATATGAGGAAATAATACTCAAAGGAAAATGTTGAATTGAAATTTCACATGCATTTAAAATTTAAATACAGTAGAGTTAGTCATATTATTATATCTTTTAGGGAAAAAGTTTGTTATGCATAAAGATGTAAAATCCTATTTAAATATTTTAAGTGGTACACTTTCCAAATCTCCATAAAATGAAAAAAAAAGAATTAAGATGTGTTATGTACATATACTTACTATGCTTGATGAATGTAATCATTATATATTGCAAACATGTATTACTAATAATATTTTTTTAGAAAGATGTGATGAATCTTTCTCTTTATCACCTTAATGACCTGTTTATTAATATTCTTTAATATGTAGTACACTATGATTTATGCTATGAGCATTTCCAGCTATTTCTCTTCTAGCCTCTATAGTGATTTAGTAGCTAAAGTTAGAAGACTTGGATTTGAATTGCAAATCAAATGCTTATTAAATTTACATTTTTAAAAACATGTCCTCTGACTTCTTAAGTTGAAATAAAACAAGTATAGAGCTAGAAAATTGTCACTCCTGTCTGTAATAATCTTATCTCTAATAAAGAATTTGAGTTATTAATTAATGACATTCCAAAACAAATAAATAAAGCATCCAGCCCAGATGGTATCACTCCCCTAAACATCTAATGAAGAAACATTATCATCTCTACCATCACTTTCAGAAAATAGAAGCAGAATAAATACCAATCTCTCATTCATTCTATATCAGCTTTTCTGTAATACAAACCAGATTAAACCGTTATAAGAAAAAAACTATGAACTAAATATTTCACATGACCATAGAAAAATTCTGAAAAATATTAGCAAATAAAATCAAATAATGTGGAAAATTAAGTAAAAATTATAGATTATGGCCATGTAGGATTTATTCCAAATATGTCTGGATCAACATTTAAAAATTAATAAATGTAATATACTATATTAACAGTTTAAGAAGAAAAATCACATAGTGATATCAATTAATACAAGAAAAACATTTAAAACAAAAATGCACACATGATAAAAACAAAAGAAAAAGAAAATCTTCAAAATCTAAAAATACAAGGAAATGACTAGACTCGCTAAAGATAAATTTTCAAAGCTAATTTACATGTTAATGATGAGAATTTGAAAACTTTTCTCTTAAGAATAAGGTAAAGATAACCTCTGTCATTTCTCTATAATATCCTACTTGAATTACTAGCTAGATCAATAAAACAAAATAAAATAGAAATGTAAAGAACACATATTAGGGAAGACAAAGTAAAGCCACCTCTTTCTGGGTGATAGGTTAAGCATATATTTAACTTTCAGAAGAGGCCAGACTGATTTCCAGAGTGCATGTACCATTGTGTATGTACACTAACAATAGAAGAGAAACTCCTGTGTTGTCAGCAGCATTTGGCACTATCTGTATTTTTTTTTAAATTTTAATAACTATGGGGTGGTATTTCATGATGGTTTTAATTTGCATTTCCTAGTACCTCATAATATTAAATATGTTTTCATATATTTATCTACTACTATCTGTATGTTTGCTTTAGGGAAATTCCCAATCTTTTTCCATTTTCTAATTGGATTGTTTGAGCTGTTTCACTACATTTGAGTTTGACTACTATGAAATCTCCTGAGGTGCTTTATTTTGCCAAATATATGATTTGAAATGACTTGCAAATATTTTCACCTGGTTGGTGGATTATCTTTTTTTTGTATTACCCAGCTCTTTCATAAAGCAAAAGATTTTTTAACTTTGATACAGTGCAATTTATGGATTTTTTGTAGACTGTGCTTTTGATTTCATGTCTAAGAACTTACCATCTAATACTAAATCATGAAGATTTTCTATTATACTCTCTGTAAAGGTTTTGTAGCTTTATCTTTAGCATTTAGATTATGAGAATCCATTTAGAATTAAGTTTGTAAAATATGTGAGTTTAAGATCAAGGTTCATTTTTTGGGCTATTGATCTCCACGTGTTCCAATACCATTTGTTAAAAAAAAATCAATCTTTTATCCACTGAACTTCTCTTGCATATTAGTCAGAAAACTCTAACTTCATTTTAACTGTGTAAACTCAATACGTTCTCAATTTAAAATGACAAGTCTAAAGCTATTATGTGACATATTGGAACATTTAGAACTTTAGCTTCACTTTATTTAAAAGTTTAATTTCTTAGATTTATAATTTTTAAGTACTGCAAAGGTTTCATTTGTTAGGCAATTGAAGTACTTTAAAAAGGAATCAGTCATATCTAATGTACAATGTTGAAAATTGATTAATATGCAAATGATAAAAGCCACTATTAAAAGGACACTTGAAAAAGATTGCTAAATTTTCTGAGATGTATCTATAGGATAATCCCATAAGCTGCATTTATATGCTTAAAGATGAGTAAGCCTTGTGTGTGTGTGTGTGTGTGTGTGTGTGTGTGTGTATGTATATGTAGTAAAATGAACACTAATTTGGAAAAACAAAGTAACACCTACTAGAATGCTAAGATAAAAATTAATGACAATGCCAAGTGCTAGCAAAGATGGGGATAATCTAAATTCCTCATATTTTGGCTTTGGGAATGGAAAATAATACAGTCAATCTGGAGAACACTGACAGTTTCTCACAACACTAAACATGACTTTCCACATGACTCAGTATTCTACCCTTGAGCATTCATCCAAGAGGAAAGAAAAGTAATGCTCACATAACAACCTGTACACAAATGTTCATAGCTGCTTCATGTGCAAAAGCCATAAAATGGAGGCGACACAATACCTCTCAACAGGTCAATGTTCAAATTGTGGTACAGTTGAACCATGGCACACTACTCAAAGTAAGACAGGAAGGAAATATTAATAGATACAACTTGAATGAATCTTAAAGAAATCACACTGTCAAAAATTCAATCCTAAAAGATTCATATATTATAAACTTTCATTCATATGACATTATAGAAATAACAAAATTATAAAGATGGAGAAGAGGTCAGTGCTTGCTAGGAGCAAGTGTGAAGAGAAAAATTGTGTGCATGACAAATTTTAAAGTTCTGGAATTGTCTGCATCTTGACTGCAGTGGTGCTCAGATCTTCACTTGTGATAAACTCCACTGAGCTAAATGAACACAAATGAAAGGAAATGCAGAGAAGTTTCATTAAGGTCAGTGAATTGTGTCAATGTCAGTATCTTAATTGTCTTACTATACTCACCATTTGCAAGTTATTACACTGGAAAACTAAGGGAACTGCAGGCAAGATCTTGTTCTACTATTCATTATAATTGTACATCAATCTGCAATTATATACTTTAAACACAATTCAAAAGAAAAGTGAATCTCTAAGCAGCACTTCTATGCCCACACACAAACAAAATAAAACTCTTGAGTACATTAAAATTTTGAATTAACATAAATACAAAACATACAAAAATTATTTTAAACAATAAATATAGCATGTTCAGTAATACATTTTACCTGCTGCTACTGCTGTCATTATTATTGCTGCCTCTTTAATTATTAGAGTTGATGTTTTGAACTTCCATTTGCTCTTATTCTTGACACTTTTCCTTCAGATATCATCACTTTCTCATTTGATTGAGATGCCTATGAATTTTATTAAAGAAAACATTACTTTCTTTACCAGTTTATCTTCCCTAAATCTTCTTGTCTTCCCATTCTTCATTGCTTACCACGTCATCCCTTTCTCATGATTTAGTTTTTAGCACGTATAATTAAATGAAATATCTGTGTTACAAGTTTACCTTTAATTTCCCATCTGGAAGTCAAGCTCCATGTGAACAAGGCTGTACGTGTTTTTTGTTTACTATTGACTCTCTAGTTCTTACAAGGTGCCTGGTAAGACAGAAACTCAGAAATACTTCTTCAGTAAGTAATCCTTGCATTATACTGATAACTGAATGTTGACTTTAAAGACAACAATGAAACTCCACTTTACCTTATGTTGTAAATATCTTCTAATCTGTGAGAAGAATGCTGGAGATGTTTCTAAAATTTCCATTCAAGTATTGTTTACTATAATACATAATTCCAGCCAGTTTAAGAGGCTGAGAGAGGAAGATTTTAAATTTGAGGCCGGCCTGGACAACTTAGTGAGAACCTTTTTCAAAGTAAGAAAATAAATAAAAAGCACTAAGGATGAACTTCATTAATAGAGTACTTGCCTAGCATGAGCAAGCCCGAGATTCAATCCCCGTACTGAATGAAGAAGAACGGGAGGGGAGCCACTTTGAAAAGAAACTTCTATGCCCTTCAGGGATTTAAAAAAAAAAGATCAAGGAAATGTGTTCTTCAAGGGTTCCACCCCATTCTCCTAATACCTTATTCATGAGTTAGGATTGAGAGCCTGCCCTCTTTTGGAACCTACTCTTGTAATTTTACATTTCTGCTTCCACTAGACATTCAAGTTAACTGTTTTCCAGAATCCCATCTCTCAGGTAGAATCCCAGTAACCTCAGATCAAATTTGCATTCTGCCTTCAGGATCCACATAAAGTCTCCTACTTGATGCTTCTTTTTGAATCTTTGTGCAGAAACTGGACAGAATTTACCAAGTTACATAATATAATTTCCCCACCATTTCCTTCCAACATATGCACCAGTCTTTTCAGTTTCCTTGAAAGATGAAATGACAAATAAAATATCTTCTGTGCACCACAAAACCACTTTAGAGGTGATACATACTTTTTCTCTACTTTAGTTCTTAAAGAAATACTTTTTTCACCCAGATCCATGGTAAAGTGACTTACAACAATGTTCCTAATGAATCTATATGCTTTACTCTTTGTTAACAGGATAAGTAAAATTTTTAAAATGGTATCTATGGAGAAGGATAAATAACTATGATTGATAAAATATTCTAAAAAGCTTTGTGCATGGCTGAAGCTCCAGTAGTGAGTTACCAGATAATATAGAAGTAAAACAACTCCCATTGCAAACTAAGCAGAATCTACAAAGGGGTGCAAGAGAGCCCATTTCATAACCCCTGGAAACCTCAAGCTCATAAATAGCTGTCAGGGAGAGATGCAAGGAGACTGGTGAAGGGTACTATAAAATGAAGTGCTCTAAAATAAGATAAATTTGCATACAACTGATAATTGGCTTTTGCCTTATACCTAGCTGTCTGTTATCAGAAAGTCCAGAAAGTGATGTGAGGTCAGGTAGTAAATGAGTGGAACTTGATCATTTGAAACTTGAACACTGCAGGGTCAGTCCTAGACACTATGTGTTTCACAGTCTAACCTGACAGAGAAGTGTTGTTTTTTCTTAAACACTAATGCCATGATCTCACATTTTATACATTTGTATTTTGAAATTGAAGTGTTATGTCACTGTGGGTACTTTATAACTTCCGAGGCAGCGCTTGTCTCCCTCAGAGTGGTTTCTAACCTCAAATTTAACCTCAAATCAAGGCAAGATGGATAGGATGAGGAAGATAGTCCTCAAGAGTGAGGTGGTATAAAAGAAATGAATATAAATAGAAAGGCAACAAGGCAAATAATAATTTTTAGATCTTCCTTTTAAGGAAAAAAAATGCAGCTTCAGGACACAAAAGTTACTCAACTCTTTTTCCCTTCCAGACATTTCTGTTCCCTAAAACACACAGTGAGCCTGTAAATTGGGTTCCGGGTCTATGCTTTTCACCTATAAATTGTGTTTCTGTCCTCAGAAAGTGAAAACACATCTCAGCTTCGAACACAATATAGCCTGCTAGATGGCTAACATCATGGACAGTAGAAGTATACATCGTCACAGCTCTACCTTGAGGACACTCCCCAAACCATATAAAAGCCCCAACTCCTTACCACACCGGACCTCTTTCTCGAGGGTGCACATGCTATTCTTTCTGAGGATGTACTTTTCAAGCTGTGCCTAACCCTCTTTAGGCCTTCCATTGATATGTCTTGAAATTTTTTTTTTTTCTATGATAGAAGTCAGCAAACCCACAACTTATGCATTGGGTAGAATGAGTTGAGATTCCCATATCTTCTTTGGGGAACACCCTCAGTCCCTTTCCAGTGACAAGGAGACTCTTCAAACTGTTTAGGAGAGCTTCCAACAGTTGGGAGCTCTAAAGTACCAATGTGTGGGTTATACACACAACAGATAGTAGACCGATGTCACACCCTTGCCATGGTAATGCAGAAGGCTAGAAAAAGGGTGTTTACCTGACTGAGCAGCAGAGCGATGCCACTGCCCTGTATTGGGACAAATCTTCTCTTCTCAACTCATCACAGTAGGAAACACAGTACTGAAAGTTCTAGGGGACCAAATGCAGGGTCGAGAGAGCAAAGAGTGGCATGAATTCATCCTGGGTTCTGGCTAAAATCACAGCCTGAAGGCCAGAGGAGGCTACAGCAGAATGAAGCAACAATAGGTATGACAAAACACAATAGGTTCACCTTTTGGTGAGTGCTAAGCTGATAAGCACAACTAGGAAACAAATGAATGAAGAAAATTGTATTATTTGCATCAAGTAAAGAGCATTGGATATAATTACCAAAGTAGTGTCTTCTCAAGCAAAGAAAGCAAGGGACTTCCACTGAGGGAACTCATAAATGGATGGTATGATAAAAAATACAATGAATATTTAATTTTTAAACTTTACTACAGTAAAATACATACTATCACTAATACCCTTCGAAATACCCCCACTCACATTAGACGCACTTATCTCATTGTTCTTTCTATTTTCTGGAACAGCTCTGGAAGTCCTTTTTCATGAGCATTTATGAGGTGTGCTGAAAAAATACAGTTTAATACTGCTGCTGAGTATGATCCCACAGAAAGGCTGGCTTGGAGAAAGATGATTGTGTCCTTACTCACCTTATTCACCAGGCTGGCACTGTGAGACTTCTGGCTCTTCCTCAATGTCAAAATGACCACGAATCCATTCAGGACAACAAGGAAGCCACAACAGCCCAACTAAAGAAGCTCAAAAAGGAGGACTTCCAGAACTGCTTCAGAAAGTGATGAGAGTGACAGTATAAGTCATATGCTGGGGAAATATTTCTGCGGGGGATTAGTAGCAGTGTATTTTTTACTGTAATAACATTTTTTACTTTATGTATTCTCTGGCTTTCAATCACGCATTGTATTCTGGTAGGAAACATTTATCATCACCTCTAGACACAAACTCTTTCCTGAGCATGCCCAGTTCTAAGTCATGCTTCTTCACATTCAGTGTTCAAAAAGTCACAGGTAGGACTACCTCTAGGTGGAGAATTTAGTATTACAATGAGCAAGTGTATCATAAGTCACCTTAAAAAGCAGGTCAGGATGACCTGGTGTTTTGGATGGTTCCTTGTAAGATCTCTGGAGGGCTTACAGTAGGACGAAGAGACAGCCTTGAAGGCACATTGACAGGCATGAGAGGGTGGAACTCTCGTCTCTCCAAGTACAGGTAAAACTCTGTAAAAGTACCTTCCTAGTAGTTAACATAAGACTTGTAGACAGCAAGCGGCCTAAGAGAAGTCCCAAACATGCACAGAGCTGAGATGCATCCTTGAGAGCAGAAGAAGAGGCAGCAATGGCTACACCTCTAAGTGTCCCATGAAAAACTAAAGGCAAACTGGAAGCTGTGGCAAGGCCAATGACCTAAGTCAGAAAACTAACACTGTGCCATCCTCCTAATCTTATTCCTACTTAAATCTTGGCAGAATGGAAGAGCAATGAGCACAGCTGGAGGCCCCACTTTCCTCTATTGTGATTCTGCAGCCGGAAGCAGGTACAACCTTAGGGGAAAAATATTAAGCTGTGAAAGTTAGAGATTACATGTACTGTGCAGTAGGCATTAAAATTATTTGAGACAGTATTTGTGGCTTATGTTTCCATAGTAATCTGTGCCGTCTAAGAATCTCCATAATAATCTTGGGCCTGCTGGAGGTTTCTTCCAGGGGCAAAAAATGACTGGCTATTGGAAGCAAGAAAATGAAGTTGCATTTTGATCAAAATCCATGCTTCAAATCTACTTAACACACTGGTTACACGTACATCATTTCATGTTCTCTTCACAGCATCTTCGAATGTTAGTGTAAAACCTGGGCAGCTGTACAAGGACACTTCCAAAAGGGTCCTGTGATGATTTAAGAGTCCTCCTTGGACGTCTTGACATTTTCAATGATTTGGGAACATTTTAATTTTTCACCAAGCCCTGGTAATTGTGTGGGTGGTACTACAAAGGCCTTAACGGTACTGGCCACCTCCAGTTCCTTGATCTATATCAGAGTTAGGTGGGTGTTACGTTTGAGCTGTCTGGTATAACCATGCATAAGTTTTATGCAATTTTCTTTTTGTGTTTTACATGGTAAAATTGTAAAATGTTAAAAATAATTCCTTCCCCAGAAATAGGTTTCCTCCAGGAAACAAGAAAAAAAATTAATTTCTGGTTCATGTTCTCTGTGAGATGTAAGGAAATCCTATTGGCAAACACACTAAAAGAAGAGATCAAGCCTAATATTTTAAAAACTTAGACCCTGAAATAAAATCTACATTGTCAGCACAAAATAGCTGTCCTGGTGCAGCATAGCAGGTCTTTAAACATAAAAGGGTATGCTTGAGATGTAGTCCTACAACACAGAATGAAGATGTATAAAGTTTAGAGATGATAATAGATATGGAGAACAAAGGACACTGAGACGACTTACAAATAATGCTCATCTCCAAAGGAACAAATCCAAAAACAATTATAGATCCCTTCAGAGTAAAAAAAGAACATGATGCCAGTGGAGACCAAGATGTCTCACTGTGTTCATGGTAATTTTAATAAGCAATGTGTTTCCTGTTTATTTCTTCATTTTCAAACAAAAATAGAAGTTGCTCTAAAACACTCTACATTGAAAAACACTTAATCTTCCCAAAACTAATCTATAATCAGGAAGAGTTCTCTTTTCTTACTGTTATTCTTTTCTTTGCAGAAAACGATCTAGAAATGCCTTTGAGTCCACGGATGGAGAAAGGAGACAGCAACGGCACAAACACAAGGTCACCGTGCCGGTCAGCATCTGTGTTTGAGCATAGAATAGCAACCTGTGAGCTGCAAAGTTCAGAAAAAACACCAAATACTTTTGGAAAAAAAGCAGATTAAAGATGATAATCTGTCCACTGGAAAAGAAAAATAAATTAAATTTAAAATTTTACCATTGAAAGGCCATGTGATAAAAAAGAACCAGCAAAAAATACAGACGCCAGCACAAGAATTATTCAGAAATCACTAAACATTATTGGAAGAAAGATTGACACTTATAGTTCCAAATAAATGGTGTAACTATGGTAACTAATATAGGATGGAAATGACAAAATATGCTTTGAAAAAAGAGCACTGTTTTTAAATAACAGGTTTGCAACCCCTGGTTAATGAAAATTACATCAAAAAGAAAGAATAAAAGTACTATGCATATTTTTCCATAAAATGGAGTTCAAATTTGTCTTCTTTTGTTTGCATAAGACTATCACATATACAAATTTTTAAATCTATGTAAAATTCTTAAATTTTCCACCAGTAAAATTAAAATCAAATTCTCCATTTTTCAAATTATTGTGAAAGATAAGAACATACTAAGCCTTTTCTGGGAACAGAGCACAAAACAGAAAAAGAAATAGGTTCATCAAAAAAGGCATAAAATTAACACAAGTCAGACCCAGAAAAATGATTAGAATCAATTACAATAATTTTAAATTCAAAATTAATCACATGGTTCAAATGAAATATTCCCAAGCCTTGGAATGACTTATCTCAGAAAAAAAAAAAAAAAAATATGCAGAATGCAGGACTACGTAGAAAAGTTTAAAAACACTCTAGTAGTACAGTTCGACTTTCTAAATAAATATGAACACTACAATTGTGAATAAAGTTATGCAGAGCAAAGGAAAACCCTTCCAGCCCTACAGGTTTATTGCTTCACCTTTTTGCTAATCTAGGACAGCTGGCTTGGGAAACCTGAGTTGCCACGAGGGAAGAACAGGCCCGTAACAGCCACTCTGTCCTGGGGCTTTGGTCTCTAAAAGGCCCATCTAGCTAATGGTCTTCCATTCTTTTATAAGCACACAGACCCTTCCTTATGTTCTGCATGAACACATGGGGTGAGGCCAGAGTCAGGGCACAGCCTGACACCCGAGCCAGGGTGCACTGTGAGCTGTGCATGCTCCCTAAGTTGTGGAGCAAAGGATTTCAAGGAATCTGCTTTTTTCTGCTAATAAATTTCCTCCCATCAACGCCGTGTCAAATCTACTCCCCTTTGCCAGTGATGTTGCCCATGATTGCTTTGCACGACAGGAATAGAAGTCAATTTATTATGCCAAAGAATATTCATCTGAGCAATAAAAAGTGGATTATGTTTATAAAATTGATTAACATCATATGTCACATTAAAAGGATAAATAAGAAAAACTGTATTATCCCTCTAATGGGAAAGCAGAAGGCATATGATAAAATACTATGCCCATTTATATTTCAAAACCCTTTGAAAGGGAGAAGAAAGACGGGTTCAGTGTGTTTATTTCAAACTGCATCCAGCATTATGCACAGAGGAAAAAAGTGTAAAAGCCTTGCCTTTCAAATCAGTAGCAAAACAGAAAAGATTTACATCTATTTTTACAATAATAATATTTTTAAAATTATCTTAAATTTCATAATTTAATTACAAAAAATGAAACCATAATATAAAGAGGAAATATTTTTGTTAGCTGTGGAAAACACAAAGCAGAAGTTCTAGAAAAGTGTTCATTTGAAAACAGAATTCATAGACAAGTTCAGGAGAATAAAAAAGACATGCATGAAAAACACATCAATTCTAGTTTTATGTACTCCATTCAAAAAACCCCATTTGAAATACCAATAAAAATTAAGTAAGAATTACTGCAACTAGAAAAGTAAATGAACTCTAGAGCTAAAATATGAAAAACTATTTTATGTCGCTATGTGAGAAAAATGGGTCTCCACTTTTCTTTTAGCTTCGTCAATAGTGTCAAGATTTTAAATCTCTCCACATCAATTTATAGGTTTCTTTCTATTAGATTAAAAATTGTAACAAGATTCATTTTAAATGATCAAATTAGATTCCTTTGCTGGCAGATAAAGACGGGTTATTGCCAGAGGGAAGTGGGTTAAAGAAGATTATTCCTATAGGATAAAAAAAGCACAACAAACCAAAGAATAATGAAAAAATTTTCTCATTGATGACTTCAGTCCAGTTTGGTAGGGGATGAGAAGGGGAGAATTCATATACCTCTTCAGTTCATTCCTAAGAATTAAAAAGTTAAGTATTAATACAGCAAACTTTTCTGAATATTGATTCATTGTTTGAAAAGAGGCTGATTTTCAAAATAAAACAAGCATACAAAAAAGAAATATCCATATGTTTAACTCCGTACAAAATAAAACCTTGCGTATGAAAAAGCATATAGAAATTAAAAAGTAAATACAAGATTGGGTTCAAATTTCTGGTAAATAAAGAGATAATGTGTTTATAAACCTCATTCCTGTTCTAATTTGCATTTCTTTGATAATTACTAAATTCAACTCTGCCTCACATCTTTCCTCAATAGTTGTAATTCTACTCTGGTGCGCCACCTATTTATATTATAGTATCACGCATTTCCTAAAGTCTACTTTTCTCATAGGTCCTCATGCTTTTAATAAATAAAGCATGATACTTGTACTGTACAAAATTAATTAGAAAAGCAGTAACCATCACTAATTAGCAAAGGCATTTAAGTCTAACCTGTGAAAAAGAAACTTTAACCTGTTAAGCTAGCAATTGCTTTTTTAAAAGACAAGTCCAAAATTGGCTTAAATATAATAGTAATTTTTTCTTATATATATGAGTTAATAGTGGAAACAAATTATAATTATGAGAACAGTGTATAATTATAGAAATATTTATAAATTGCCATAAATATCTTTATGATAATAAATCCTTTCCTAAACAGTGTTAAAATATTGAAAAGGTTATTCACAATTTTTTCTAAACAGCCTTTATATCTCACAGCAAGGAAATGAGAAAGCAAATGGTGTCCCCCATACAGGGAACTCAATGCTGCCATTAAAATGATGATTTTGAAGATTACATAGCAGCATGGAAATATGAGAATTCTATCACATGAAAACTCAGAAGCAAAATATAAAGTCAAGTGCATAGTAGCAAAAGAAAAAAGTATCAAGTCAAAAACTTCATAGCTCATTTTTAAATATCAAAACTCTCAATTAAAAATTAGTCTCTTCTGAGTAATTAAAGTGTTCATTTCCATATATTACAATCTTTATGCCAGTCTTAATTCGAACATTCCAATCCAATAGTCCAGTCTGCATTCAAAGATAGGACAACCCTTCCCCCTTCCTCCTATCCAGGCTGGACCTTGATTCTGAGGGTTGAGAAGGGAAAAAGATTCTCTCTCTCTCTCTCTCTCTCTCTCTCTCTCTCTCTCTCTCTCTCTCTCTCTCCTCAAATTTTCTTTCTCTCCCTCCCTCCCTCTCTCCTCAAATTTATAGCAAATTAACAAAATGATAATATCTTTATAAATCTTACTCCTGTCATATTATTGTCCTAACTTGAGCCTTAGGGTCTTTTCTCTCCTGCTGTCCCCTCACACTCTGGTATAGGTCTCTTAGGCCAGATTTTAATCAGTTCATTCTCTTCTGTGACATCTGCATGTCACCCAAGGGAAATGCACCTCATTCTTTACTCTATAGAAATTACAGTAACCAGAAGTGGTGCTATTCTTCTGCCCTGCTCTGGGCTTGGGTCACAATGGACAGAAGCCATCCACAACCAGAGCTCCGACTGGGTGGCGAAGATCCCACCCCTCAAGCTGGAGCAGGGGAGAGAGCCGTACCCCTCCCTGGGAGAATGGGAGCCACACAACCACCCCACTGCTTCCTTCTCCAGGGAGGCCTCACAACTCACTGTTTTTCTCATCATTTTCTTCACCCTTTTACATTTGTGAAAAATGATCAAGGAGTACAAGAGTTACAAGATTCTTTGCTACCGTTTTGAGGGTTCCACTTAGGGGCTTAATGGATACTTCAGTGTATATAAACTGTTTCAAGGCAGTAAATACCACATATAATCATACCGTGTCTGAGATGTTTACAGTTATCTTTAATTTATATGAATTATTAACTTATTTGAATTACTAAGAACTAAATTTATAAATAATGGGGGAATAGGCAACTCAACCAGGTGGGAAAAGTCCTAGATTCTTCTCAAACCTTGAGAAATTATATACCTTGGTCATTTTCCTTTAGCTCCATAACCTTGTTTCTGTATCTGTCATAGAAATAAGAAACATTAGCTTGTCTACTTCTTTTACAGGATATTATAATCCATACATAATTTGTATACTGTAAATATTACATTAACATATGCTAGTCTTATGGTAACAGTTATCTCATAGAAAGAAATATTCCTATGTACTACTTTTCTTGAGTATGCATGAATTTCTTTGGTCTTCTAAGTGGTGAAATGATCAAGTAGTGAAATAATCAGAAGTAAATAACAAATTCAAAATTTACTACCACAATTTATTCATTGAAGCTTATCGGAATAACCACCCAGCATAAAGAAAAAAAACTGTTAACATTTGAAAAAAGTGACAGCTTGTAGGAGAATTTTTTTTTCTGTAACTGAAATTAATAGAGATGTAAAGCAACTGGAAACAAAAGCATGTCAAAGCGTTTCTTTTAATGAGTACAAAAGACACATTGCTGGGATTAGACACAAAATCTAGTGAAGTGAGTTTAGTGTTGAAAGAAGATTTTTGTTGAAGATGATTGCTTTTATTCAGATTCACATGACATTGTTTGCTTTATTTAGGCAATGAATTTCTCTCTCAGGAGTAATTTCCCTGTAAAGTTATTTTTTATCCGTGGTAATTTATATCTGTTAGGAAAGAAAAATAATAGAGATGCTTTGTTCTAGGTTTTCCCTAGAGTGATTCCCTTAAGACCAGAGTCCTTTGACCACCCAGTGCTGGAGCTGGGCAAGCTGGGAGGACAGGGGAACTAAAAGCCTGACCTCTTCTAGCTGCACCTCTGTGCCTGTTCCTCTCTGCCCCTTCTTCCCAAGGCAACTTCCTAACACATCATCGGTAGGCATGGATATGAGAACCAAAATAAGCAATAAGTGAAGTAGTTAGTTGATTCATCAGAGCCTCCCTTTTAAAGGAATCTTCAGTTGATGCAAGAGGAAATATGTTGAGGGGAGGGCCTGGAGCTCCTTGTCTATTCAAATCTCGCTCTGCCCTTTTTCTCTTCTCTCAGTAAGTAGGGCATCCTGCTAAACAAATGGATTTCACCTTGTTTAGCAGCGTTCGGCGAGACCGCATCACCTTTCCTTTGCTGTCTGCGCTCTCACTTTCACAGCTGAAACCGGAGTCAAGGCGTCATGACAAAACAAAACATTGCGTTTCTCCGGGTATGTTTAAGCAATACAAATATTTAAAGCTGCTAATGCTGCATCAGTCAGAAAAATGTTCTTTATAATACTTCCTAAATGTGAAATATGCCTGATTTTATTTTTATATATTTAATATATGTATCACATATGTGTAATATATGCACCATTTATATTTATGTATTATTTTTCTATAATCATAGGTATATCATACATACCTACATCTTCAGATAAATATATGAAACTAATTCTGAAATGTACATTGCTTGATTCATATAGCAATAATAATAACTACCAAAAAAGTGTGATAGTCCAAAAAATCATGGAGCTGTTCAGTACTTTTCACAAAATGTAATTTTTATATTGAAAAATCATCCAAAATGGTGCTTGCATTGTGCATATGAGAACCGTGAGTGACAAAGTGAGTTGTCTGAAGAATAAAGTCCTTTGCAAACAGAGAACTAGAGTTTTCATTCCTGGTCTATTTTATGTGTCTGTGTCTTACACAGTCTCGTATGCATCTTGGATTTGTCAGCCTATTGTGAAACTGTTGAAAGTAGCACAAGACCTAATTGCATTATCACTGCCTTAAAAATCAAAAGAGGTGACCAAAAGAACAAGAAACCAATACAGTCCCATCCTCCTGATTGCATTTCCTATACATCTAGTGACCTTATCACTGCCCCATTAGTGCCTCATCATTCATTGCTCAGGCTTTTGGCACGAATCAATGGACTCCATATTCTTCTTGGCTTATAGTAGCAGCCGCTCCTACCATACTGGCCACTGGATGAGTCTCGGTGGATGAGCTGCACTGTAACACTCCTGCCTTTCACCCACATTCTCCTTAAATTCTTGCTAAGCATGTAAACACGTGTGTTTGGAAACCACCCTGCTATGGACTGAACGTTTATATCCCCCAAATTGCTCATCTGAAGGCAGTAGAATTAAGAGATGATATCTTTGGGATATCATTAAATAAATGGGATTAATATCTTTATAAAAGAGACCCTAGAGCACTTTTTGGCCAATTCACCATGCGAGGACACAGAGAGATGCCATCTGTAAAGCAGAGAGCAAGCCCTTCACAGACGACAAATCTGCTTTACCTTGATCTTGGATTTCCCAGCCTTCAGAGCTGTAAACAGTAAAGTTCTTTTTTTTTTTTTTTTTTTTATAAATCACTCAGTATGAGGGATTTTGTTACAGCTGGTAGAATAGATTAAGACATGCCCAGAGAAGGCTACTCAGATTGTCCCGAAAAAATCTGGGCCTCAGCCTCCCAGTAGGAGTCCCAGCTGTTCCCGCCTCAGCCCGATGGGTGACATCTCACGGGAGGTAAGGACCATTGTGATTGCTGCCCATGCATCACTATTCTGTCTAGGAATTAAGATTACTCCTAGTACTTCTGCCTGGAGTACAAATCACTAAATGGGTACACTTACATGGAGAGCGACCCTAATCTCCCCATCCTGAGGATCTGAAATTGATCCCTGGTCAATCACTGCTCCCAGGGCAGTCTGATCTTCATTCCTGGTATGAGGACCTGGTACAAGGACCAGAGACACCAGGGCACTACAAATTCATCAGCTCAGGATTCTACAGTTTTCCTGACCTAAACACTTCTCCCCACCCGCTCCGTATTCCACTCAGCCCTTTAACTCTGATCATCTGAAGGAAGAATATTGACAACTCCCTGCGCATGACTAAGTTCTTGATAGGATAATGATATTAAATTGGTATTTGCAAATAATAAACAGTGATTTGAAGTAAATATTTCTCCATTTATATGTCAAATATATTTTGATATCTTTTCATTTTTTAGCAATGTATTTTGAAATTTTGTACAAATACATGAAATTATATATTGGGCAAACTAAAAGCAAATAAATACAAAACTATAACACTGGTCAATTTTGTTATTTGGGAAAATAGAACAGATCAACTCTTAGCCACCAGAATCAAATAGACTGAGTTCCCACTCCAGTTCTACAGTGTTCCCACTTTCCTCATGCTGAGCCTCCTGTTTAACCTGCTTGAAACTGGTTGTTCTCATGTGTAATAATAACACTCTTGCATGGAATTTTTTTGTAGTTTGGTGCATGGGAAACATTCAGCATATCATCTGGTACCTCTGAGTGCTCAGAAAACATATGCTACATTTTCAAAACCAAATAATGAAGGACAGTCTTTCAATTATATGGAAAAGACATTAACAAAAGAGTCCAATTGGCCTGGCATGAGTGAATAATTTAAAAACCTGTGGCATATCTATGCCATAGAATCCTACTCTGCAATAACAAGGAATGGACTATTGATACAACATGGACTTCAAGTGACTAACGCTTGATTTAAAAGCCCATCATATAATTTTTCATGTGGTATGATCCCATTTATATATTAGTGAAATAATAAGAAAGAAAGCAAAATAGATTAGTGTTTACCAGAGTTTAAGGGAGAGGAAAGGAATAACTTGGCTTTGACTTCCAAGGATAGCACATGGGAACCTTGCAATGCCATATTCCATATCTGGGCAGGGGTGGAGGTCACACAAATGAATTGATGTAACAAATTTACATGGCAATAACACATACACAATTGAGTACACGTAAAACTACTGAGATCTGAATAAATTCTATAATGTTGATGTCCTGCTTGTGACATTTACCTTGTGTTTTTTCCTTTGTGGGAAACAGTAAACGGTTCATGGGACAACTCTATCTTTTCCCATAACTACGTATCAATCTATAATAATCTAAGAAATATAAATAAACAGTTACTAAAGTAATTCTCAGGGCTCCTATAAATGAAGTACTTCTTCCTTTGTTGTTTTTTTCTTGGTCAAGATGGGAACTAAGAAGAAATCACCTAATAAAAATGTATTTATAGAAACAAACATCAAAGCTATTGAACATTCTCTCTAAAAAGTAAAAGTTTAAAACTGATAGGCAAACGTTATTTTAACAACTTTTTTCCTTTTAAAAGGAAGAAGTAAGATGAAACATCCACTGACAATTTGCTCACCACCTAAACACTGAGAGTAGTTAGTTAGTGCTGACTTTCCTGACTTCCAGGAAAATTCCAAAAATAATTTATCTGTGCTATTGACATTTCAGTCTAGCAATCTAGGGTCAGTCATGCCTGGGAATTTTTTGTACACATGTATGTACATGCACACACCTACACACACACATGCACACACAACGGAAAAGTACCCCAAAGTTAAGAAGAAATGGGAAAAGAAAGCAGAGATTGTGTCTGTAGATGGCCTTCCTCCCCTTCGTACTTGGCTGACTTACATTGCCCGAAGTTTCTCCTGTGGTCCTCACTCCCTTTAAATTATTTACCAGGGTTCAAGCATGGGCATGTATGTCACCAGGGAAGGAAATGCTGATGGCGGGTGTTTACCTGAGTAGCATCTGCATCAACATGTCCATGATCCTGCAAGTATTCCAGGAGGACTGGCATTTGCCTCAGTTTTGTTTGCTGGACAACTGCTATTCCCTTGCTGCTGTGACGTTCTATATTAGTACATCTTCACCTACTTGTTTACAAGCTTGCCATCTCACTGAAGACTCTATTTCTTTTACCTCCCAGAAGTTCTTGACATGAGCCAACACAGACAGAATTATACTACAAAGTCCTCAGAGCCTCAAATGACAAAAATATACCACGTATATCACAGAAAAACTTGCGGAAAGTGTATAGGTAGAAGCAAATCATCATGCTAAATATTAACTTTCAATTAATGGAACTGAAATAATCTACTAGAAAAGGACTTGTCAAACTACTTGACATGAAGCTCTAACTGTAGACTGATACAACTATAAAATTCAATATTGTTAAAAGAAGAAAAAAAATCTAAAACTGTGAAAATATAACACCCAAATTTTATTATGAGATCAACAAATATAGAATTACTCTATCAAATTGCTATAGAAATTTCTAGATACTGAACTTTCAATTTCCTTGTTAATTTCAATAAAGCAATTCAGGAGCCAACATACAGATCTCTCACTACACTAGAGGACATTCTGTCTTCTTGACCTTCCTCAGTTCCATAACCCACTTCAATACTCACTTTGGGTAACCCCGTTTCCACTTGCTTTTCTTCATTTCTCCTTGTCATGGTTTGGATCTTAAATGTCCTCCACGTGATAAAGGTTGGGTCTCCAGCCCGAGGTGCTATGGAGAGGAGGTGGAATCTTTAAGAGGTGAGGCCTAGTTAGCAGAACTTAGGGCACTGGGACCATGCTGTTGAAGGGGTATCTGCACCCTTTCTTCTTCCTTTCTCTCTCTTTGCTTCCTGGCACCATGAAGTGGGCACTTTTTGTCCCCCACAACCTCTCTGTGATGATGTCCTGCCTCATCACAGATTCAGAGCGACTGGGCCCAGCAACAATGGACCGAAACCATGAACCAAAACAAACTTTCTCCTCCTACACTGATTGGGTCACAGCAATGAAGATACTGCTCTGGGCAAAGAAAGACTTATAAAAAGACCCCAAGTCTACATGGTCCTCTTCACATGCATGAGTAATTGAAATTGAACATATTACCTCTAAGAAAAGGATGTTACTTTTGGTAGGTATTTACTTATTCTACAGGCATTGAATTTCTACTTCAAGCACACCTGGGAACAATTTGTCTCACTTAAACAAAAATAGAAGAGCCCAATTTCTTTAGCCTGTCCTTAGCCTTTATTTTCTTAATGGTTACAAAACCCTACAAGATAAATATCACCTCAAGGAAATCAAAGTCAATCAACTTGTAAATAGCAGTGCTAGCAGTGCTTGATATTAAGTTCTGATTTTTTTTCAGCACCTGAATGTTCTCTACAACACTTCCATCTGCTACCGTAATATTCTCAGAAACTGACTGCACCTTGTAAATCATCTTTGTGTGTAGCCATCTGAATTTTCTAGCCTAAAAAACTCCTGTACGTTTTTGTAGTTTCTTCTATTTGATGAATTATTCATATTTGCATTTCTTTTCTCCCTCAAAGCGAACACACTCTTTTTGAAGGCAGGGACTTGGCCTATTGACTCTTATATCTTTCACAATATCTTGCACAGGACATAAAACAACATTCAACCAATATAAAGTAAGGAAACTAACATCAGTTCTCTTATTGTTAGTTGAACTACACACATGCATATTATATTTTCAGAGAGAAATGAAATAATACTTCAAGGTGTAAACATATTTTAAATATGAAATAAAAATAAGCCTACATAATTTTAATTCTCTTTCATGACCAGAAGGGTCTTCTGATAGCTTAGAAATCAGTTTTTCTTGCCTTAGCTAGATATATGTAACTGAGAAAATGCAGTTACTTGGGTTTCTTTGGTTTGGTTTTTGCCTTAAATTGGAACATTGCAGTTATTCAGCCAGGGATTCTGAGGGACTCTGGGTATACAGCTGAAATTAATCCTTGGTCTAAGGACTTCCACACAACAGCAGACCACCCCAGCTGTCAGACTAACCTAAAGAAGCAACCAGTGACCTCAGTCGGACGGTTTTCTAATATACATGGCCATCTTGGACTCATTTCTCAGTGACAGAATCCCTACAGCTGCTTTAAAAGCTTTTTGCTTTTTATTTTGCCAAAGCCTCTTTAAACATTGCCTATGCGCACTGAAGCTTTTTCAAACAAATCGGAGCTTTTTATATCTCTAAAGCAGCTGTGAGGACTTTACATTTTCACATAGGGAATAAAAGATGGAGGCTATAAAGAGTAGCTTATGGGAGTCTTTGTACTTACAAATTAAATGTCTTAATAAGTTTATTCATGTAAACAAAATAATGAGGAATGATAAAACCAGGAAAAATAATTTACTATCTTCACCAGTGTAATTAAACCAATGGATTCTCTCCACTCCTGTGGAGAAGAGAAATGAAAGTAAATAACACTAATGCTTTAAAAATCTCACATATTAGAAAATTATACTTATGTTTCTAATTAATGTTCTAGGCACAACTGTAGTGGATTAGATTGACCAAATAATTATATAATTCTACCAAGTTTTTCTAAGTTTCCTAGATCAACTTTAAAATACCAACCTTTGGCACGCACAAAAGGTAACAAGTAAGTTTATTAAAATTACAACCTACATCTTGATAATAAGAACTTCATTCACAGTTCAACTTCTTAGTAGTCAAAATTGAATTTTGATTATTTCTAAGAAAATATTATTTTAAGAAAACATTATTTCTAAGAAAACATGCTACTTTTGCCAGATATTTAATTGTACAAAACATATTAAACCTTCAATTTTTTCTGGACATGGTCATGCACCCTTGTAATACTGGTACTCTGGAGGCTGAGGTAGGAGGATCACCACGAGTTTGAGGACAGCTTAGGCTACATAGTGAGATCAAGGCTAGCTTGAACTACAGCCTGAGACCTTGTCTCAAAAAACCAGAAAAAAAAAAAAAAAGAAATCACCTAGAATGCCTGGAAACAGATTACTATGTAAAGGAATAAAGAATAGAGTGAAACTTTTCTGATCAAAAATTAATAAATGCTGTACATATTTCTATGATGAGTTTAAATATTTTTCAAGCATGCATGTGTATTGTGAAAGGAGTACAAGAGTCTAAAAGGTAGACTCTTATACTTACTATTTATTACTACAACTTACTACTTATTACTACAGACTTACTATTTAGACTTACTCTTTATTACTACAACTATCCCTATCATCAAGCCAGTCTTAATATGCTTCATCAAAAATTGACCACTAAATTATATGACCTTGGTAGGAATAGAAAATGCTTCAAGACATGACATATATATTCCAAAAAAATAGACTTTAGAATTGATAAAATAATATAAGAAATTTCTTATAAGGACCCAGTAGTGTTCACTGGTCATAGGACATCGAAAATGTCCCTTGTCTGTCATTCTAGATGTAGTACAGCTCTGCCTAATCCGTCCTTACCCTTTTCTTCTTATCATATGGAAGTAGTATCTTGTTGCCGACTGGAACTAAATGGGTTCCTGTGAACATTTGTCAAGTGAACAAATGAATAAATGGATAAACAACTGAATAAAAATACAAATACCTAAAAAAGACTGAGTAGAATTTAATGCTAACTTTTCTATTTTACTACATCTAGCAGGGTGATTTCTAAATTCTGAACATTATATCAGAATATTTTTTAGAGATCATGTGGCTAACATGCCCTATTCCTCCCAAAATACCATAAAAAATATTTCCTATTCCTCCATAAATACCATACATACATTTGTTAATTTTAAATCAGTAAAGTTTCACGAATTCTTTATGCTTTTAAAGTAAGGATATCCATTCTGCTAAGAGGATTTTAAGTTTCTTCTACAGGTTTTTGTGGACATCTCTTACCTGATGTGGTAAGTTCACTTTACATATTATTATGTTTAACACACAATGACTCTTTACATATCTGTATATCTCATATTGCCTAATATTTCTATATTATCATGTTTAACAAGCAGCAAACAAAACAACAAAACAGATCAAGCAAGCATAAGTATGAGATAAGAAGAAAGTGAAGGCCACAAAGAAAGGGAGCAGCTGCACCCATCCGGCACTCTCCAGGGCACGAGTGGTGCCGAAGAGCTGGCTGCCTAGGTCTGAGCCCCGTCCTCCGCACCTGTTTTCTTCACTTCACAAGGTCAGTAGCTCCTCTGTGCCTTACAAGTAAGCTTCGTGGAGTAGCACCTGCCTCATAAGTTCATGAGGAGAAGTAAGTGAGTAAATGCATGCAAAATCCCTGGCACTCATTTGACTAGTCAATAAGTATTAGCTATTGTTACCGCTATAGAGAATATACATGTATATATATTTGGGAAAATACAGAGCACTTTTGAATTACACAATATTTTTCAAATTTCATTTGCCCTAAAGTTGATTTTTGAATTAAATATTTTCCTTTCTAAATATAACGTAAAAAGGATTAAAACACAATACATCTGTACCAATACTCACGTACCAATTCCCCATGATGAATGTGTTCATTGTGTATAGTAAACTAGCACTAATAAAACTTTAATGCAGATCATTTTTTTGATTTTAATTCTTATTCTAGTACTATTATAGGCATGTTTGTGGGATCAAAATGGAAGAACTATACCTAATGATCTTTCTCTTGAGCAAGAGAGCTGTTAATTGCAAATGACAAGACACTGACATAGATACCATTTCATGTGTCCCTGTTCTCTCTTTTCCTCTTTCCCCCTCATTTCACGATGTCCCCTTCTTGGCTGGCTCTTCATGTACACATGATATTTCAGTATAAAACAATGTGGCTCTAAAAAATTGTCACTAAAATGTTAAAAATATGTTACCTTCCCCATGATGTTTACATTTTAAGAGGCTTCTCTTTAACAGTTGTTCGTAAGGCAATGCGTAAGTCTCAAATAGTGAAATTTCAATCACTGTGGTAGCCACGGTATAATAAAGGGAGATAATCGCAAAGTATTTGGGAGCAAGTACACATTTTACAAAAGGCAAGAAAAATGAACTTGAAAGTGATGGCCCGGTAAATCTAATATCAACAGTAAAATAATAAAACAGCCCCAACGAGATGAAATTTATCAAAATCTAGAGGATGATGGGATCCTGAGCAATAAGCAGCTTGGACTTATGGAGAGCAAATCACACCTGACACAATCAATAGCTCCTTTCAGCAGACTGACAAAATTAGAAGGTGAAGGGAATCAGGTAAATGTTGCCTACTTACACTATCACAATGCGTTTAAAAGGGTCCCAGCAAATTTCAAATTCAACTATACAGAAAACTACTTCAGCCATGAATGCCTTTTAAAAGGATCTGAGAAAAAGGTAAAATGTCACAGATATAATGACAATGCAGACTGTTGTGGGGTAAGAGAGTTAATAAAGCTCATTTACTGTATTTCCTGAACTGATGAAAGGCAGAAGTGTATCGGGGTTCTGTATAACATGGTTAGTAAATAACACATCACATAGAACATGATTAGGCAGATTTAAAAATACAATAAATAAGCCAAAGAGGTTCTAAATGAGATCCCTATGATAACCATACCTTGACTAACATAAAACATACTAAAGCAGAAGAAATGTTCTTAGGACTGGGTTGCATTCTCTCTTCCCTTTCTCTAACTGCCTTCTCCGATAAATCATTTAACTATCTAGGATTATTTTCCCAAGCCTAACTTGAGGATTAAGGATGATACAGAAAGTAACCTCATCATGTCCATAGAATGCCTTGGGTATCAGAGCTGAATTTGAGGGCCAAGGCTCCCTGTTATCCCTGTTTCAACTCTGGTATCACTATTCTTAGGTACAAATGTAATTGCAGCTTTGGTTTAGAGATGTTGTCTTAACCCATGGTACAGGCAGGACAGAAAGAGATTACAGGGAAATGAAATAAGAACACTATTACAAGTGTGTAGAAAGTTCTAGAAAAACTCAAAGAAATAAAAGATTGTGAAAGGGAACTGGGTGAACTTTCAAGAGATGACATTTGGTTTGACCCTTAAAGACCAGTCATTGAAAAGGAGGTCATTGGGCTGTATGGAATTTAAAGAAATAAAAGATAAAACTCTCCTCACAGAGTAAAAAAAAGTGACTCATATACAGTCTAGCTCAGAATGCTGCTTGGAAGATTGACTAGATAAAATAGCCCACAAGACAGAATCCTGTAAAATATTTTGTAAATATGAAAGATTATAATTACATTATGATTAGTGAAAAGTTGCTTTGAAATAAAATTACCTACTAACTAGGTGAAGCTTTAACCCACTTGCAAAACTTCCTCCTAAAGACAGAGGTATTAGCACGAGGGGGCTTTACTCATTCTTCATTGCTGGTGGGATAGGGAGATGCCACAAGCACAGTGCGAGTGCTGGCTTTGTTGTGGGTACACGCACTCCCAAACAGAGCATGACTCACATGTGTGGGATGTGAAGCCTCCCCCGGATCAGCATGAATTCGCAGGCAGCAGCTGCCACTCTCCTCCTCTGCAGTTATGTTCTCTGAGAAGGGAGGGTAGAGTGTTCCCATTAGATTGAAGTCACGTAATCACCTTAGACTCCTTCCTTGTGTGTCCTGCTCTCTGGGGTCTCATCTTCTTTCCTGTTCTCATCTTTCCATTTCCTTTTGTGTTGGCACCAACAAAAGTACCTCCTTACATGGATAAGTCAAGCTTCCTGCCTAGGGTCTTCCAACAGCCCATCAAGATCTTCTCTCCCATCCAGTCCGTCCTCCAGACAAATTTGGCTTAGAAAAACACTGATTTTTTTGTCTTGCTGGGTTTGATTCAAAATTCACAGTGAGTCTACAAACTCTATCTGCATGAAAAATCATGCCTGATATTTTGCTCAAAGTGCAGTTTCCAAGCTGCTGTTTCCCATTCTGATTCAGTGGTGACAGAAACCTGGATCTTTGTTTTTTTAACAAACAAAAATTTTGTATTAGTTTTATTACTAGGATTTTGAAGGCAGTTCTGGGGCAGAGATAAATTCTTCTCAGCATCTACACCTAAGATTTAAATATTTGTTACCAAATGTCGTCTTTTTTATTGTAATATAGTCATTTTATTGGGCATGGTCATCTTTTTTTTTTATCTTTTTATGACAGTTTCGCTATTCAGTTCAGGGTGACCTTGAACTTACTTTGTAGCTCAGACTCACAGCAATCCTCCTGCCTCAGCCTCCCAAATGCTGGGATTACAGGCATGCACAACCATGCCCGGCCTGGGCATGATTATCAAAACTAAGACTATAATACACAGTTCATGATACACAGATTGCATACCTATCAACTTATTTATCTATTTAAGCAGGTAGTTCTTTATAAATAAAGTACTGCCTCAGATATCCTCCTGATCCCTAAGAAGGTAATAATTGATGCAGGGATATTTTTTGAAATAGCTCACAGTGAAAATCAATAAATAACTAGAAAAGCTAAGTTTAGTGAATTCATGGTCAAAGGAAGCTTTCTTAATTGTCCTAGAATTTCAAATTTGAAATAAACTTCCAAAAAAAAGTAACTTTTCCTGAGAAGATTTAAATCAAGAGACAATAACTATGTCTTTCTCTTTTCCTCCATGGCCTGAGATTAGTAGTTGTGGACCATTATGATGCCCTACTTATCACCCTCATTCTGGAGACTGGTACGTATCTCTGAAAGTGGTGAAATAATTGAGAGCAAATATATCAGTTGTGACCAGGAAATGGCCAGGAGAAACTTAAAACAATGAGGCATGCTGCATAGGAAGAGTTTACATTCCCCAAACTTAGCCCCAAGAGTTCATGAATGACTCATAAGGAGACTATGACTCATAAGGAGACTACATTAGGTAACTAGATTTAAGCCAACTCTTCAGTCACCAGCTGTCATTAGAAAAGCCTAGAATTGGGAGCTTGTAGACTACTCAGTGTTCAAGCAAAATAAGCAGAAGGCTGGTGGGTTCTAAACATAAAATCAAAACTTAAATTAGGGGTGTTATTTACATCTAATTTTTCAAACTGATAAAAAGTAGTATGTATTTATTAGGTGCATGTTGTTTTGAAATATGTAGTTCATCTGTTTTTGCCCATTTTTGTCATGTTGTTTTCTTGCTTTGAGTTGAGTTCTTCGTATAGTTTATACTATCTTCCTAGCAGATGTATGTTTTGCAAATATTTTCTCCTATTCCATAGGTTGTATTGCAGTTAGGATATGATATCCTCCAGGGTTATGCATTGGGTTTTTGATCCCCAGTGCACCAGCATTCAGAGATGGGAAGGGCTCTAATTTCAACAATGGATTAACCCAAGTTGATAGATCAACAAGCTTCTCAGGAGATGGGACCTCCATGTTGAAGCAGATCACCACAAGTACAGCTGTGAAGACTGTATGTCATCCCCAGGCCCTTCTCTGGATCTTTCCTTTCTGACCACAATGAGGTAAGGAGCCCTGCTCCTCTACATCCTCTCCACCATTATGGCTCTGCCTCACCACAGGCCCAGAAACAATAAAGTTAGATGACCATGGTCTGAAACCTTTGAAATTATTACCCAAAATAAATTATTCTTTTGTTAAGTTCATGTTCTCGGTTATTTCATCACAGTGATGAAAAGCTAACATGAAAACTTTTCTCTTCATTCTGTTGCTTGTTTCTTTTTCCATGCAAACATTGATTATTTCTGTATCAAACTCTGGACAATCACAGAAAGCTGATTAGCCAATCGATTATATAACTTGGGACTTCCCATAAGGCTGCAGCCAAAGAAGGCAAATGCCTGGTTATGACCAGTCAAGGAGGTCTCTTACTTTACTTCCGGGCTGGAGCTCTGGGACCCTCACAGTTCATGCGACTGAGCCCGTGGAAACTTTTCCAGTTTTGAGTCCTGTCCCATTTATTAACACTTTTTTCAAATAAACTGTTAAACTTGTGCAAATTTTTTTCTTTTAACAATAGTCACCTGGAAGACAGTGGAACAGGATGTGTTTCAGCAAAATCACTAGGCACAGAACTGAACAGTAGAAAAGCACCAAGGAATCATAAAATGATCCTCACAAAAGATTTAGCATTTGGAAGCCCATATCCAGAGACAACGGTACAGCAATCACAAGAATGAACTGTCTCCAGTTATAGCTACTAAAGGTGCTTGGGACTGAAAATGCCCTGACACTTATCTAGTGCTTTGTAGAATCCCTGTTCTATCTCTCAGGGAAAAGGCATCAAATTAGAGAGTTTGTACTAATATCTGAAGTCAACTGGTGCAAACCAGAGGCCTAAAGAGTTATGGGGTATGATTAACCTTTTATCTGAATATATGGAATTATAGCCAATTGACAGCTTTAAGTCTGATACACAAATATCTGTTGGTAAATATCTGCTTTTCTTGAAAAGGGGGAATAATATAAGATAAAATTAAAACAAATATAATTCCAATGTATAGCTTAATTCTTATTTTATCTTAAATGCAATAAGATATAAAGACAATAATTTTACATTGGAATCAAATGACTTGAATTCTACTTCTACCAAACACTTAAAACCTGGGTCAATGATATAACTATTATGAGCATAATTTTATGTAAATTAAAAGTAGTAATTATTGGTGAATAATTACTGACCAGAAATGAACAACTGCAATAAACAAAAATATGCTATCTTATCACCCATGGCATTTCAAGACTTGGCAAATGTACTGTTCAACTCTCAGTCTTTGATAGAGATATTATAAGTGAAAACATCATTTTACATTAAATCTTATTTTACTGATTACTCATTAAGTGTTTTGCCAAGTTGATCTCTTTCACAATATCCATCCAACACCTAAATCTAAAATCTCATGTCAAAATGATGAAACTCAATGTGTGTTTGCTAAATTTTTCTTCAGCTCTCAGACTTCTCCCTCAGTCTTAGCACATCTTTTATTAGAACTGTTAACAAGTCTGAGCATTGTCTAATTTCAGTTTCTACCACAGCTAATGCACAGCGAAGGATTCAAATGGGAGCAGCCATCTAGAGCGGGAAGGGGAAAGGGGAAAAGCATTGAAGAGAGACAACAAACTGAAAAATCAGCTAAGAAAGTAAGCTGGAGTTAACTTTCTGTTCGTTTATGTTATACTGTGTTCTATTAGAGATATTTTACATCCTGACCCAATTGTTTAAAACAGACACAGTTTTTGAAAATGATTACAATGGAAGCTCACATGTTCATGGATAATGAAACAGGTAGATACTGTCACTTCCTAATTCAGCTATCATGTGAAGGAGTTACCAATCCGAGAGAGGACAGTTGAAGAACTTGACATTATCAGATGTGACTTTAAGCTGTCTTTGGAAGAAACTGACTCCTACTATCTTGGCTATTTAGTGTCATGGCACAAGGCATTCTCCACTTTTTGTTTTTCACACAGGTCTAGCTGGAGCACTGCTGGAACAAATCATAACAACAGAGCCTCCTTATTCCATTTCCAGTCAGTTAGTGCAAGCCTTGATTAAACCACAGGTACTGGGTTGCAAGCACCTGGTATGGCAAGGGTTCTTGACCTTTTCTACAAACACAAGATTACCTTCACATGCAACCTAAATATCAGTATTAAATAACTTGTAGGGGAAACATGGTAGAACTTTCTAAAGGAGTCAGGCAAGAAGTGACAGGGGCTGAAGAAAGAATTTCACATAAAAAACATGTTCACTTATCCCACAGAGGCTAAAGTAACTACGAATCATTTTAATTAATCTGCCATAAAATGTCACATCCTAAATAAATTCAAAGGATTTCAATTCAATCCATAGTGCATCACAAATACCACTATGAACTAGAGCCAATCCTGTAGCCTTAAATCTTAAAGACATGCAGATAAGAAGACAGGTGTATGCATAAAAGAATAAAGTATAGTGGAAACCAATTACAGCAAAGTCATTTTTCTTCCATAGGAAAAAATTTATTATGAAAAGAAAAATTACTACAACAAAAAGGTCTGTGATTTCCCTAATAATTGAAGTATCTACATTCCTGATGAAATGAATTTCACTCAAGGTGAATTATAAATAAATTGTCCAGCTAGCCATGAATATGATAGTTCTAAGAGTCAGAATCATACCACCTGCACTGAAAGATATATTTCCCACCTCATGTCCTAAATAATCAGCTGTAATTAATGGGGCAGTTACAATTAATACGATGTTTTCATATCTAGGATTAAATATGCAGGTGGTGACAAAAATCTAGGGTACATCTGGTTCCAAAGAAGAGGCTGAAAAGGCTCTCTTGCTTGATCTGTTACTTAAATATTTGACAGAGCACAGAGATATAATATGTAATTTTGCAGGTGAACATTACCACCCAGCTAATCCTACTGTGGATATCTTTATATTTCAGATCCATAGCATTTCTTCTAACCATATCAGATTGTTGTTGGTGGCAGCTGAACAAGTAAGCACAGCAAAGATGTATTATTAGCAAAAATCTGGCTTATTATTTAATTATCAATGGCTGGTTGAACTGTCAAAGTAGGATACGTGTGGCTTTCATAAGTATGCAGAAGTTCTCAAAGTGTTCTAAAATAGTAATGTCACAAAACAAAGCTTTTCTGGAATTTTTTTTCTTTTGGTGTTTGTTAAAATATGTCGATTCCTTCTCTTGTGCAAACTAAATTTATGTTGTGCCAAAATGGACTTTAGGTTGTTAATATGTTAGGGATACACAAATACTGTTTAAAAGAAGAAAAAAGTTGGGGAAGAAAGCTGTTTTTAAATAGAAATAGCACTTCAGACAATGCTTGTGTATCTAATGTTTGACTCGGTACATTTTGCAACGATTACTCAGAACCTGAAATGATTTGTGTGACGTTGGGAAAGTTCTCTAACTCCTCCAGCTCTTAGACATTCAATGACAATGATAACGATATTTCAAAACAGTTTGTGATAATTAAATATGTCACCATCCAGTACAGTTCCTGTCACAAAGTAACAGGTTTACAGTGTGTATCTTTCTTTCTTCTTTCAGGAAACATCATCCTCCTCCCTTTTTGCCTTCCTAACCCCTACTCCTACTTCCTGTTCTTCCCTTCCAACAAGAAAATTTGTAGATTTGTAAGTAAACTGACAGAAACTTAGGCCTGTTCGATTTTCCCACTCTGTTACATCCATTTGTCTCTCTATTATGTGCGTGGTCATGGTGCGCTGGATTTGCTCCTTGCTTGTCTGTCTCTCCACTTGGTTATAAACTGTGTAAGGCCAGTGATGTATATTTTCATCTTTCTGCCTTCATACAATTGGGCCAAAATAAGTATTTGTAGAACAGGTTAATACTGAGATCACAAAGTGTGGTCCTTGTCTCTTTTATTTAGATAAAATGCAGATTTGAAAATATTTATTTTTATAACTCTATGCAAATTATACAATGTTTCCGCAAATGTACATTGTGTATTTATTTTGCATACCAGTCCTGGGGTATGCATGAGGAGCAAGGAGAAAGATGTAAGAGACTGTGTTAAAAACCCTGCCTTGAGGAGCCACCCGAAAACTCTGAGTGTTGATCTCTCTGAGCGTTATTATTCTTATTTTCAAGGAAGATGTAGGATTTATCTTTCCTCTCTTGACAAGGTTGTTTTGAGAATGTATGTTAAAATGCGTTGGATGGGGCTCGGGACTTAGCTCAATGGCATAGCTCCTGCCTGGCAAGTGTGAGGTCCTGAGTTTAATTCCCAGGACTGCCCCCCCAAAAAATCATTGGAAATGCAAAAATTTACATGTGAGAAGTGTATAGAAATCCTTCACAAAGGACAGATAGGCTATAAATAATTAGTTGCTAGATGTCATTTTCACTTAACAAAAGTCTGAATGGCTCAAAGGCAGCTCAGAGATTGGTAGCTCAGACTGACATAGTGGGATTGGAGAAGAGCACTCAAGGGAGGTTAGAATGCATCTGAGCACTGAAGTAGGCAAGCACCTGGATATGAGATGCACGGGCAAAGGATGGGCCAGGCAGGAACATTTGAACACATGCTCAAAAGTTAGCATGAGGTTATTTGGTCAGAGTATTAAGATCATCCTTGTTGGAATAGGTTTTTGGTGTTTAAGAAATGAACTTGGAAAATGAAAGGGAGTTAAGTGCAGGAGATTTGAAAGTCTAAGTAAGTTCCAGCTTTTTCATGTAGATAATAATATATTTCACTGAGAAAAACATAATGTTTCATGTAACCAATAGTGTATTATAAAACAAATGGAATTTTAGGAAAGCAAACCAAATTATGGCCATTGGATTAGAAATGGGCAATTCTACAAGTATTTGCTTAAAAAGAATCTTTATTGTTACAACAAAATAATGAGAGGTGGGAGGAAGGAAAGGAGGAGGCAAGCTATTAAGGCCCAGTTGAAAGTAAAAAGCTTAAGGAGTAAAGATGAAAAGTGGAGGCAATCTTGATGAATTCAATGTTTTAAGTAAGACGTTTGGGGCTAGAATTGATGCAGATACATAGCTTGAGCATGGCATTAGGATACAAGGATGTATGACACCCTTGGCCAGATGTATGACAGCAAGTCTATGAGTCATCAATGTGAACAGCTCTCAGCAGGAGGTTCATGATATTAAACCTTTGTTGGATAGGATAAAAAACATGGCCACAGCATTAATGAAGATGAACACAGATATAGAGGATAGAGCTTTGGACATATCCATATCACACTTATATTTAAATTATTTAAACATAATAATATTACATTTTATTTGAGACTTAAATACATAAGTTTTATCCATATAGATTAATATACAATGAGTATACTGAAGGAGAATTGTACGTAAGATATCACTATTTTGGTCTATTCAGTCTAAGATCATTGGTAAAGAATGGCTAGATAATTAAATGAGAAAATAGGAGGCCAAATAATTCACCCCAAAAGCCTTTGGGAGAAGTTATTGTGAGACTTTAAAACTTCTAGGAAGCCTAATAACCAAACTGTAAATGTACACCTAGAGAGAGAGAGACACAGAGACAGAGACAGAGACAGAGACAGAGAGAGGGACAAAGAGAGAGAGAGACAGAGAGAGACAGAGAAAGAGAATGATTTTACATACCAATATGGCTGGACAATGGAGCTTAGACATTTGTCCAAACAGTATTCTTAATGTTTCTGTGAGGATGTTCTTAGATGACACTGACATTACAAGCAGTGGACTTTGAGAGAAACAGACCACCCTCCATAATATGATCCTCATCCAATAAACTGAACGCATGAACAGAACTAAACACTGACTACCCACAAGAGGGACTTCAAAGACCCAAAGCAGAAGGCCTTTAGACTTGAATTGCAATATCCTAGTTCCTCCCTATGGCTCGTGCATTCCAGCCCACACTCACTCTCCATTTTGTGCTTGCCAGTCTCCACAGTTGCATGAGCCAATTCCATATATACATATGCCATATATAATATACAAAAACATATTTGATTACTGGTTTGCCTTCTCTGGAGAACCCTAACAGAGGAAAACACACATAAGAACAATATAGAACCAATAGCGAATGTGCAATGCACATGAAAATTCAGCAAAGTGGACAGTATATAAATATCCAACAATTTAATCTGTCCACAAAATTGAGTATTTTTGCACTGAAACTGACCCCACCATTTGAAATACAATATCTTGTGTGTATGGCATAAATTAGACAGAAAGTGAAAGATTTCCTTATTTTTGTTACTTGTAATCAGTCCCTAGAAATCACCAGAGAGAGAACAGAAGCATTAAGTTTTGGAGCAAAGAAAGCCTTAAATATTTGGTAACTTTCATTCGATTTTTAAGACAATGATAAATATACATAGAAACAAATATTTGAAAACATAATTGACAAAACACTAAATTTTCATGAAACTACAGTTTAGAAAACAATTTAGGCATATTTTCTCACAAATATATTCTAACATGTTTGTAAATTTTTTCATAAATTGTAAAACACAAATGTACATAAAGTCAGTAGTGTGAATAGTTATTTATAATCATTTTATTGAACAACTGTAATCTCTTCAGGCACTACAAGCAATTTTATTTTTCTCTAATCTCTGTCACATCTCTTCTCCATTTTAGGCAGATCTCATCGATTTGAAGTCACTTTCAGACATGAAAATACAAGGTAGCTTAAAACTCTAGTTTCACATTTCACTTTTCCCCCATATCAACTGTGGGGCTTGGAGTTGGGTGTGACAATGACCTGCTATTTATGCCTTCTAATGTACTTCCTAATGCCTTCTTTTAAAGTGAAAACAAGGAAGCATGGGGGAAA
Organism: Chinchilla lanigera; assembly: GCF_000276665.1. Taxonomy (NCBI): domain Eukaryota; kingdom Metazoa; phylum Chordata; class Mammalia; order Rodentia; family Chinchillidae; genus Chinchilla; species Chinchilla lanigera. Next base: position 45,501,267 of record NW_004955404.1, on the reverse strand, counting down.
GAAACAGCAAGGGTCACTTCAAGCGGGTCAGGTACACTACTCTTAGCTGTCACTGTCCAGCTGCTAATGTTGACCAGCCTGATACCTTCCACTGCAGTCTCATCAGCACCTACATACTAAGAACTTCCCTTGAGTAGCTGAGGAAGATACAGCATGGAGATATTTTTAACCCCTTCATGTTTTCCCAGTGGTTGATATAACAAGCTGTCGTGGAGGAAAAGGGGGCAAAACCCACCTCATAAACAGTGTCCCTGTGATGTGACACATACTAATCTTCTATTCTTATGGGCAGCCTCAAATTCTGTAGATGATTCAGGCGAGCTTTTCTGGGCTTGGTCTAGGTAGTGGTATGGTCTGGGTGTCCCCTAAATGCCATACGTTGAAACTTAATGGCCAGTGGATAGTATCAAGAGGTGAGTCCTTTGAGAAACAATGTCAGGAACATGCAGTTCTTAGACATGGGATTAGGTCTATGACTGCACAAGAAACTGCACAAATGTCTAATGCTATTTTGGCCGGGGGGCGGGGGCGGGCATGTTGAACTCAGAGCCTTCACATTGACCCATATCCCCACCACTTTTTTATTTATTTTGAGATGCTGTTTAAACAAGCATGTGTTTTTTCTCATCAGTCTAGATCCACATATAGAGTTCTGCTGATCTGGGCAAGGATCAGTTCATTTCCTTTAGGGTCACTCGTGACCTGAATTTAGCAGGCAGGTGAGATGGAGCTGATTTGCCGTGATCCCAGGTTGAAGACTCAGCTCTTCCCTGCATTCTCTCAGCAGGCAGGATAACTGGGGTGTGTTCCCCGAAAATGACAAGATTCCAAGACAGAGAGAGGAGGTATTCAAAACACTTTAAAGCATAGAGGTTGAGCTGCAAAGTCATCACTTCACATATATTATCTAGTTTTAAAAAGTCACAGGGTCATTGTAAATTCAAGAAATAAGGAAATAGACTCCACTTCTTGACAGTACAAGCTGCCTGTTTACATTTTGAAGAGCAAGGAAAAAAAGAGAAAATTAGGGTAGCTTTTGATGTCAAATTTCTGTAAAAGCATTTCATCCTCAATCATTCACATCCTGTGAATTCCCTGTGCAAAATATGTTCAGTGCCTCCAAACATCTCCAGAAGGATTTATTATGGCATGATATCCATGTTCCACATTAGGTCTTGTGGTTTCTCATGACCAAGAGTGTTTTTTTAAAACTAAAATGACAAGCTTTCCACAACTCAAATGAATAATAAATCTAGGGCAGAATACCCCCTAACTCAAAAATAACACTCTCATCTAAAAATGTAGAGAATGACAGATAGAACAGTCATTGTCCAATCCTAAAATTATGCTTGAAAGATGATGTCAGGAGTCTCTGAATTGGGTTCAGTTACAATTTCTATAAAGATCCTGGTTCTACTACCTGAAAGCTACTGACTTCACTGGTGTTCTTCAATATTGCCACCATCGGGGCTGGGGATTTAGCTCAGCGGCAAAAGCGCCTGCCTGGCAAGCGCAAGGTCGTGAGTTCGGTTCCCGGTACCGGAGAAAAACCAAAAAAAAAAAAAAATATTGCCACCATCTTCTTACCTCTTTAAGTCTGGAATGTCCTTTTTCCGTCACATCTTATCTCATGAGTCTTTTGTGTTTTCAGCTGGGTCATTTTCCCAACATTTCTAGTCTAATAAAATTTAAGGCACTGAGTTACACTTGAAATTCGAACAGTGTCTCTCCTGTTAGCTCACTTTGGCTGCTATTTTGTCACTAAAACACAATAAAAAAAATTCTGCAGACTTTCTATGTATCTGATTATTATCTACCTCATGTTCCAAATATCCCATATGAAATAGCTTTTCACTGTCACTTTCTGGATGTAAGCACAGTAAGTTTGATATCAGATTTATGTGAGACTGATCACACCTATATGTTTCCTAAAAAGCCCTCCTTAGTCAGCTTTGGTTTCTCCAGAGACGATTGTTCTTGTTCGGAGCTAGAGGATGAACCCAGGGCCTTTGCACTGAGTTATATCCCCAAGTCCTCCCCTACCTTTCTTAGACAGGGTCTCACTAAGTCATTAAGCTGTCCAGCTTGGGTTCCCACTTGCAATCCTCCTGCCTCAGCCTACCAGAGGAATTACAGGAATGTGCCACCATGTCTAGTTTGAAAAACTTCATTTATCCAGCTTACAAAGGTTATTAAATGAGGTCTTAATTCCTCAGAAGTCTTAATAAAGGAGCTCACAGTCTTGCTATAATTTGACCTTTGTCTCTAGGTTTTATTTTACTTCGAGAATCTGTTACTGGCAAAGGATACTGAAAATGAGACATTCTTTAATTTTCCAACAAAGAAGGTCCTCTACATCATCTAAATTTGCTAGGTAAACTGGCCAGTTCTACCTTAGCTCTTCTCCTGTAGGTTTCCTTATCCGATGCAGCCGAGAGCAATCGGGTGACACTTTTTTCAACATCTGCCTGGAAACTATCTTGATCAAGTCCAAACATGCATAAGGAACATTTTCTATCTTCCAATTTCCCACAAGCCATAAGTTTAAAGCTTTTTCTCCTGCATAACAGAGGTCATAATTGTTTCGAACATCTACCTATCGTTTTATTAGCCAGATTTCCTGTTGCTGGCATTCAATACCAGACACTCGCAACATAAAGGAAAAGAAGTTAAATTTACCTGATGCTCTGACAGGATTCATGGTTGGCAGGCTCTAAGCAGAAGGATGGTAGAAGGCAAGGTGAATAAAATTGCTTATTGCACGGTGGCAAGAAGCAGAGCAGAGAAATAGTGCAAGGGAGCAAGGGCCCAGACTCCATATATTTTGCCAAAAGTCACATGTCCATGATCCATCCACTTACATCCAAAAGGATGCTTCCCAATGAGCTGCGAATTTAGTGCAATCAAGCTGTCACATGGTTAATAGTAACAATAATCTTGTTTCAAAAATGATACACATTTTGTGACTTGGGTATGACAACATTTTACCTGTGACACTAACTTCTGTATCATAACGGTGAGTATCAAGGCACCCTAAAACTCAGTAATTTAATGCAACAAACCCACGTCCAGTCCGAAAGTCTAAGGCTCACATAACATTTCTGCCAATGCACTTGAGGTTAGTGTGAACTCTTTTGGAAACTCTCGTGTAAATGCAGTCAGCAGATGAATCACTTGGAAATAAGCACTCATCCAGGATGACCTCACCTGGGACCACTCAGGTCTCTTCCCCTCCACATGTCCTTCATATCTTTAAGAGGCAAACTTGGGCTTGTTCTCATAGTGGTGGCTACACAGAGGCAGAGTGGAACTATGCCCGGCTGCTTGGAGCCTACACTCAGCTTCATTTCTGCTATGTTTTATTGCCCAAAGCAAGGCACAAAGCCAATCTATGTAGGAAATATGGAGAAAGGATCCTATCTCTTGTTAGAACGACCTGAAAAGTCACATTGAAAAGGCCATGGACACAAAGTGGGTAGAGGAAATTGACATGATTTTACAACCTTTCTGGCAGATGTGAAGCTATCCCAAGATAGGAGAAAAAAGACAACACTCCCCAGTGCCTCACGGGGATGGAGTGATGAGGACACAGCCTTCAGACAATTCTCGGACTCCTCAGTTCTCTACCTGTGACACGGCAACGGGGAGGCGGGGCTTATGAGGCACTGTTGGCAATGACTGGGAACAACAATACAGATTGAAAGCTTGTAAAAAAAGTCTTCAATTTTGGTGTTTTGTTTTAAATAATGATTTTATTAGTATTTCCAAGACTCTGGAACAGTTGCTAATTCTGAAGGAAAAAGAATATTCACATTTCAACTTACATTTTTAGTGCTTTTTATTAGAAATGTAAATGCAGGTACCTTTTCTTCTTTTCTTATGGGCACCTGTTGGTGATACACAATGACTACATTCATCGTGGGGTACAGCACTGTCACTAATACAGTCAGACTGGTGGACAGAGCTACACTTTATCCAAGAACTCACAGCACAACGGTTGAAGCTGCAAAGCTGGGCAGATAAACTAGCAGACTTTTCTGAGAGCTGCGTTACAATTCAGGACAAGATTGAAAAAAATCTCAATTTTCCCCCTCTAAAAATCAGAGGAGTTGAGGGGAATGATGAAGAGAGCTAGCCAGCCCCCCAAGTCCATTTGCAGTTGTACGTAGCGTTTTAGCCTTGCCCTTACATTCCCCACGGGAGATACTTTTCAAGTCCTAACCCCTCGTGTTAGAGAATGTGACCATATCTGGAAATAGGATTTTAGATGTAACCAACTTGTTTTATTTGTTTTATCTTTTTATTTTTTTGGTACCAGAAATTGAACTCACAACCTAGTGCTTGCCAGGCAGGCGGTGTGCCTTTGAGCTAAATCCCCAGCCCCAAGATGTGACTAATTTAAAATGTGCTCATACTGGATGATGGTGGGCACTAATCCAAGGACTTGTATCACTGTAAGGAAAGGGAAATATGGACTCAGAGCTGCTTACAGGGAAAAATGTCCTGTGACTTTGGAGGCACAGATCAGAATGATACATCTAGAAGCCTAGGAACATCAAAGACTCCAAGCAACCACTAGAACCCAGGGAAGTACATCTGACAGTGTGGTTGTGCTGATATATTTTGGAATTCCAGCATCTATAACTGTGAGAGAACGTGTTTCTAATGTTTTCAAACACCCTGTCCATGGTAAGTGGTTAAAGCAGTCTTGAGATACAGTTTTCATTTTCTTCCAAATATGTACTCTATGGGAAGCAATTCTATTCTTTTAAGATCCATACTGAGCTTGAAAATTAAATAGGCAGAAGATATATTAATTGGAGAAATATATATGTTTCACTTCACATGAGATCCCTAATAAGGAAAGGAAAACCCAACAAACTGACAAAGCCCAATGCTTTGATATAAGATTAAAGAAAAAGAGGTAGCTGTGGAAACATAAATTATGTAGAGCAGCAGGAGAGAGATAAACATTATTTAAGTGAAATCTGTTTCTATGGAATGCTCTTGATTATGACTCCTTGTTGAGTTTTTACCTCTTATTTTCATATATAAAAAGACAGATTAAGATGCCCTTCTTGTATCTGTTATCTTTCAAATGCCTTTAATTCAAAGTAATCTTTAAACCAATGTGCATGTTTTGGGGGGGTATATTCCACTATTCTTCAATACAAACTTCTTGAACAAAAATTCTGCTGTCCACCTCTTTGCTTAACCTAATAAAGAGAAAAGAAAGTAAGCATTTCATTTTTTCCTGGTTCACAGAAGATGTTTATTAGCTGTAACAAAATAACACAGTTAGTGTTAGATCCTACCACAAAGACAATGTGCTGTATGGTTTATTATTTAAATGAGAAAGCAATTTACAGGATATAGAAGGATGGGCATATATCTGAAAGGTAAATAGCATGTATTTGGATAAAATTCTCAATTCAGAGAAATCATCTGATGGTTCTGTAGTTACTTTGCCAGCTCAAAAAGAAAATAATACTGTATGTAGTTGTGAAAGTTTAAGCATTTCATAGTTCTTAAAATGGAGAAAAGTAAGAGAACAAAGATCCTTGACTTTAGAATGTTTTTCCCCCCAATTCTCACAGGTTCAGCCCACTCCACCTAAAGAAAGCCACTTGAAGCTAATCGCAAAGCTCCCAGCACAATTTTACTTGACCTTTATTTAAAGACCACCTCTACCAGGCAACTCACTTTGTACCTTCCCTGTGGACGGTTGCAGAAGTCAGGCTTTGCAGTGTTCCTTTCAGTGTTGTGCTTGAGAATCTAAAACCTGTTCATCCTAAAAGAGCCATCCTGAAAGTGCCATGCAAGGCAGTAACAACACATATTTTGTACATTTTTGAGAAAAAATATGCAGAGAAGAAAAATGAAGATAATAAAATAGTCTGTTTACCTGAGAACTATGTTTTCTCATGCTAAGTACCATGTTTATGGAGCCGATACATCATGTCCATGAATAAGTGGAAGTGAAGCATGTTTCTTCCACACATTTTTTGACACTGAAAGTGAGTATTTACTGGCATTGGGTAATTTAAACTCACACAGTGGTGTCTGGAGTATATTAGCAGTGTACCATGCAAAGATGAGATTGTTCGGCAATTTGTGTACCAGGGAGAAGCAGTCCAAAATAATTCAGGAAAGAAGCAAGGGCAAAAAGTGTGAAGAGCTTGCTTTATGTCAGAAAAATATAGCTGTCGTTAAGATAAGATTGATTAACATCCAATAAAAGCTAAGAATCCTACCACACAGTTTTTGGCAGTTTATATGTCAGAATTTTAGGCAAAACATGAAAATCCTGTACTGATCCAAACACATTTGTAACACTGATAATGCCTCAGATAATTGATTGGACTTCTGCCTATTTTTCCCTATAATTCCTATAACAAAATTATGGGAAGGGACACATTCACACAAACCTACACATACACACACACATATATCTGTATTTATTGCTATGAAAGACAGAAGGTTTTGACTTAAAAGTGTTGGCTCTAGAGCTTAACTACCTGGACTTGAGCCCCAGTTTACCATTACAGCTGTGAAAACCATATCTGTAAAATAGAGATTATATGGTTCATATCTCATATGTACTATGTGACAAGCATTAAAAAGGATAATGCATGCAAAATGCACCCCGAAGCCCAGAATAAGTGGTCAGTATATGTCAGATAGCATCAGCATTATTACACGCATGTATACGCTTATTTATCAATGCATCTCTACAGTAACTACAAGCATCTTCAGGTTTGTACATGTACTTAGGGTCCTACAGTCTTAACAAAGTTTTGAAATGTGAGGAAATTATGTTAAGTTGTTCTTTAAAATACTGCAAAATAAAACTCAGAAAATGTCTCTGAGTTAAAACCTAATCAAATGGTCAGTTCATTAATAGAGAACATCTGCTCAATATTGACAAATCTTTTCAGCTAGTCAACCTCTATAAAACAGCTTTCCCTCATCTGCCCACTTATGGACCACTTGGGTCACATTATAAAGGATGGAATAATATGATTAAAGGCAAGAAGCAACTAAAGCAAAAGGGATTTAGGGAGGATAATGCATAGGTCAATCTGTCTGGCTCAATAGATTGTAGCATAAGGCACCCTAGCCCTGAGACAAACCCCAGCTTCTACTCCCTGGCAAGTGTTGGAACCCTGAGCTTCTCTGAGCCTCCATACCATATTGGTTGATTTTCATTTCAACAATAAAGCAAAAGTTTATCTGATGTTAAATAAGTAACTTGATATGAAAGCAGTTTCTAAGACTCTTCAAAATTAGAAAATAATAGAATTTATTATTAAGCTTATTGGCAGAAATCTCCTTCATCTGAGGTTTTAAAAACAAATAAGGCTAGAAATGCCAGCCCAGAGAAATTGGACTTTGCACTGTAGCCCATTGAAACCTTGTGATGAGATTTTAAGTGATGCGATCAAAGTGGTATTTTAATGGGATGGTCCTGCAGCTAGTATGGTCTTGTTTTTATTGGGTCATATCTTTCTTCTTGGAAGTCAGGTACAATAGAAAATAAAGATCTACAGAATACACTTTTGCTTTTTAAAATTTACTATAAAAATAAACATTATAAAACAACTTACGACATTTACAAAAATGATTTTCTAGCTCTTGATCAAACTTCTAGTTATTTATAAGATAATCTTAAAATCTTTTAAAATGGATTTGTTCAAGTGATAACAGTGCTTAGCCGTGTTTTTAAAGAGATACTGCAACCTTTCTGTTGATATAAGTGTACTGTATTTCCCTTCCATGATAACTTCAACCTGGGTAGTAAATCCTATTACTGTTTAAAATATTTTCTGCCCCTCATTCTGAATTGATTGTACTTCCTCTCTCTGTTGCTATTACACTTATGTCTGTGATTTTCTTTGAACAAAAAAATGTGAATGGAAGGGATACATGTCACTTCCTGATAGAAATTTAAATCCTTCCCATGGTTCTTTCACCTTCTCATTCTGAGTACCATGGATGAATGAAAGTTTCACACTGTTATAAAAAAAACCTGTTCAGCAGCCATAGTAACAAGAAAAACCAGAATTCTTTCAACCTATTTAGTCAGTCAAAGACAGTTTTATAGCCATGGTAACAATGAGAACATTGGTCAATGTTCTCTTGCATCTAAAAGTCAACCAGTAGTGAGTAGACTTACACAGATATATCCTCTGATATCAATCAGTAAAGGACAGTGTCACCCTGGTAACCATGCTTCTGCAGCTGGTGTTAGCACAATCTCATTTTGTCAGTGTCTCAATTCTCAGACTCCACCCTTGCAAAAATCCTATGAAGGGTCAGTTCACTTCTTTACTGAAAAAGTGTGTCTGATCCACATAGCCTTATCCCACTTAAAGAAGCAATAAATCCAGCCATATAGTTTTTGTTTTGTATAGTTATTGAGTGGCAGTCTTATGTTTAGACACATGCAATAAACAAATGATGAGATAGGGTTACTGCCAGTCTGGGTCCTCAGGGAAGGGTATTTAGAGCAGAACCCTAGTTCATCCAGAATAAGCATGTACCTTGAGTGAGAAATGACTGCTATTTCCTATGACACTAAGATTTTCAGGTAGTTTATTAACACAATAATTTACACTAAGCTGAATTATACAGACTATAAACCTAAGTTATGAGTAGAGAAAATTATACAAAGAAAACAGCAGTGATAATTTACCTCCAATTCCTCATAAAAATGGAATTTTCCTCTTGTGGGATCAAGCTCCTTTTTTCACATTTAATATACTCATTAAGTTTCCATGTTTCACTACAGCATTTATTTTTAAAGTTTCACTTTATTATTTCATTAGAAAATTATTTTTCCTATATACCCTATAATTTTTAAAGGTGTCTCCTATACAAAAAGACTTCACTAAAACAGCAGTAATGACAACACGGGTTAAATATATAAAGTAATATAAAATATACCATCTAAACAAATAACATACTACATTGTACATTATCCAGCTATAAATTTTCAATTCTGAATCAATTTTTTTCCACAGTACTTCCTATTCAGTTTTACAATGGAAACATATAAAAATGTTACGTTTGTCTTTAAAATCTATCAGACTTTGCTAGAGCGTATCTACTTTCAGAGGAAATAGTATATATGTAATTCTATGTCATGTGATAGATAATTATTTTCTAATCTATAATTTTGTTGATCTCAGTATATATTTTGAAGGACAGTTAATGATAAGATTTCAGTTATGGAAATTCATTGACTTGTTTAACAACTGTAAATTGAGAACATATATTTATATATATATGTGTGTGTGTGTGTGTGTGTGCGTGTGTGTTTATAAAGTACAAGATTAAATGTTTTCAGTATTCCAAAATAAATAAAACACAGACTTGGCTTTAATTGTTTGATCAATCTTACATTCTTACATCTGAGCAACTTTGTTGAAGATAACAATATGGAATAGAGCAACCATTGTTTATTCCTGTCATCTTGTTTTGAAATTCTGTATCATTTTTTTGTTTATACCTTGGTTAGCTTTTGTCATTCTTGTTGTTATTTTGCTATTGTTTTTTCTCTTTAAAATAAAAAAGTAAAAAAAGAACATTTTATATATAATTATAATAAAAAATGAGCTTGATAAATGGCATCATAAAGATATAATTAAAATGATATGCAAGAGCTAAGGAAAAAGTGATCACAATTGAGAAAGGTTGTGGAGCAGGTACATTTAATGAGGCTCTGAAAGACACGTCAGAAATTCACACATGAGCCTGGCTCTAATCCACATAAGCAAAGCTGGATCCCTCATCTCTTCAATGTTGTTTTCACCTGCCAAGGTAAAGCTATTGTGTCAGTAGCCTGACCTGCCGTTTCCTTGATATATATCATCAATACCCTCTGAGATCTGGTAAGAGAGGGGAATGGAGCCTATGTTTTAGGATCTGTTCTTCAGTGTTATCTACTCACTTAGGCTGCATAATTTAACCCAACTACTTCTTCTAATAAACCTTAGTGAAGCTGAGATTTCAAAGCAGGCAGATCACTGGGAATTAATTCAGGGTCTGTACACTTCTCTGAATTGTTGGCCTATGGGGACCTAGCCTTGTCAATACCTTGAGTCAGAATCTTCCTCAAAGTAGACTTAACTTCCCATATTTTATTTCTTCTATATGGGTCAGAGCTTTAATCCAAAGCACTGAACCTTGGCTAGGGATTAATAGTGGTGAAAATTGTTAGTTAACTACATTTGATGGAGCGACCAACTGATAAGGCTTGATTATAGACCTCATAATTCACTGGGAAAAATTCATTAGTCAACATTTTCACCAACACTCCCTTCCTAGTAATACTCAAAGCACAGTTCTACAGGCTTTCCTACGATTACTTTTCTCACTTGAGAAATTCCAGGATGAAGGGATTCAAAGGAAAGCAAATTCTTCACTTTATAGCTCACATACAAAAGTGAGCAGCAACATGATTCAGAGAAGTTTCCTGAAGTTATGATGAAATTTATAGCAGAACAAAAGCCACCTGGACCTATTATTTATTTTGCAAAGCAAAGTAAGACCTTTAAAAAACTCATATTCAATTTTATTAAGCAATATTAAAAAGCAATAGAGCTTCCAGGACACACAGGAATATAGTGCACATATCATTTATATGCAGTTGTGCATAAATCATTTCCCTTTTTTTTTCAGTTGAATAGAATCAGAACTTCATGGCACTTTCAGAAAATACCCACTTAACTCTCAAGAATAGCTCTATAAAAGAATGCTTATCAAATTCTCTGGAATAAAAATCAGGCCTAAATATGAAGACTTTGCTATTATATGGACATTCTTCAACCTTTGACTTAGTAGAGTTAATATCATTGCCATCATTATTACTTGAACTAAGTAAAATAATGGTCATGTCCGGGGAAAAAGAGTAAATTAACTGTCAGAGTCCATGAATGTGAATGGAACTAAGGCTAGAACAATTTTTTTAAAGCTCCCTGCCTAAAAAATTATTGGAATCAGCAGTCACTTTCTAAAAAAGAGACACAGCAGTCTTTCAGCTCCCTCTATCAACTATACTAAGGGGCCCAAAGTAGAAGAAAAAATACTGAACAGTGATTCAGAAGATTTTGTCCCCAGTGGAAGATATATTAGTTATACCAGTTTACTAGCTGGCATGAGGTCATTTAATGCTCCTCAGTCTTTTCACCCAAAAATGGGGATCAAATATTCATCAAAAATGGGGATTGAGAAGGCTTCAATCAGTGAATACAAGATTATACATAAAAGCACAACTTAAATTGTAAAATGTAAGAGGTCATAATTACCACACTTGAATAAAGCCTTTATGACTTTGAGTTCCTGGGAGCATGGCTTGTCAACTGACTCCACTGCAATTTTATTGCTAGGCCACCTCAGCATGACTTTCTTGGCATTTCTAGATGTTCCCTTTCTCTCTCTCTTTCTCTCACTTTTCCTACCTGTAAACTGAGTTGATCTGCACTAGCCACAAATATTTGTGAAATACATAAATGTTTAAAAAGTTCTCTGAGACACTCAGAGTAAAAAGCAGTCTGCAAATTCAAAGTGCTAGGAAGATTTTCACGATAGTAAAGTATTACAGCATCTCTCTGGAATTTGTAGGGCTTTTCTATCCTTAGGACACAAGCAAAATAAATTGGATAAGGGTTACTGGGTCCTGGAGAGCAATTCCAAACAGCCATCTCTGCACACGGACTGGCAAAAATGCTAAGTACACAGCCTCAGAATTCCATTATAAAAGTGTTAGTTGGTGCTGGTTCATTCTACATACAGGACGAATTAAACATATCAGGCTCTCGACTGTCTGGAAACTGGACATTCTACACCTAAACTTGGGGATAAATAACCATGGAAAAATGGAAACCTGCACCCAAAAAAAGCCCAGAATGTTTCCTTTTCTTTAGCCACGTACATTTAACAATGTGAGAAGGACTCATCTGTGTTTCGATTAGTTCCCAGTGATTCCACCAAGCTTCGATGGATTAATCAAATTCTGGCTTTTGGGGGGAAGGATTTACTTAAAATCAAATTGATCTGTTGTTCTCATATTATCACTGGTAAATCTATATTTACTCTGCTTTAGGGCTTCTGAAGAGTAATAAATTGTCACCACTCCTGCAGTCTGCCTGAGTCTCAAGTCACACTTGAAATGAGTTTAATATTTAGGGCCCTTTTCAGAAGAACTGTTGCCTGGCGATATCCAGTCGTAAACTTTTCCACAACAACAACAAAAAAACACAACAGCGGAGGCAAGATCTCATGAAGGCAGAGTCAGATTGTAAATTTCCTTCCTGACTTTCAGGGATAAGGAAGAAGATTTCCCAAACCAAAAGCAAAATTTCAAAAGGAAGAGAGGAAGAGCTGTGCATGTGAGCGTGCGCGTGCACGGTGGCTGAGGCGAATCTAATTGCTTTCTGGAGTAATATTTCCACCCATGATCATGACCACTGAGTGGTAAATTCTTCTTAGACTCTGCCTTTCTTTTCTTTTGAGGACACTGACTGTGATCCCTGTTCGGAACGTGCCCTGCAGGTGTTGCTTAGGGACGTGCGGGCATCACTCTGTCCCATTATCCTCTCCAGGGACCGCTGTTCTTTGTGTTTCAGAAGAACAAGGCTTTACTAAAACTTCAGCCTCCGGTGGTTAAATACAGATTCCTGCATTTGAAGAGTATCAGGTATTTTGTTTCTGTTCTTTTCTCTTTAAAATAAAAAAAAAAAAAAAAATTGTAAGAGTTCCTGCCAAGAGTGCCGGACTGCTAATTTGACACATCAAATAAGCCTTCCGGACGGTGAAGGGTTAATTCCGTCTGCTAGCCAAGCCAGGGGAAAAGAACTGACTCCCAGAAGCCACTGCCAGCAAAATTAATCCTGGAGCTTAGCATCTGGATGCTTCACCTGCCAGGCAGGCCCCACTAGGTCTTTTTCATCACCGGGCCAGATTAAAAGAGAATGATGAGCAGGAGTGGTTCCGCACCACCGGTGACAAGGAGGGAAAAGGCAGCAAGCGTCCTCCACTGAGAACCAGCCTCCTGGCTGCCTCCAGCTGCAGAGTGCCACACGCCATGTCCAGACACCACATGACCTGGCTGCTGGAGAAAGACTCAGGGAACATCAGAAGCCACAGGGCAGGGCGCGCAGAACAAGTCCAAGCTACCTTCAGGGTGCCACCTGTCAAGTTTTCACCTGAGCAGACAGGATTTTTAAATGTGTTCTTTGGTTTCAGGCTGCTGGCAACATTTGTCAGGACACCTTTTTTTTTTCCCTCATCCTGCTCTGTTTGTTTTGAACTTAACAGAGAATCCAACTTTCCCAAATCTATATGCCCCTTTAATCTTCTAGCTTAAGAAATTCTTTAAGCTGCACACTCCCTTGTCTTCCTGGATGTTTACTTCTCTGTAGAAAAAAATTTTAAGAAATACTAGTATTTCATACATGTAGATTTAAACATTAGAAATCCAATTAGATTACTGAGGGATTGCCCAAGGCTGGAAAAACATTGCATGCTACCTATCTCAACAAATCTGATGGGTGAGCAAGAGGGCTAAAAATCGAGGCGGGAGGGCCAGCAGGACAGACCTGATTTGCTGGGCAAGTACCGCAAAGAAATAATGAGGTCCCAGGAGAAGAGGAGCTCTGATATAGGGAATTGAATCCTTTCCAAAGCTTCCATAAGATGTGTTTTTCTTTCTACTGCCAGATAAAGATCTGTGTGGGGTAGAGGGGAAGAAGGAAGAGAATGGAAGCATTTGATGAAAAATAGAGAGGGATGGTGTAGGGCGTTACTGAGGCTTTTGGTAAGGTTTGCTCCAGAAGTGTCATGACCAATTTAAACAGTAAAAGTGTCTGGGAATTAAAGAATAAACTAGGATGGAGGTATGATTTCAAAAGCAGCTATGAGGACGAATAGTGTTTTTGTTTAGCAGACAGCTAAAAATGGGCAGCAAAACAGCACTTTAATGAATAAATCTCTGAAAATGGAGCTTTATTTTCTAAGAGTGCTTATTTTTGCAAGTAACACATCTAAAATTTAACATAGCTATCTTGTGTGTCCTCTGAGAAAATATCACACCAAAAATTATCACACCAAATCTGAAGTTTTCATTTCACAGGGTTTGAGGACTAGGACTGCCCAGAACTGCAGTCCTAGCATGAAGTACAGGGCCCATGAGGGAGTCACCAACTGTGCTAACTAAAACTAGTGAACCAGTGTACCTAGCTCATAGCATATGACTTCGACAAATGCTCTGAGTCCCTTCAGCCAAGTCAAACAGAGTTAAGCAAATGATGAGTCTCTACTTTCTGCCTGAACTGTAAAGAGGCAAAAACACCCCCATCAACCAAGATTAGTGAGAGACCAGCCCCACTAAGGGAGGGATCTGGAGTCACTTGTGAGTTCAGCTGCCCTTCCGCCATGCGCATACTCCCTTAGCTGCTTGTCTTGGAATGCTGGGGATTTGTTTTATCAAAGAAATCAGTAAATTCTCTCTTGCCCTGTCGGAAAGGAATTCACATACAAAAGATAAAGAATGTTTGCGTATTTTATAAAAAGTACTTTGCCTGCTCACTATGCTTAAATACACATGGTTTTATCTCATACAGTCAAGGAAAGAAAAAGAGTAAAAAATAATTACAATAAGTGAAACTTGCCATTTAACACTAATAAGACAAAATAAGCATATACTAATTTAAATAATGAAGATTACAAAAAGTAATAATCAAGATTAATTTTAGACCATTTAGATTACTCAGAGTAGATGTGTGGTTATTAAAATCTCAATATTAATATTTTTCTGCATTTTATAAAACTTATCCAAGAAGTATGGGGGAGAAATGTTTATTTCCGTTTATTTAAAAGGAAGCTGGCAAGAGTTAAATGCACTCAATCAATTGACAAGTATTTAAAATACCATGAAAAGGCTCCATTTGTAGTGATCAAACACATAATAGATGCTTAAAGTTCACAGGAAATATAAAACACACACGTGCATATGAAAAGTGTTACCTTGTGTGTCTGATTTATTTCACTTAACATATGTGAAGTATGTTCCTGCATCTGTTTTCCTATAAATGACACAAGTTTATCTTTCTTTATAACAGTGTAGTATAAGCTCAAGTACTACATGGTTCCTTTTATAAGAGAAACCCGAATAATAAATAAAAAGCAAAATAAAAGATAATATGAATTAGAGAGACAGATCTTTCCTGAATGGGAAGGAGATCAGAGATGGAGGAAGGGGGAGACAGAGAGGACGGGGATGTAAAAAGGAACTAAGATGTACTCTAAGTGCCAGCTCCAAAGGAGGAATGTAATCATTATACATGAAACACATGTACTAATAAAAAAGCTATTAGCAACTAAATGTTCTAATGTACAAAGCTTTCTCACACCTTTTATTTGATCCTCCAGACAGCATACTTTGCAGGTGAACAAACCACATTCAGAGAAGTGAGTGATTTAATAGCAAATAGCTTAGGAAGTAGCAGTTAAGGTTCAAATCCATAGTTTCTAATCAGCTTTTCTTTGGCAATAGTTCTATTTCCTAAAGGTGCGCTGCACACAGAAAAGAGGGGGGTATAAAATGACATCATTAGGAGGTGGAAGAATAAATGAAATAAGGATTCTAGTCATGGGATGTATTAATTTAGACAGAGTTCCATAGTTTGTATTTTCTTCTTTGTAAAGCACTTTCTACAGTTGCGAAACTGCTTGACTTCTGTCATAGCATTTCATAATGAAGTGCTCTTTAAAATATGAAATAAAATGCTAAGTTTTATTCCCATTAGAAACTAAAATAATCAATAATATCAATTACTTATATCTCATCAAAGTATCTTCCTTAGGAACATTCTAGATTGCAGGCAGGAGGTATGTAGGCGATATGGTATAGCCATACCAATTTGTAAATTATTGAAATAGTTCTCCTTTGTTTGATTAATTGGCTCCCCACTCCCTCCTCTAGACCTTTTCTAGGTCAGACCCGAGTGCTTGCCTCCTTGGAGCACCTCTAGAGGTCCCTCCTCTAGACCTTTTCTAGGTCCCTCCTCTAGACCTTTTCTAGGTCAGACCCCTGTGCTTGCCTCCTTGGAGCACCCCCAGCCAACCCAAGCAAGTTCTCTCTCTGTGTTTGCAACTGTCTTTCTAATATAGCCAGAGGCAAGTTACCAGCACCCACCTATGCTCCTATGATGGAGGCCCATGTGAGTAAAGTACCACTCTTCTTATGTACTGCAAGATAGTAACTCCAGGAAATGAAAACATGCTGCTAAGATAGAAATTTCACCAAAATGAGATGCTTGACCTCCAGGGATATTAATGCAGCTACAAGGAAGATGTAAGCTGGAGGGAACAGAGAACACTGGGAAGGTTGTTGATTATTCACAGTTTTTGGCAGGCGAACAACTAACCACTGCTGCAATTACCCAGAAATTTGTTTCTCCAATTCACAGCAGTTGGACTGGGAAATAGATACCTCCAAAGTCTGCTTATCCACTTTAAATAAACACTGTCTAAAGACCGGACATTTCAGAGACTCTGAACACCAGTAACAATTGCCTCAGGCTTAAAATTTGAGGGTTCCCCCAAATCAGTCAAATGAAAAGTGAAGATAATCCAAGAGAAAATACTAATGAGGTTTTCAGGGCAACAACATGTCTTATCCTTTCTCACTCAAGGATATGAAAATAAACCTGAACAAAATGAGCATGGCACAATGAAGATAGTCTATACCTTAAAAAGAGAGAGAACCTAAGTACAAAGATGCAAAAGAAAAGCCTGCATTGAGAAAGGTCTACTACATGAAAAGATAACAGATTATTTTGTTGGAATCTGATTTTTATTCTCCATAAAATTCAGTAAAAGGTGAAGTTTATGAAATAGTATAATGTTAATCTTTAGGTGCAATGGGAATTGACTGGATCTGGAAAATATCCAAAGGGGGTTATATTGCACAGAAAGACAAAAGTTTTAATGATGCAATTATAACAAAACTAAGTCATTCATCAATATATCATTGCAAGCTATGGATAAAAAGATAAGTAAGTCATTGATAGTGATCTTATACAGAATTAAATAGACTATAAATTTAAATACTTCAAGAATAGAAAAGACAAGAGCAAAAAAATTATATAATTAAAGAGATCTCAAATGGAAGACAGAAAATAAAAGTATATGTCTGAAATAGGTAATTTATTTCCTGTAGGAGAACAAAACTACCAAGAATTAATGTAAAATAGTACAGCTTTCAACTTGGGTAAAGCATTCTTTTGTTTTCCCAATAAATAAAATTCTTCCTAAGTTAAACAAGGAAATAGAGGTTACGCCTCCTGACAGATTGGAGGTTTAGTTTTAAAAGATTTACCTTTCTACATCATATTCTGGAGAAGATGTAAATTTCAAGAGAAAGAGAGAAGAACTGATCATCCTTGAGATGATCATAAGACAGCTAGGACTTTCCTCTTTCAGAGAAAAACTTCTGAAGTTGACCATGGAATTCTCTATAGCATTAAAAAGACTTTAAGAAAGTTTAAAAACAAGAAAGAAAAAAAGATAAAAAAAAAGCCTGAGAGATATTTTCAAAAATACAAGTGTTAAAAACAAATCACAGTACAGTGACCCATGTATCCCTATAGTGTTATTACAGTAGCACAATTCATATAGCTAAACGTGTCCTTTAGACCATCAACAGATAAATATATAAAGAAATGCACTGCTATACGATGGAGTACGACTTTACCATAAAGAAGGATAAACTTGAGTCATTTGTAAGATATGAACACACCTTGAGACCATAATGTTAAGTAAATAAATCAGACACACAAGCATGGTTTCTAGGAGAATCATAATAGATAAAGAAATAAATCAAAGATAGATAACAGGGAACAGGAAGATAGAACTTTTGCAAATGGGAAGGGGACCATGACATGGAGGGACCGTGGAGGGAAGGGAGAGGCAGGGGATAAAAAAAGAATTAAGATATGTTATGCACATTTATCAACTCCCCAAAATGAACGTAATTATGTATTGCAGACACGTACTAATTAAAAAGCCAAGTGGTGTCATCAAAGTCTTTGTATAGTCGTTATTATTTAAGAAATATGACGTGAGGAAATTATTCTTAGTAGTACCAAGTTTCAGAAGCTCTGATCTCCTGGAGTTCTTCCTAAAAATGCTAACTGTTTAACAGGCCAATCAAAAGAGGCCTGGGACCATGGTACACACCTGCAGTCCCAGTGACTCAGAAGGCTGAGGCAAGTAAGTGTAAGTTCTAGTCCAGCCTGGGCTACTGAGTGAGACCCTGTCTCAGAGAGGGCTGGGGATGGAGAGGAAGAGGTAGAGAGACATACAGAAAGACAGACAGAGAGACAGAGACAGAGAGATAGAAAGAGGGAGGGAGGGAAATTAACTAAATTAATTTTGTAAGTTATTAAAGCAAACATGACAAAACAATCTTAGAAAAAAAAGAAGAAATGAATTCTTTTTAAATGCAGAAATTAACAATTTAAGATAAAAGTTTTAAAGTAGAATTAATCAGTCCAAGAAGTAGATCTTCCATGAAACAAACCAATTAAAGTAACTACTCCTTATAAAAGGATAATTTAAAACAATACTAATACACAAATTTAAAATGAGAAAGGGAGTGTCAAAGTATAAGGATCCTTAAATCTATCATCCATCAGCCTATCCTAAGACTTTGAAAATACCAATGAAATATGTTTTTCCTAGAAAATTGCATTTTAAACATCAACTCAGAAGAAATATACACCAAGGAAGGAACTGAAAAATTCACTAACAAATCACTCAGCAAAAATGTGCCATATTAAAAAAAGACACTACTGTGCTATATAAACCCCTCTGGAACATAAAAATGCATGATGAGCTTCCCAGTTCACTTTCTTCTTCATAATCTCAATACCAAAACATAAAAATATGTAAAAGAGGAATTTGGGACAATTTCACCAATTGTCCCAAATTGTAATGGGGCAATTTCACCAACATAGGGCAATTTTACCAACATAGGCCAATTTGAAAGTCACAAATAAAACTTTATTGAATATATTATAACATTATATTTTAAAATTTGTTCACCATAATGCAAGATTGTTTTGTAACACAGCAAAAATCCCTACTGTTGTTAAGCTGGTAAGATAGCAAAAAAATAATTGAAAAAATATTCAATAAAAATAGTTGCCTCAATAGATGTGTCTTGGGTACTTTATTTCTCGTTGCTGGGACAAAATACCTGATGCCCAAAATTAAGGAAGGAATGGTTTATTTCACTTACAGTTTGTGGAGATTTCAGTCCGTACTTGGCAGATTATAAGGCAGAGT
>NW_004955404.1:45434272-45481774 GCF_000276665.1 Chinchilla lanigera | reverse complement strand
AAAGCCTGCCCCATGGCTGCATGAGGCTTTGGGGAGACACACAGACATAAACCATAACAAGATGTTAAAAAAGAATGTGTTCAATTCCCTGCACAGTAACAGACTTCCAAAAAAAAAAAAAAAAAATTGTACGAAAATATTTCAGATTTGGGAAATCTCAAAAAAATTATACAAAAAATTTCAGCAGTCAATAGTGTTAATTTATTATACTCCATCAATACACAGGGCTGAACTGCAAACTAAGATCAAGCTGACAACTGCAAGGCTACCCATTTCTTCTACCTGCCGAAGCTCCTTGATTCAAGTCAAAATCTTCCTCATATCTGTACAAAATAGACCCTCATGAAGGCCAACTGCAGTAATGCATCCTAGCACTGCACAGAAGTACTGCTAGGAATGCTCTTAATGGGCAGATATCCACTTTCAGGCCTCTCGGTATTATCTCAAATTCAAGTAGCTGCCTCACCAGGGTCACAAGTTTTCTAAAGCAGTCCACATTCTAGGCAGGAGTGTGAAGTCCTGCCCTTTATACTCAGAACAATTGTGAATGTAGGTCTACGGTTCTGGGAGTCCCTTTTGGGTCAATAGAGGCAACCAGCGGGACAACAGAGGCACACAACCTCTCCTTTCTCCCAGTCCTGCTTGCTTCCTGACATTTCACAGGTGTCCATTCTGTAGAGGCTCTTAGAAGCTTAACCTCCTCTCAGAGTCTGCTTCCTGGAAAAACCAACTTAGAATTTTATGGTGTCCAATAATGCTGTCTTGGGGCCAGAGATATAGCTCAGTGCCACAAGTGCCTGCCTGGCAAGTGCAAAGTCCTGAGTTTAATTTCTGGTACCATCCCAAAAAATTAAAAATTAAAATATTTCTAAAAAGTAATGCCTGCTTCAGTGCCTGGCTCTATCTTTTAGGCCAAACTACTTCTGGGGTCCCTGACTCGGAAAGGCTTCAAACACACAGACCTCAAGAACCACTTTAAAACTAGAGATTAATCTTTGTTCTACTTCTTTTTTTTTTTTCTGGTACCGGGAACCGAACTCACAACCTTGAACTTGCCAAGCAGGAGCTTTGCCACTGAGCTAAATCCCCAGCACCTTTGTTCTACTTCTAATGCATCACTTAGGTATAAATTTCTTCTACATAAAAAGGGGAAAGTTGATCTAAGAGATTTCTAAGCTCTTTCCCCGCTCTAAAATGTCAAATTATGAGTTCTACATATACTATATTTAGTTTCAATGTACACGTGTTTTGTATTATTTTCTAAATAACCTATTAATATTTTTACTGAATAAAAACAAAATCATCATAGTGTGATGCTGAACCTAGAATGTAATAAGGGAATCAAAAAATCAGAAGAGGAAATTAATATTATCTTCATTCATTCACCAACTCATTTATCAACCACTTTTTTTGTCTTTGTGTTGGAGAGAGGGCCTTGCTATGCAGTTCACTGAGCAACTATTATGTTCCAGGCATTGTGTTAAGTTCCAGAGTCAATAAGATATGTACCTTACCCTCTGGAATCTCATAGGTTAGTGAATAAAATAGATACTTAAAATAGCATAATAATAATAAAAATATATTAATGTAAATTCAACAGATACAATGAGTCCTGTTGGACTACAGAAAAATATACCCTTTTCCTATCATTGAGCTCAAGAATCACTCCCCAAAGAGGTTGACAGACCCTAAGGTAGGAAATTAAAACTATCCAGATAAAGAAAGGAGTATAAATAAAGACACAATCTCAAAATTCAACATGAGTTTTGGAGAACTTTCTAGTTCTTAGGCACTTGTTCTAGATACTTAGCTTGGGCCTCAAAGGATGATCAGAAGCAAAATAAGAGTCACTCAATCCATCCAAAGATCTTTACACCACAGGTAATTGTGACTCCCAGAGTATGCCCCACTTCTTCCTACATAGCTAAGATTAAAATCCTTAGATGTCAGGTATGGCTAAGAGATCTTGAAGCCAAGGTAAGTGGGTTGATTTGCAAATGTGTCCTGTGACGTACATTCAAAAATAGCAGAGGTTCCTGTATGACTTTGTCATTCCCTTGCAAACCTGTTCACCTTTGAAGAGTAAATTGTTACAGTCCTTCTAGGCACACAGAGGCACATAAAGATGTGGTGGAGAGACAGAAAAGGGCAAGGAGTAAGGGATGGTGTCTGGCAGAGAGACTCTGAATCCTGACCCTGATTCAGTTAGATCAATGTTACACATTGGACCACTACTGGCGATTTCTGCTAAAGAACCAGTTCTGATTATTAAAAATGGAAATGATAAACATTGCATGATTTTAGCATGCACTGACATGGACAGATGGCTAAAAGCAGATAGATCGTCTTGGTAACTGTGTAGACTATGAAGTAGCAGTGGAGAATGCAAATAGGAAACTGTTCAGCTGTCCAAGGGAGGGACAACGAAGGCCCTAAATAAGACAGTGACGTGATGGGAAATATGGTAAAAACTTTACAGTAAGATTTGCATGACTTGCTAATTAATTTTATGGCAGCGAAATGAAAGATGTGACGAACTTATAGATGACACTTCTTTGAACATCCACAACTAGACAAAACCTCAGGATACATGACATGAATGCTCTATTATTTAACAGCTTAGAAAAATCTTCTGCAAAGGGCAAAGAGGATTTAGTGAGAAAGGCCAAATCTCCTGCCTACATATACAATAATAGCTGCATTTTACCTGCTTATAAAAATGTTCAGTTTCATTAAGCTTTACTTTAGATTGTTAGACTATACCCCAGAAAAGAAAAGTGATGCTGAGATTCAGAACCATAGTGATGTCAAAATTTATTAGTGTTGTCTTTAAGTTTTTAAATTATAATTCTAAGCTAAAATGAGCTCAAAATTTGGGGAACTTAAATTTATATAATTCTGAGGGATGACTTTTTTTTTAAAAAGTGAATGAATAAAAGAGTGCATAGTGTTATGGCTTGTGTCTAGATGTCCCCCTAAAGCTTCATGTGGTCATAAGTGGAGCTTTGTCAGAGGTGTCTGGCTCTAGAGTGTGTGATCGCTTCATGGCACATTGCTAGGATTAAGATGTGAGTGCTACTTGCCCTAAGTAGCCTGGATAAGACATAAGGGATAGAAAGAGCTACTGTTGCTCCCTTGCTTGCTTTTGCTGTCTTCTGCCTGAAATGAATTGTTTATCCTATGTGATGCGGATCTGCCATGCCGCCCTGCCTTGAAGCCAGCCAACTATGGACTGAAAGCTCTCCAAACTGTAAGCTAAATAAACTCTTCATTCTTTAAATTTGAGTGTCAAGTATTTTGTCTCAGCAATGAGAAAAATAAGTAACACACATATAAAAATCAGCTTTTATTTATGAAGAGGAAATGATAGATATTTTAAACAGTAAATAACACAAAAATCCAGAAAATTTATGATAAATATTTATTAGTTACCTGCTTAATGTCTCCCTATAATACTTTCCCCACATTCTGTGCGTAAACTAACACAAAGCATGTAAATTGCTGTGATGTATAAACTGCAGAAAAGGAATCTTTATATAGAACTACAGTCACTAGCCCTAGGAAATGGAGATGCATTGCAATATTCTGATCAGAGAAGAAGAAGCAGACATATATACTTAATGGGGAATGTGACTGCTCAGTGTGATGCCTGCCTACCTCACTTCTCCTTTCACCCACTGTGAAGTTCCTTGCACTTCTACAGCTCCAGGAAGATGGAACATTGAGTACAATACACCCTCCATCTTCTCAGGGCTGACCCTTGAACAGGCCTTCCTATCAACTGTCATCTCCTGCATAGTGGCCTTTGAACAGTGGACAAGCCAGACATCTTAGTATAGTAACATCATACTCTTCACTGGTAGTGTTTTGTAAATTTACAACATTGTTAAATTTGAGAAAAGTAATCAAATTTCTTTCATAAATGACTTGGAATATTTCAGGAGAGTTCATGTTTCTGAGCAAATGATTAATATTAGTTTCTCTTTGGATCAGTAGCACTTGTCAGCCAGTGTCTCACGGACATCATCATGACATAGTGGTATATTTCAATATTTTTTATTTCTAAAGAGAATAAAAAGTAATAAAAAAATTAGAAATTATATGAACTTCACTGAAGAAGATGACAGGAATATATTACCATTATCAATGTTAGAGTTTACATGTTACCTTAGGAAAAAGTGAGTAAGACAGCTGCACAAGTTTAGTTGGACAAAGCCATTTCTGAAAGAAGGAAAAACAAAAGCAAAGTCTGTCTCTGCATCCACAAAGAGGCTGTTTGGGTACAGTGCATTATATAGATCAGAAAAATAATCTAGAGCCAGAAGGGAGTGGAAAATATCATCAAATTCGAGCAAGAGACTGATCATCACCTAAAGTACATGTTCAAGAATCCAGGGTTGCTGGAAATCCTATGTCACTCATAAACCAGCCAGAGAAACTTTTTCATGTCCTTTGCAAAGCAGATACCAATAGGAACCAGATACAGATAGTATTTACTGTGGAAATGTTCATGGAAAATAAAGAGGGGAGAGACAGAACACAGGGAGAGTTTTTCAAGTCATGGTGAAGGCCTGGCCAGAGAGAGGCAAGAAAGGAAGCATGGCTGGAAAGACTCTTGGACTGCAGCAGAGTTTTGAGAAACTTTCTACCCAAGGACAAAGAGTGCTCATAAAAGGAGATCTACACTGGCAGGAGTTGGCCAGCTCTACTACTCTAACCGTAGTTCATCATTATCCAAGAGTAGACCAGGGAAAGTGTGTTTGGTGTGGTCCTGTGATGGTCCTCAAGGTGTAGTCACTGAGGGAAGCGTTCCAGGATGTTCTCTAGAAGAAAGTTCTGAACTCTGCACCTTCCAAGGTTGGCCCACTGCCTGTAACTTATCTATGGAGGTAACTGCTGAGCACATAATCCTATTCAACAAACTCAAACTGCGTGTATGCCATTCACATTATCTTTAGTCATATAATGACAAAAAAGTCTTGCCCCACTTTAATGTCAGCAGAAATCAGAGGAAATATGAGAAGAAAAAGATACAGTGAAATGACACCATGGTCTTAACTCATTTAAGATAAAATAATTTTACAAATTTACAACATTGTATCTTTATGTGAAAAGATTGCTGGAGCTCTTGTCAGGACACTGAAAGAGACCCACATAAACAAGGATCCTAAAATGTAAGATCTTCACAGATATCTACCTCTGATTCTGCAAGTGTTAATGATTTCTTTTTATTGGACCTATGCTACTGTGTGATTACATCCAACTCCTAAATCCCCCAAACTCTCGGCTAACTAAAACTGCCATACAATCAACAGACCTTGAGAAATAGAAGAGCTACCTGCTCTTATAATACAAAATCACTAAGTGTAATGGGACCAGCAGCTCCCATTTTTCAGCTTGTACCAGAGCTTGTGCCTAAGAGTCCAATTCAGGGGAGAAGACTGGACACATGCAGTAAGGACATTCAAGGTAGTGGCAGTTTTCAGTATGGTCATATAAGAGCCATGAATAATGTAAATCCATAGGTGACAATTTAAAGAAGGAAAAAAGCAATCAAAATTATGATTCAAACCAGGCTAAGGGGCTAACAAGATCTAAAAGAGCAACTCAGTGTTCTAACCAAAAGACTATGAGCTGGGACAAGCCCATAGTGTTAGGAGAGGGAGTAGAGGCTAGGGAAGCAAACCAGGAAGCCAGAGCGCCTCATCAGCAGACTGACTCAATCGGTGTGTAGTGAGGATGAGCAAACTGCATTGTGGATTCCTTATCCCCAGATGTCACTGCTAGGGAGGAACTGTTGAAGCACTATCACAGGGTCCACACTGCCTCCAGGATTTAGTCTGGGAAGACAGACTTTTATTATCCACTCACAGCCAAACAGGGAAAGGCAGCAGGAAATTAATGGAGAATGACATTAATGTTGGCAAGAGTCTGTACAAGGACTAAGCCCCAGAGCTCTAAATATCCTGAGCACCATGCCCATAATGTCCAAGGACTAAGTAAAGGGAGAGCTTAGCCAGCGTGAGACCCTGAGGTGCACACATAGAAGGAGAGATACCAGAGAAGCGTAAGGCAGCAGTTGTATGTGTACACAAGCATGGGCATTTTATTAATACAAATTTAGATGCAAGTAAGTCAGAAAATAACTTTGGAGAAGTCAAGAGAAAACACAAATAATGAGAGAGAAATGCCAGAGTTCCTCAGGAGAGTCAGAGACAAGTGGCCTTTTGCAATTACAGCATTTGTATAAAATCCAGATGTAAGAAGCAAAGCTAACACATCTTTAAGTCTAAGTATCTCTTTCTTACAGAGGGTTAATTTATATCCCAAGATTCTGGTTACTGGTCTCATGTTTCCCCTAAAAAACAACTTAGAACCTACAAGTGGGCAGGAGGAATTAGGGATTCTTTCCAAGTATATAAATTATTTATCACTTTATTTCATTCTCCTTTTACCTTCATTGGGATGCTTCCAAATTGACAAAGAAACCTATTTAGTGTTAATTGATTACCACTCTAAATTCATTGAGATTGCAGCAGTAACAAGCATCCTAAGTAGTTCAGCTAAGATTAGCTTTCTCACATCACAGAGAAAGAGGCGAGATGTGGCCACGTCAGGCTTTCCTCTCAGACAGTGGACTTCCAGCCTCAAGTGCACATGTTTTGAAACTCAGTACAACGGTCTTGATTTGTCAGAACAACAAGCTAAAATGCAGACTGTCATCTTCGCAGTGGAAATTGGAATTAAGTGTGAAAAAGAGATTTGGTTTTTTTTGGTCCTACTACATGTCATATTAAAACTCATGATAGAATATCTGTTGATAGAAAACATTACCTCTTTATTCAGATTTACCTCCACACACAAAAAACAAGCATTCACTTTTGAAGTGAATTTTTAAAATGCAAAAGAACCTAGTGCTATGTAGGAGTATGGGAAAATGCTAAATTTTAAATGTTTTTTGAAAGAAATAACTTTGTGCTATTATTCATTCAGTAGTAAGAATTTACTGTAGAAATTGCTTCTCCACAAAATGGAGAATATTTCATAACAAAGCTGCAGTTAATTATAATAAATCCAGATGTCAGAGGTAGAAAAGAATCAAAGAAAAAAATAATTTAAATTAATAGAATTAAGAACGTTGACCTGATCTACAAGAATGACAAGTCACATTACAAATATTAACATAAATTGATTCATTCAATAAATATGAACTAAGTTCCTAGTTCAAACCAGACATGGCGCTAATTGTAAGCCAAACTGACAAATGCCTGTGTCCTCATTGATCTCAACATACGTGGCAGAAGAGAGGATGTGGTGAGACAGACGATTAAAAGGTGTATTATTGCTTGATGATGAGTGCTATGGAGAAAATTGCTGCAGGAAAAACGGAAAGAGCCTGAGAATAGTGTTGTTACTGAACTGCAAGAGGTCCAAAAAGGCCTTTCTGACACAATGACATTTCAGCAGAGACATCAAGAAAGTGCGGAAATACACAACTGGCTTATTCGAAGAAGAGGATGCTGTTCAGAAAGAACAGCAAGCAAAAGAACAATAAGCAAAAGCTCTGACAGGAGAGTTTGTTAGCACGGCGGAGCTAAAAGGCGGCCAGTGTTGTTGGTGCAAAGTGGATGCCAGGGAAAAGTAGAAAATGATGTAGTAGCGATCAGATCCGAACACAGCCGGGACAGTATTGTGTCCATGTCACATTTTCTATCATAAAGGGGCCAACCCAGCTCCTCTACACAAGTTGAACCAGAGGATAAGGTGCAGGCGATGGTCAGGGGGACGCCTCCGGAGGTCACCGAGGTAAGGTGAAGGGTGCTGCTGGGAGGTGGCCGTGGAGGTGCACCAATAGCCAGATGGGAATGGCAGACTGCATTTCTGTTTCCCTAGAAAGAGTCAAGGGCAGCTGAGGTTCAGGTCTCAAACGGCCATCCACTAAGGAAGAGAGGACTGCTGCAGCAGCTGGGGCAGGCTGCAGAGGGAGCAATTAGGAGTTTTGTTTCATCATACCAAAATTGAAACGACAATCAGAAATACAAGGGGAGATGGTGTGTGTGTGCTCATGCATGATTCTTGGTTTTGTTTTGTTTTGTTTTTTTTGGTACCGGGAATCAAACTCACGACCTCGTGCTTGCCAGGCAGGCGCTATGCCGCTGAGCTAAATCCCCAGCCCTTTGTGCACGTTCCTTCACTGGTCATATTACTGAGAAAAGTTATTCTTCACACTAGCAAAAATTGAAATCACATAGTGAAAGGAAAATTTCTGCAGACGAGAGGCTTGAGGCAGCACGGAGGGACTGAAAGACTATGAAGCTAAAAAGTCACAGAGCCTTTCCCGGAGCAGTCCCAGAAAGTCGGCAGACATTCTTTAGAGAAGCTGTAGTTTCCTGTCTTCCAAACAAGGAGTATGACTAAACTCCACGAATGCATGACTCAACGCTACCAAATTCAAAGAGAATATAACTTCCCCAAAATCATTCCCCACCAATAAAGCCCCAGCAACTAAAAAAGTTATGCTGTGGACAATGACAACTTCCTCTTTTGGAAATCAGGGCTTGTTTTAGACCGACAAGAGACAGCTCACAAAGTCCTGTGTTCTTCGAGAGCGCACAGTGTGGCAGGCGCCTACAAGTAGCACACCTCCTAACTTCAGTCCCAGCTTCTCAGGCTGGATCTAGATAACTTTGCTCACACACACAGAACTGTGCCTACTGTCACTATTCATGAAGGAAAGGAAATAATACCGTTCTCACAGAATTTCTCTGAAGATAGAAAAATTAAAAATCATGTAACATGGAATATAATGTAATATGATTGAGAATATATGCTATATTTATAGTACAACATAATTTTTAGTTCCAGCCTTTCCTACTCCAGGCCTTGAGGAGAACAGGACAAGAACTAAGCCCTTTAGTGTGAAGAACTGATGAGTCAGGTAGCTAAATGAGTGAGCTCTCCACAGTCTGAATTAATTTGCACAATGGGAGGCCAAGATAGCTCATTTTTAGCATCTATTATATGCAAAGTATTTTGTAAACATTGGTCAAGTTAATCTCCAAAACAAATATCCTGGGTAAATATTTTCATCACACGGTATTTTACAAATAAGGTTAAGAAATTTAGGGAATTCACACAAGAGCCTACAACCAGTAATTGTTTCTTTAAAAGTGCTTGATTTGAAAACCACTCTCCTCTTCATCATTTTGTCTCCCTTGAGGCTGTTTCCCACCCTGACTCTGTTGACTGGGGCTGCTTTCTACGTGAAGATGGGACCAAGTCACTCGTCTAAGAATAGTCTGTGACCATGACCTGTCTAGACTTTGGCCTGTCTGTGTCTCTCTTCTCTGAGTCTTACATGCCATTGTGCTCTGTCTGGACTTCAGTTTTTATGATCAAAGCCACTCTTTAAATCAGTGTTATTCCTGATCAGTCACCTAGGCACGTCTGCCGCTAGCAGTCTAGTCTACAAATCTAATCAACCCTCTCCTTTGACCATTATTATTCAACCTAGCAGGAACATTGAAGTTATCTTTAAGTATTACCCCCAAGTCACTCCTTACATGTAATCCATCACCAAGTTCTGTTATGTCTGCATCAAAAATATGTCTTGAACCTTTCCACTTCTTTTTCCATAACTGTCATTCCACTCTGAGTCAAATTCTTCAGTTACCTCTCACCTGAATTCTACAACAGCACCTTTAACATTTTCTTCAGTCTTTCTTCCCCATCGCATTTGATTCTCCATGTAAAGTAAGATTTTTAAAAGCGGAACCTAATTATATGCTCCCTTAAAATATTTCCTTTACTTTCACTACCCTTTTCTGTGTGTGCACGCATGCCAGCATATGTAACCAGCTTCTTCCTCCCACGTTCTTTCCCTTGGCCAAGCTAAGGCTGCTTCCTTTCATTTCTGGAAGAGACAAAACTCCTCCCTGTCTGAGACTCCTTTTTTCCTTCTTGGTCACTTAGGTTCCTGCAGAAATATTATCTTTCTATCTCTCTACCCATTTCAATTGCTTTAATGCAATTCTCTATCTCTAATTACAGAGTTGATTGCCTAGAGAAAGGACAAGAGCCTTCCAGGCATGGTTAACAGAAAATATGGGCATGTGGAAGGATCTTGACCTGAGGTTGAAAAGAGCTAATGTGTGTTTGAGAAAGTGAAGGAAAAAGAAAAAAAAAAATCAAAGACAGTCTTGTGTCTCCCTGCCTGATATATAGAAATCACTCAGTATATGTGCAGGACATGACTTAACGCCTATGAAATTAAGGGCAACAGCTACTCCAGACACTATTAATTAATATTTACTCAGTTTTCACTTTCTTCAACAGCACAGAATATAACTGATATTTTGCACAGACTCTTGTATATAACTACCTCCTATAATAACAGTTTACTTGTAGGCACTGATGCTTGCCCATGGATAATTTTATAATCTTTCAGACTGAATTTTCATGTAATGAATCTATGACCTATTTCTTGAGTCCATAGCACCCATCTCCCAGCTTTGTTCTCCATAGCCTGAAATGTCAAATAGCCTCACTTTCACTAACAGAACTCCTAAAGTCAGGATCTTGGCACTTATTTCTATGACCCTAACAAAGACCTCATGAATAATTTATTGATATTACAATACTCATAAGACTGACTTTTTAAATAAAATATATTTCAAGTGTCTGCATTTGTTCAACCCAGAACTGTTATATGTACAATAAAGTCTGCATTAATTTCAAAGACATAAAGCAGTAAATAATATATTTTAGAATTATGCTAAATATAAAATACAATCAATATGAATATTAAATAAATTATTAATACTAAACACTTATTTTGTGTCTAAATTTGTGCTACATTATTTCACATATCTTTAGTATTAGAGAGAAGATACTATTACATAAAATCTACAAAAGATAAAAATTAGGCTCACTGAAATTAAGAAAAGATTTCAATGACACAGAGCTGGTAAGTGGCAAAGCCAATTTCCAAGTTTGTGTTTATGGTGTCAGAACATAAATAAATATACCTATTCTAGTCATAAAAGTGATCAATTACTCATGTATTCGTGAACATTAAATGCTGCAGAAAAATAGCCCAGATATTTCAGTCACTTATGGCAGTAAGCACTTATTTATTTCATTTCTGAATCTATGTGTCAACCAAAATTCAGCTCATTTTGACTGGTATTACTTCTACTCTACCGGATGTGGGTGAACTCCAAACCATGTGTAAATTCAGGTCTGTCAATTTCTTCATCCTTCTAAGGCAGGTAATGTCTACAGCCAAAGATGGAAGCATAAGTGGCTAAGATGAATGGTACCAGGAAACCACACCATGAGCTGTAGTCTACCAAACTCATGATAAGTGATCAGAGAAGGATAAAAGAAAATAGACAAAGTAGTATGGTTTTGGGGGATCCAGTAAGGTCAGAGCTCTTGTAACTAAAACAAAGACTTCTATGGACTGTTCAGTATTTATTGGATCTTTAACATATGGGGGGGGGTTCAGGAAAGTACAGGGAATGGCTGAGGCAAAAAGAGCAATACCTTGAGAGAGTAAAACAAAGACATTCTAAGCAGTTAATCTTTATTTAATGAAAAAACTGTTTGATCTCTAAGGTTGATAATATTGCCCTTGAAAATTTGAGAGACAGTCACCATATCCAGCTGTCATGCTATCTTGACTTCAGAGTAGTCACAGTGTCACAGACCATTACAGATCGCTACTGTGACTATTGGCATGGAGAGTTCTATTTTTGTGTGCCAGCTACTGGCTCCTCAGGCTAGTCACTTAGGCATGGGACAGACTCATAAGTTAATATAGAAAAGCCAAGTGATTAATTCTGCAGCCTCCTCAGCATCACTTCAAAGTAATCTCCATCAGAACATGATAGCTAAAAACATCTGCTTATTACCACATTGCATTGGCCAAAGCAGTGTACATGTCCAGATCCAATGTCAAATCAACAAGAAAATAGATTTCATTTAGTTGACTGAGATGCAGCAAAGTTACAAAGAAAAATAAATAAATGTATACCCTATATATGAGAGAATAAAAACTAGGAGCAATAGTGTAATCTACTATAGCATTCACACTTCCAGACTTTGAGTTCAAGCAGCACTTTTGGATCCAATTACTTAAAAGATAAATATATTAGATCAATTGTTTTGAAACTAATTTATCAACAAAAATGCTTTTTCTGAAATGCATGCTTATCTACAAAATTAAAGGTAAATATATACAACTGTTTTGAGAATACTATTAAACAGAATTTACCAGAACAGAAGCTGAAGATTTCAAAACTTCCATGTTCAAAGAAAAACTGATTAATAAAAAAATAATTTTTAAAACTGCCATATCAATAATCATTAGCTATTAAAATTTATCATAAGGTATAAATTTATAGGTCTCACAAAGATATCAAAAATCAATGCAAAAATAATTAAGAATTTATAATTTTACTTAATATGATATATTAAAAGAAAATTTTCAAATTCATAAGTGTAAAAAGGCTAGGAAATATCTTGATACAGTTGTCCATATTGCAGTGTCTCTGAAAAAACAAGAAAGTTACCCCTCATAAAAAACTTATCAAAGATGTTAGGTACAATTTTTAAATTTTTTGAATGCTGTGCCGGGGATTTAGCTTAGTGACTTGGTGCCTTCCTGGCAAGCGCAAGGTCCTGAATTCAATTTCCAGGACCAAAAAAAAAAAAAATTTGAAAAAAGGATTTAAAAAAAGGATTGAAAAAGAGAAACACATACACAAAATAACTTAATTTCTAAAGCCAAATAAAGCAAAATTTAGCAGAAGAACAAACAAAATATAAATATGAATAAAAATCAAATGACAGTTCATATCTATTGGAAAACTAATAAGTAGATAACAGGTTAAAAAATGCATCATATTATTTGGTGCACATCATTCCAAAAATCTTATTGGTACCCTATTGACATAAGGGAAAGGAAGGGAAGGAGGGAGGGAGGCAGAAAAAGAGAGAGAAGAGAAGTGAGGAAGGAAGGAGAAGACAGATGAACAGAAGAAAGAGGAGAAACAAAGCTAGAATCATAACAATGCTACTTTTACCAAACAAATATTAAATTTTCTTCAGGTTTTCCAGAGGA
This sequence comes from Chinchilla lanigera, assembly GCF_000276665.1. Taxonomy (NCBI): domain Eukaryota; kingdom Metazoa; phylum Chordata; class Mammalia; order Rodentia; family Chinchillidae; genus Chinchilla; species Chinchilla lanigera. The sequence goes on along the minus strand of NW_004955404.1, from coordinate 45,468,648 downwards.
GAGAAAAAGTAAAATGCAACTAAATAGAATGGTGAACTTTTTAAATTTTTCTTTTATCACATGAGATATTAATATTTTGAACATTAAATTAGTTCTAAATTTTTAAGAGATCAGAATCATACTATTTAACAATGCATGTTAGTTTTAGAAGTACATACTGGTGCTCTACTAGAAAAGAGGAAGAAATTCATCTGCTTTCAATCTTTCCCACCTCCTGATTTTTAAAAATTATATTCACTATGATCTACATGGTTTGTATTTCCCAACCACATTTTCCACAGGCTCAGACTAGCCAAAGTCACCTTCTTGCTATTCCTTAATCCTGTGTAGATCATCCCTGCCGTAAATTCTTTTCACTCATTTCTCCCTTTTCCTAGCACACACTGCTCACAAATATTTGCCAGGCTGGCACCTTTTTATTATCTAAGTCTCAGATCAATGTCACCCTCTCAGAAAGTCTCCCTGACTGCTGACCCTCAAGATACTCAACAGTTTCGCTCAACTCCTCTACTTAGAACTGTGGATACTTGTGAGAAAAACTGTAGTCTGCTTTAGACTACAGAAGCTTCATGTCAGATACCAGCAAGTTCTCTTGTCTCAAGCTAGGCACCAAGGACTTGGGAGGTGTGCTTAATATTTTGCAGTTCAGAGTTGTCTGTCTTCATGGCATAGTAGTCGTTGTTAAGGAGTTTGCCCCCATTTTTCTTTTTGTTGCCGATGCATTTTTAAGAAAAGAAATTTAATTAAAAATCTTCTTCCTCAACATCATCAATTTTCATTCTGCATATATTTCACACAGTAAACATTTCAATTTCTTTCTCTAGTATGCTTAAAAAACTGAACTTGAATAAAGAAATAATGATAAAACCTAAGCAGTGGGAACCACCACTATCCCTGCTAACTGCAGATGCCTTTGGGAACTTACTGAAGAACACATTCTCTTTTTCCATAAAAAATTGAATAATCAGACTGATAAATAGAGTCTCCTGAATGCCCATTCATGGACTCCTCTGAGAACAATGGGCCACATGGGAGGAACCCTGAGTGAATACAGATTTTAAATCTGATTGCTCCATATCAATATTTTGAACTGCTATTCTCCAACACAAGAAGTAACTTTGATAAAATGAATGATTTGAGCCAAAATAAATGCCATTACAACCCACTAGGAATTTTCTATGACAGTACGTTAAGATTGGAAAAATGTTAACAATAGTTCTTGGCACATTTGACAAATACATTAAACAAATAAAACTATTTTGAAACAACCCCAATCTCTTCTTAACTACTCATGACATATGGATGTCACATAGTCAAGTTACTAGTTGAATAAAATACAGTTCTTCTCATTTCACAATATCTATTCTTCACTTTGGTTCTTATTTACACTCAGTTTCTCATACCAGAGAGACAATGCAATATTTCCAGATGAGTCCTTGCTATTTCCCTTGTGGAATAGGTAGTAATTGTTCAAAAGGTAAAGGGAGCTACGGAGGGGGGAGAGGGAAAGGAAGGAAAGAAAAGAAAAAAATGAGAAAAGATGGGCAACATGGAAATAAAGCTTTGTGAATAGGAGGGGAAGAAGGGTTGAAAGCAGAGGAGGGGAACAGGGAAAAAAAGAGGGACCAAGTCATGTGTAGGTCATGTCCAGGTACACATTCCCTATGATGAATGCGATCAATATGTATACATAAGTTGGACGAATAAACTTAATAAAAAATGCATGTCTGGAAGCATATTCCAAATGCATAATACCATGCCAAGGAAGAGTGGGAACTAAGCTAACCCACACTTGTGGGGATTTTATGACTGATCACAAGGACATGGGAGAAACCCAAGCAGCACAGACCTAGATTTCTGTGAAGAGTTTTGAGGGCCCTGCAAGTGTGGGTCTCTGTTTTCCCCAGTCCAAATTTCCTCCTTTCTTAACTTTTCTTCCAAAGAGTCTAAGTAGCAGGGAGGTGGAGTGAATATAACACACTGATGTAAAAAGGAAAGCAGGGGTACACGTGAGTCTGCTCTCAGAAACAAAATCTCCCTAATCTACTCATGTAAAAGCAGCCTTTGTTCCATTAATGGTATTCCTCATATTACAGGACAAAGCCCCTTGAGTTCCCCCAGACAGTTCCCAAAGTGACGGCAATAAAGTGTCTGATCTCTTCTAAAAAATGTGCACATTTTGTTCCTAATTATAATCCCACTAACAAAGGTAAAGTCCTATCGCCAAGGTGAAGTTCATGTAACTCTGGTGAACAATTGAACAATGCTGAGTTCTTTTTCTTGATTTTGATTACACGCAGGCTTGGGTTAATGTCAGCCCTCTCTGGCTTTTTTCTCACAGTCTTGCCTTCCACTTCTTCAAGATCTGTAGAACTTGCAGGTTCATCTCTCTGGTCCACGCTTCTTTCTTAATTTCTCTCCATTTTGAAAAGTTTCTAAAATTTGTCTCATTTATTTTCTTTAAAAAGACCATCATTCAGTTCTACCCTTTGAAATTTGCTTAGTTCAATTTTTCTGCATTTTATACCTGTATTAAAATACAATACTAGTTGAAGAATGAAGCCCTCTTTCATTGAAATTTTTACATAACACTATAGAAAATATCAACACAATTTCTGCACACAGTGACATTTCCTTAGCCTAATACAATTGCTGGATACTGAAACTCATCTTTGACCACAATAAATGTCCTTATGATTTCTCCTTATTCTATTTCTTGTTACAAGAACATTTTTGTTCAAGAAAATCCTAAAGTTTTTTTTTTTTTCCAAAATGGGCTAATGAACCCTCACATGGTAGCTCAGATGTTGATACCACTCAAATCAAAGGTACCTTTTCCATACGTCTTCATATCATAAAATCTGGGCCTATGTGGTCCCTTTGACCATCAGTAAATTAGCGTTACTTAACTAACGTGCAAGAAGGACATAAGAGGAATTTTTAACTGACAAATGCACTAGAACTGGATTTGCCTCAATCCTTTCAACTTTCCCTTGACCCTATGTAGTGAATTGACAACTAGTGGTCAACTTATAGCCCCCAGCTGAACTGAGTAAGCATGGTGCTGGATATGGGAGGCCCACCTGAGGACTGTTGCCAACAGCATAAGAGGCAGAACTGGCAAAGAAGTTAGGAGCTGAGGAGGCTGTTGGGAGCTAAGAGAGGCTGTAAGGAGCTGTTGGTTGTTTTGGAGGAGCTTGTCGTGCTGACTTTCCTGATGAACTTGGCTGTTTTCATCCTGTGAGGAGCTCGGGACCTTGTTGGCACTGAGAATGGCTTTGGTTCACTTTGAGGGAGCTCTGGTCCTCACTTTGAGCATTGCTTCCTGGCTCCAGAGGGGAAGATGGTGCACTGCTGCGTTGGCTTCCCTGATGGGAACTCGGCCATCCTGATCATCTGAGGAGCTCGGGACCTCACTGTTGCTGAAGATGGCTGTGGTACCTTTTGGGGAAACTCTGGTTCTTCTGAATGTCAATTCCTGGCTCTAGTGCAGATCCCTCAGCCTGTTAGCACAGATCCTTCATCCCATTGGCACAGACTTCCTTGATTCCACCACTGACTTTTGGGCCTTTCAAGTGCAGCTCTATAAAACAGGCGTGCATGAGATGTTGTTATGGGCTCTAGGCCTCCAGGTGGACTCGTGGGAGGCATTGTTATGAGCTCTAGGTCTTCAGCAGGACTCATGCAGGACATTTCCATGGGATCCAGGCCCTCAGCTGGATTCCTTGGTCTTAATGTGTGAACAGATTTCCCTCAATCTCTTGTGTATCATTCTTTGGGTTACTATTATAAATAATCTTATAAAATATGTGTCCTATATTATCTTGTTCTCCCTTGCAAAAGTAATCCCCAAAACCAATGCACCCTAGCTGTATCAGAAATTTTTGGCTTAACATAGCCAGATATATCACCCACATAACATTCTATAACACTCCCCAGCTCTGTCCCCACGAGGTTCCAATTATTAAGAGACCATAAAAATAATACAAAAGGTCACTCAATTTAGTTACACAAAACTCAGAAATATCACACACACCACCCACCATATCCAAATGCACTCTATGTTCATAAAATCCTTACTGTAACATTGCAAAATAATACAGCTAATAGTACAGCGCTACCTACATTTTCAAATTATACCTCCTGTTCTTTTTATTCCCTCCAATAAACTGTGTGCCACCATATTTATTCATTCATCACAGAAAACTAATGAGAGTATAAATGTAGCCAGTGATGAAAAATAAATGCCCAGTGGCTAATGTAGGTTATGTATTAAGACGTGGGCTATATCCAGGCAGGTTATTTCTGTGGGGACCTCATCCTCACAGATCCTCCAGCAATATATGGTGTTACACAACAGATTGCTCTGTCAGGGCTTCTGCCTCTGAATTCCAGGTGTGCTCGATTTTTGCATCTGTTACTTCACAAATGCATCAGACTTGAACAGCAAACCATATGGCTTCCCTTACCGGACCTACTTTCAATCACAAATATGCACAAATTACTGGCACCGAGGCTGGTGCCATCTGAAAATGCCAAGAGTGAATGGTGTTGGGTTGGGTGCACAGACATAACTCAACATGAGTACAATAGCCCTGAATGTACTGTCTGGTGCTTCCCAGCTGACCCTGATCTATGGCATCTAGATAACAAATGTGCTCATTTAGAATAGCCTGTTCAGTTACTGCTCTGTGCTGGGAATCAAACAAGTTACAAATAGCCCCAAGTCCACATACAGTAGTGACACACAGTAATGGTGTCATTATCAGGCAATAATTCTATGCCTATCACTGACTCCCACTGGCAATAAAAATGATAGCCTATAGCAAAGTGGCCACTAACAGACACCAGCAAGGGGACAGCAAATTACACTTAGTCCTTAGATTATATCTTCAATTAGTTTTGTGTGTGAAGGTAAATCTCCTTGTGTGTGTGTGTGTGTGTGTGTGTGTGTGTGTGTGTGTCTTAATGATGCTGCTTAAATGTATGTTTCTGGTCAGTGTTCCCTTGGCAAAGAAAAATTAAGAGAAACAAAACAAAAATGTTCATTTTCCTAAGAATTCTTTTCTGGCATCACCAGCTGATGAGCTATCGCGAAGTGTGTTTTCACTGCACAGCATTTCTTTTTATGACAGTCATGAATCTCCAAACATTCCCTCAGGACAAGATGTTTTTTGAGAAGGGAACTCTCTGAAAGCCAAAAGCACTGCAACATCCCTGTATACTTCCTGCAAACCATGGAAAAGTATTCAGAGAAATCCACTTGAAATTTCCAAGCACAAGGAATAGACATTTTTGACCCTGCTTATTTATAGTGCCCTAAGAGAGACTTTTCTTGAGATTGTTAAAGTTGTTTTTACACCTCTAATATCAAGGTCTTATCATAAACACTGTTTGAAGGAATTTCAGATTATAAGGTTTTTTTATTCAACAAAACCAAAAATTCACGGTGCCCTACTGGTGCTTTTACAAATTCCTTATTGACTTTGCAAATAGTAAATTGTTAGCAGAGCAAAAGTGTGGGACAGGCACAAATTAACATTATTTAACAATATTCAAAATCAGTTTAATTTTATGATTAGAGAAAGATTACAAATATCAACACAAAGAGAAAGAAGAGATATAAAAGTTCAAAAGTGGAACCACAGCCAACACCACTAGAAAGTATCAGTTTTTATTACCCTAAGATTCCTAAGGTGTTTGATCAGTGATTCGAGCTTAGTGTTTATCAAACTAGCAAGTATCATAGGACTAAAGTTTGCCTGCATCTTTTGGTTTTCTCAATTTCTCTTTGCTTGCTACTGTGTGCTGAGGTTGGCTGTATTTTAATATTATTTACAAACTTGTTATCAACTAAGGCAATGAATTCTACAGTCAAGAGCATCATATCCTTTCTTTCTTTTGGCCAATTGTATTGATTTAGTTCTTTTTCACTGGCAGATAAATTCAGTTTACCTAGAAGCAATTATCTAGAGGGAACATTAATAAGATCCATAAAATATAAAGAGTTTGCTTTAAGCGCCTGGTTTATCATTTTAAAAGATTTTGAGACATTTCTTATTTATGTAGGGCCAAAAATCTCTTTGGCCACACCTTGTTAATCTTGAAGGCAATATCATAATTTGCAGCTACAGGTAAAATTTTCAAAAGCACAGTTTCCGTTTTTAGCAAAGTGACTTAAAAATATCCATTTATGGTTGGGGATCAAGGCTTAACAGAGATTCACGATTCTCATCCAGGTAAAGTCTGGTCATAGGAACATTAGTACTAGAACTCCAAAAACTACGGATCTATCACGAGGAAACAAATACTATTTTGTAACAATTGATGTTGGCCTAGATTAACTGTGTAACCTCCTGCCAGTTTACTAATTGCCATTTCTCAATGTAGAATAAGCTGGGCAGAATAAACTCTTTGTCCATGTTATGACCCAAATAATGAGATAAACTAAAAATCAAAGAGAAATTTGCAATCATGACTTTAAGTATTGAATAAAGATGATTTAATGTGCAAGTAGTGTTAATTTTTTAATATTATCACACTCTAATATTGTGAAGTTTACTTACATAGTTAGACAAATTTTCTCTTTATACACCTAGCTGTTTAAGAATTCCTTCTAACAAATAGGTAGAGTATCATAAACATTATGCATCTTCCAACATACTTGATATCCTCATTTCTAAATTATAAGGAAGATTATCTCCCCTAAGTATTTAACCTCCATTTAATCAATATAATGTATATTGTGGGCACTCTGAATGCATACATCCTCAAAATTCTACAATATTCAGAATTACTCCATTAACTGAGGTACAGATGTTGGACAGGGAGCTCGTTTCCTTAATAGAATTCATCTAAATTTCAGCCTGGCAACTATCTGATGCAAAATCATATGTTTTTTCCAAGAGTTACACCCTTTACATTTTTAGTGGATGGATATGTGTGCTCTCATTTTAATTATGTACATGTGTATCTCCCAATAATTATCAGAGCAAGAAACACTAAATTTACTATAACTGACTATTCCAAAAATCCTAAACTTAATATTCTTTATTTTCAGTGGGGGCAAATACATATGTAATGATAAGGTAATAATATCTTAAATCTGTTGGGGAGTAGATGCTTGCTAAATTATTAAGGATATCCGTTGAGTTAAGTGCCTCCTAACTGTAACCATTTATGTCTAACAGAAATGTATGTAGTCCCTGTGATATTTCTATACATTGCTTTGTAATTTTTCAAAATTATCTGCAAAGTAGTAAATTAATAAGGGTAATCAGGGAAAAACAGAAGGATAATTTCTGGTGAAATACAATTTTATTTAATCAAGTCAGACTGAATTTTATCTTGTGAGATAAAAGAAACAAAGAAAAATATTAAAATAAGTTGTCTTTACTTTTTATTTTAGAGAGAATTTAAAAAGCAAAATAACAACATAGACAAAAACAAAACAAAACAACATAGACAAAAACAAAATGATATGCCTTAACAGTGGTTGTATGTTATATATTCCCATCTTCCACAAAGTTGCTCAGATTACCAAATGTAAGAATGCAAGACTGATCAAACCATTAAAGAGAATTTAAAAATGATAACAAACCATTAGAAATGCTACAGAGCTTCACTAAACAAGATGATAGGAATTCACCAGTGGTTGTTATTTTGCATATTGTTGTCCTCAAATTAATTGTTCAGATTACCAGATATAAGAATGCAAAATTGGTCAAAAAAATTTCATCATTAATTGTTCCTTTCAGAAAACCAAGACATCAGCAATATAATTTTCCAGCTCTCTCTCTCTCTGTGTCTCTCTGTCTCTCTGTCTCTCTCTCTATATATATATGTATATATATATATATATATATATTTATATATATATTCTCTTTTCCTTCATCCCAGTTGTTTCTTCCCTTCAAGCAATTTCTTTCCCTCTCATAGTATCTACTGTACCTTTTGAGTTTTATTTACTCTTTCAGGTTCTTATACTAGGGAGACAATATGATATTTACACATGTGGGTCTGATTTATTTCACTTATGAGTATGGTCTCTAGTTGCATCTATTTACCTATAAAAGCCTTGATTTTTTCTTTTTCATAGCTGAGTAATACTCCATTGTACAAAAGTATCACATCTTTTTATCCATTCCAGTTAATGGGCATTTGGGTTGTTTCCAAGATTAAGCTGCAACAAATTGTGCTGCTATAAAAATGGGTGAAATATCACTGTGGTATGATGCTTCTAACACTTCTGGGAAAATATCCAGAAGGGGAATATCTGAATTAAGTAGGACCTCTAATCCTAGTTTTTTGAGGAATCTCCACAGTGATTTCCACACCAGTCTACCCTCCCACCAGCAGTGGAAAAGTGTTCCTTTTTCCCCATAGCCTCTCCAGCATTTGTTATTGGTTGATTTCTTGATGATAATCATTCTTTCTGGGGTGAGATGGAATCTCAAGTTTGTCTTAATTTGCACTTCTCAAATGACCAATGATGTTGAACATTTTTTCACATATTTATTTGCCATTTGTATTTCTTCATCTGAGAAGGATGTATTCATCTCAAGTGCCCATTTTTGTATTGGGTCTTTGAATTTTGGGGGACTGATATTTTTAAATTTTTTATATGTTCTTGATAGAAGTCCTTTGTCTGAAGGACAGTTCGCTAAAATTTTTTTTCACTTCATGCATTTTCTTTTTGTTCTGTGGGTGATTTCTTTTGATGTGCAAAAACTTTTCCAAAAAAATGGATCGCAGTGGTTGAAACTTTGAAGTATTTCCCATGCATTTTGGTTTTTGTTCATGAACTCTCTGCCTACCCCTATATCTTCAAGATTTCTACCTACTTTCTCTTCCAATAGATTTAGTGTTTCTGTTTTAGTATTTAGATCTTTGATCCATTTTGACTTTAGTTTAGTGTGTGGTGATAGACATGGGTCTAGTTGTAGTCTTTGGCTTGTGGAGAGTCAGTTTTTCCAGCACCATTTATCAATGGTGAGGCTATCTTTCTTCCAGTGGACATGTTTGACCCCTTTTTCAAAGATAAGGTGGCTGAGTGTGTTTGTGATTTTGTCTGACTCTTCTAATATGTTCCACTGATACTCAGGTCTGGTTTTTTTTTGCCATTACCATGCTAATTTTATCACAATAGCATTGTAGTATAATTTTAAGTCAGGGACTATGATACCTTCTACCTTTCCTTTATTGCCCAAGATTGCTGTTGCTATTCTAGGTCTCCTCTGGTTCCAGATTTATTTTAGGAGTGTTTTCTCTAGATCTGTGAGGTATATTAATGGTATTTCAATTGAGATTTCTTTCAATCTGTACAACAGTTTTGGGAGTATGGCCATTTTCACAATGTTGGTTCTTCCTATCCGTGAGCAAGGAATAGTTTACCATTTTCTGAAATCCTCTTTGATCTCCTTTTTCAGAGTACTGTAATTTTCACTGTATAGATCTTCTATTTCCTTTGTTAAACTGATTCCTAAGCATTTCAGTTTTTGTATGCTATTGTGAAAGGTGTGAGTTCCCTAATTTCTGTCTCAGTGTGTGTGTGTTGTTTGTGTACAGGAATGCTATTCATTTTTGACTGTTGACTTTGTATCTAACTATGCTACTGAATTTAGTTATTAAATCTAGAAGCCTTGTGGTGGAGTCTTTGGGGTCTGCTATGTACAGTATCATGTCACATGCAAATAATTATAATTTCACTTTTTCCTATCCTTATTCTTTTTATTTCTCTCTCTTATCTAATTGCTCTGGTTAATATTTACAGAAGTATACTGAATAGGAGGGATGACACTGGACATTGTTGTCTTGTTCCTGATTTCAATATGAAATCTTTCAGTTTTTGTCCATTTAATATGATGTCTGCTGTTGGTTTGTCATAGATAGCCTTGATCAGAGTGAGGTAAAGACCATCTATTCCTATTTTCTGTGGGGTTTTTATCATGAATGAGTGTTGGACTCTATCAAAAGCTTTTTCTGCATCTATTGGGATGATCATGTGATTTTTGTCTTTCATTCTATTGATATGGTGTATTACATTAATTTGCATATATTGAACTATCCCTGCATTCCTGTGATGAATCCCACTTGATTATGCTGTGTAATCTTCTTGATGATTTGCTGCACTCTGTTTGCTAGTATTTTATTGAGAATTTTTGAAGGAAATTTAGGGAGATTGGCCTGTAGTTCTCTTTTTGGGATGGGTCTTTCTCTGGTTTGGGTATCAGGGTAATACTAACATCCAGGAATGGTTATAACTGATTTGCATTGGCTTATCTTTGTTATGTTATTTCCCTGCTGTTGGTTTCTCCTTTTTCCCACTGTTTAATTGCTTGCTCTGCTTGGTGATTCCTTTCTATTTTTGTTCTTAAAATTGTGGTCATTGTTATCTCTTTCAAGAATATCTTTTAGGACTCTTTGTAGGGTTGGTTTGGCATGCATGAATTTCTTCAGTTGCTCTTTATCATGGAAATATTTTATTCTCCATTAATTTTGAAGGATAGTTTTGCAAAGTGCATCAATCTGAGTTGGAAGTTGTTTTCTTTCAGGACCTGAAATACTTCACTCCAAGCTCTTCTTGACTTCATGGCTTCTGTTGAGAAATCTGCTGATTCTGATGGGCTTTTCTCTACAGGTGATCTGTTTGTTTTCTCTAACAGCTTTCAATGTTCTGTTCTTTTGCTGGATTTCTGTGATCTTGATTATTATATGTCTGGATGTAGATATATTTTGGTTCTGGCTAATTGGAGTTCTATATGTTCCCCTTCTCTGTATGTCAGTTTCTATTTCCATGCTTGGGAAATGTTCTGCTATTACTTCTGCAAATAGTCTTTTCATGTCATTTATGTTGACTCCTGCTATTTCATTGACACCTATTAATCTTACATTGTTTCTCTTGCCATCATCTTGCAGCTATTGAATTATTTCCTGATTCCTTGTTATTTTTAAGAGACCCTTTTGTGATTGTTAGCTACAGTGCTGTCTTCAAGGTCTGAAAGTCTATCTTAAGCTTCATTCAAGCAGTTTTGTCAGCTTTCGATGGAACTTTTAATTTCCAAGATATCTGTTTCAATCTGCTTCATGCATTCTAATCCTTTCCTACATTTTTCATTCAAGGTTTCCATCATTTTTCTACACCCCTGTATTTTTTATCTACATCTTCTGTAGATTAGCTGAGAAATTCTTTCATTATTGTTGTTATTTCTTTTTTTTACCTGAGAGATTATTTCTGATCTGATTTCTTCTATGGCCTATTGGAGTTATTTCTCTACTTCAGTTGCTATCATTTGAGAAATTTCAAGCTCTTCTATGTCAATATCTGCTAGACTTGTTCTAGGTGGGGTAGAGGTCTAAGATTGCATTTTGCTCCTTTGCTTTGTCATTTTCAAAAATCGGTGATTCTCCAGCACAGCTTCATTCCCCCAGTGGTGTGGGAGTGATGTGGCAAGGCTCCCAAATCTTTCTGGTGCTTAGTGTGGCTTCTGCAATGGTGGGGGGGGCAGGGCATGGTCACCAAGGCTCCTGAACCTAGGACTCGACATGGCTCATACACCAGTGGGAGAGGGGTGGAAATGGCTCACCACAGTTCCCAAAGCTGTCCAGGGGCTCAGTTTGGATCCTGTGAGAGTGTGGAGGGGGGCAGGGCATGGTCACCTAGTCTCCCAAAGCTGTTCAGGGCTCAGCTTGGCTCCCATGCCAGTGGGGGAGGAATGGGGGTGGCTCAGCAAGATTCCCGAAATTATCTGAGGACTCAACTTGGCTCTCATGATGGTATGGGGGAGGGCAGGAGATGGTCACTGAGATTCCTGAAGCTGTCCAGGGCTCAGCCTGTCTCCCACACTGGTGGGGGAAGGGTGGGGATGCCAAAATAAGTTATCTTCAATAAATTTAAAAGACAAAAGAATGTTAGCATAACAATGTCTTAATAAAATGATTAGATATTAAAAAGTTTTATCAAAGATAAGGATAAAAGTAAAACCTAAAAATCAACACTTTTAAAATTTCAACCATCTAGTGATTGAATAATTGGGTTGCTGTTGTTCAGAACTCAGCCTTAAAAATGAAATTCTCAGGTTTTCAACAGGAAATGAAGACTTCTGAATTGATGCCCCAAAGCTGCTCCATATTTTCAAAGTTCTGAGGTCAGTAATTGTTATTTGGGGTGTCAGTTGTATCCCAATAACTGTTCTCTTCTTTAACCATTTTTTTCTTCCAAATTCTTCCTTACCTGGCTACTCAGAATATTTTAAATATTCAGCTCCTCTTGCAGCTAGGTGTGACCTTGGCCCAAAATTTAACCAATGAGATATCAGCAGAACTTACATGGATGTTTCCAAACTCTGTAATCAAGGAACAGCTACCTTTTTTCCCTTTTTCTTTTGTTACTTCCTCTTGCTGTCTGGAATGCTGGTGAGGCAGCAGAAGCAGAACTAGTCATTCTGGACCATAAAGTGGTCTTCAGAATGGAATAAAAATAAATGCTGGAAAAAGAGGAAATCTGAGTCCTGTTACTATACCAACTCTGAACTCTCTTCTACATTTTATATGAAAATAAATATGTTTTCATCTTGTCTAGGTCACTGTTAATTTTTGTTTTGTTCTATCTTGTTTGTCTTATCTCCAAAAGCTGAGATTAATCTTTTCAGAAATGTACTTATATTCAAGACCCTTGGTATTCCTGATAACTATTTGGAGAGGGATCTCAAGTGGATGTTCTGAAGAAAAGAAGCCACACTTGCAAAATTGGCCTTCTCACCCACATCTCTGTTTTCTATAAGAAATGCTGCTACAGCTTGCATTTTCAGACTGTCTCCTCTAGTGACTTGTTCTGGTAAGAATTCAACTCGACTTAACTTGAGATTAATTTGGGGAGGAGCCTTATTCATTCCTGCCCCAATTCCTTTCTCTGTCTACCTAGAAAAATTTATACATGCTCTTAAACATCAAGACTCCTAAGTATGGAAAAACAGCATCAGAATCCTTATTCTGCCCATGTATCTGAGTGAACAAAATTAACAGAATGGAGATAGAGGAGGAAGACCCACTGTAGTTCATGACAAATCCCAACTCTGTGTTCAGCTAACCTATGAATACAGAAGTTATTTAAAACCCATGCTTCCCTGTTATGACAGCTATCAGCTTCGGTAGGAGCCTTGAGGAGAAGAGGTGTGAGTGAAGAGGTAACTCTAATAGTGATAGCCTAAGCTGTTCTGCAGTAGAGCAGTGTGGAATGAATGGCCCTTAATTACCAATAGACTATATATTAGTTCTTTTAATGTAATTATGAAATTATAAAAATTCTATGGTTTCATGTAATATAACAAATATATTTTAAAATATATATGAGGACAAAAAGGTTTGTTTGCAGTTATTTAATGAGGCTACCCCAATAGTGATATTCTAAACTGTCCCACAGTATAGAGCAATTGTGGCTTAAAAATATATCAAATAAAACAACACATAAATCATCACTACTCTATATATGTTATTGATCTTAAGAACAAGCAGCACAAAATAATACACATTTCAATCCACTGAGCAGTGTTTTCAATGATATCAATAGGAATGTAATGCCAAGGAAACAAAAGTCAAACTCTGGGTGTTTGTGGTTTCAGCTGGTTTGTTTGTTTGCTTTTAACATGCATCACAAACCTTTCTTTTTTTTCTAAGAAGCATACTGAGGAATAAAATTTACATAGCAGAGAGTAGTTAGGTACGATCAGTCCTAATAGATGGGAAAATCCAGCAGTCTGTACTACCAAGGTATGTGGACAGCTGAGGCAAAAGAAAAAATTAGTTTAAAAATTGTTATCTGTACTTAAAATTTCATGGTTGATATTTTAGCAATAATTTTATTTCTTTGAAATTGCATTGAAATGTTACTTCTCTTGATGGCTGAGCTTATTAACTCTTCCTTAAATTTAGCACTCAAGATAAAAGTATTTTAAGATTGGTAAAGTGACCTCACAGGTCTCAGCTAAGTCTTGGCCTATATTTCAGAATTAAGCACTGGCCATATGTATGACTTCTGCTAAGTTCATCCACATTTCTAGACCTTAAAGCCTCTAAAATATAAAACTGTTTGCATCTTTGACTCACATCCTTATATAACTGGAAAAACCTGTGCCAAAAATGAGCCCTTAAATGTTGGTATTAAAGAATTTCAAAACAGTCTTGCTATCCTCAAAAATGCATGTCTCCTACCTTTGCAAGACAGCTTCGTAACAGAATTGGTCAAACCATCCCTAAGATAGGAAGCATGTAGACACATCAAAAAGCTACAAATCCAGTAAATAGTAGAAATTGTGAACCCCTTTGGAGGGATTTTTCTTCTGTATAAAAGGAAGGTGTGCGTGAATGCTAAGGTTTGCAGATATTTAGTAAGAACCAGCATCTGGGCTTTGCCTGTTTCAAATTACACAGCATCATCCTAGTGCCAGTCCAGGGCATCTCACATGCACTGATGCTTACAGCAGAGCCACAACAAAAGGCTAGACTGACACATTTCTTCCCCTCTAGCAACCGTTCAATGTTCTGTTTTATTTTCTTCGGCTTTGTTATTTGGCTTTCAGCTGGCCACCCTAAATGGCCAGCCTGCAGCAAGAGCAATCACTGTCCTCCTCCAGGAGATGGGCAGGCCCATTCTACCAGCCTCCATACACTTTGCCTTACGGGGGCGGGGGCCAAAGATGAGGAGAACCCACTCAAGAATCCACTCACAGATGCACACTGATATGTACATTCCTTTCCACAAGATGGATGGTTTCTGGAGAGTCGAGATTGTTGCCAAAGGACAAGTACCTTTGGGGATGAAAGCATTGCTTAAATGTGAGATTTTGTCAGGTAAGGGCTTCACAATTTTCAAAGTATCTCACAATTCCTGCCTGGTGGTGATTATAGGCTGGGGTGCCATATGCTTAGTAAAAAGTCCAGATTAGGTCCGAGGGAGGTGAAGTGTCTGGCAGGACTGACATGGACAGAAACATTATAAACACCCAGTTTCTCCAGCCTGACAATGGGCATAGTTATAAAAGAACTTAATTGCACTATTTAAGATTAGGAAAGGTACAGGGGGAACAAAGTTATCAATTCCAAGCTTAAAATGCCATTGCACAATATGAGAATAAGTACCTATATGAATAGTGCAGCAGGAAAATTTAAAAACCAATAAAAGGAAATACTCTGCACACAGTGGAATTCAGCGCTGCAGGAGATCAGAGAGTCAAATGCAGTAGCTGTATTTTAAAAGGAGGCTGAATAATTTTATGACCACTATAAAAGAGGAGACAGACTTAAATTGCTGCAAGAGTTTAGAGAAAGCTAAAACTTCATAGTCACAAAGGAAAAATTTCATAACTACCCCTGGAATGGACACAATCTAAGGAGTTTGATTTACCATACTCCCTTTAGCTTTACTAAGCATAATCACTCCCGTTAATGAAACCAGAGATCTATTCAACCACAAAGCCTCTGACCTTTGGTTTTGCTCTGTATTGCCCTACCATCTTTTGTCTTTCACATATATAATATTACCCAACCATTGATCATGAACTCTCTTATGATCTCTCCCTGCAATTCCTTCCCATCAAAGTGATTGGTCAAATGTTGTTTACTTTGCACACAGATTCCTGATACCTACCTTACCTTTCCACCATTTCTCTCATTATAGCTCCAAGGAGTTAAATCACATTATAGCTCCAAGGAGTTACTGTGAGCAGACTCCAATCTACACATAGAAATTCCATTAGATTTCAAATCAGTTGCCTTAACCTCTTATACACTGCAGACCACAATAATCCATCAGAACATGCTGGTTTAACCACATTCTACCTCTCCCTAATAGCCAACAATAAGCGCCCAGATAAATTATGACTTTCATTTTGTTGACCATTGATTGCCTCACACTCCCTGCTGGATCATTTCTTCATGGTGGTGCTCTAAAGTAATCCCTTGCATTTGGGGTATTTCAGAAGCTACAGTTCATTCCTACATCCATATCATTTGATAATCATGTGTACTCACTAAGAAAGTAAAAGTGCAGCAGATATTAATATCTCTTTTTGAGAATAAGAAATTCTGCTTGGTTTCTCCTTAAACGCTTCCATTTCTGATTCTTGATCCTTTTGATAAGCAAGAGGGTGGCCGATGCTAAGAAAGTCTCATTTCATTTACAAATCCTCCTCCTCCTTCTGTCACTTTGCTTAAACTGTCCCACTGCATCTAGAATGGACTCCTTATCTGTCCAATAGTCACACTGTTAGAATACTATATACTCACAAAAACATTTATTCAATTAAAATCATCTTGTATCCCACACAGTTATTCTTTATATACACATTTCTATGGGGCTGCTTTACTGGTTTTCTGAAAAAGTATGTTTGTATACACAAAATACTAAGCAATAAAGTGAGTATAATCCACAATGTTACTCATTTGGTATGGCCCACGGATTCCAGAACATTTCATATGAATGTTTTCATTCATTTTAATAAGTATTTGAATAAATTTTTTGTGCCAAGAACAGAGTATGCAAGCAGAGAATAAAACAAAAAAGAATGAGCAACAGAAAATAAAACATTTCTAGCTATATGAAGTTTAGATTCTAATAGGAAACTCAACCAGTAACCAAAGTTATTAAGAAATTCATAAGATGTTATTCTAAAAAAATGTAAGTTAGTTAAAGAAGGGAAGAAGTGCTATGACTGAGGATAGGAGGTGCATTTGGATAAAGTAGTTAGGTAAGACTTCCCTGACAAATGATTTTCAAGTGAAAATCTGATTAAAACAAAGGAATTAGCGGTGTGGATGTCTGAGGGAAGAACGTTCCAGATAAAGGAGTAGGAAGTGTGAAGGCCCTGTGGGAGGGCAAGGCTGGTGTGTTTCAGGCAGCAAGAAAGGACGCCTGTTCCTGTCCAGTGAGCAGAATGAGGACAACAGCAGGAGGAAGTGAAGTCAGAAAAACATTGCAGGTGATAATGCAGAATCAGGTAGAGGATGAAGAACCAAGTGGGTGAGAGAACTGTTATACATTATAAGATCTCTATCTCCATCACTGAAACAGGCCAGCAAGGAGAAGCGTAGAAGCAAGGAGATCAGTCAAAAATCTACTGCGTTAAGTTGGGCAAGTGACTCAAGAATGTAATGAAAAGGATAAGAATGGGGTAAACTTAGGGAGCATGCCAGAGAATGTGAGAGGACAGAGCTAAGCCAAAAGATTTTAGCTAGAATAAATAAGTAAGTGGATTTTCTATTTATTGCAATTTGCAAGACACCTGTAAGAATAAAACTGGTTGCCAGGGATAAAGTTCAGCAGCACAGCACCTGCCTGGAAAACACGAGGTCGTGAGTTCGATTCCCGACACATGCACACACACACACACGCGCGCGCACACACACACACACACACAAAGAACAAAACTGGTGATGGAGAAATATCAGCAGATCTATCTGGGAAATGTTAAGTAAGTGCTGTCCATTACACATCTCACGGAAATACCAACTAGCTTGTCATGTATACAGGATACTAGATGCATTTGGATACTGAAGTTGAAAGTCGCGGCAGGAGACATACATAGAGACTATGTACCTTGGAGATGGTATGTATGGTCATGAAAATGGATGAGAACCCCTCCTTCAGTGGAGCATAGATAGAAAAGAGAAAAAGGCTAGAGGCACAAGGTCTGCCACATTCTACCATTTACAGACTAGAGAGTCAAAGAACACAGTGAAGAAGTCAGGGTTAAGGTTGGCAAGTGAAGTTGGGAAATGTGGTCACTGGTGGGTCCAGTGAAGTAAGTAATGCAAAGACAAGTGATTACCTATGTCATATGTTTTTGATTGACCAAATATGATTAAACCTGAGAAATTATCTTCCCCTGTAGCAAAGAAGGAAGCATAGAAGATGTTGGTAAGACTGTTTTCTGTGATTCAGTAGAAACAAAGGGATGATTTGAGGGCCTTCCACAGAGAAGGGAGAAGGGTAATTGACAACAGCAAATCAACAAATAGAAAATTATTTTAAGTAGAAATGGGGAACATTTAGAGGAAGAAGTGGAGTCATGCGATGATGTTTTTTAAATGTTGGGGAAAGAGAATACATTTTTAAACTGATTAGAATAATCCAACAGAGAGGGGGAGGTTGGTGACCCACAAAGGGGAGGGGAGAGCTTCAAAAAATGTCTTTGAGTAAAGAAAGCAGGATGGGGTCTAATTTTACCTTGAATCTCTGTCCTTAGCCAGGGACAGCGGTAGTTCACTGGTAGTGAGAGAAAAGAAGGTAAATGAATGGAAGGGACACAGGCAGCAAATGAGAGCATGTGGAGGTTTTCTTCTGATTGCTTTTATCAGTGAAGAAGATGGTAAGAGTTGTCAGGTGAGAGGATGGGTAGACAGAGACCTTGGAGGATTTAAAGAAAAACAGAAATACAAAGTACTAATCTAGAAGATGAGAGAGGAAGGGCGTTAGGAGGATGACTGGCAGCATAGAAACCAACCTCAAAATTAATAATCATGTGTTAAAAGCAAAACCAGTCATCCTGTGTCTTTTATTTCAAGCATGGCATGGTCAGAAAGCTTGTTTTAAACAATGTTGTGCTTCAGTCAAGCGAGTATTACAAAGGGAAAGGGGACGAGGTACTACTTACAAGTAAATGAGTGTGATGGTTGATCACAGAATTTAAGCTTAATAAGGGATTAAGAAAGGAAGTTAGCAACAGGGCAGATGGTAAAACAGAGGACATTGAAAGATTGTTGCAATTAAGGTACTTGAGTGAGAAGCTGAGAAGATGGGGATGGGGTGATAATCAACTACACAATGGGATGCCTGAAAGTGAGGTAAAAGTGAAAGGATGAAAAGTGACAGGAATTTCCACAGAAAAGGTTGAGGACACAGAGATGCTCTCACCACTGGATCCTTTGTTCTTGAAAAGCTGAAGTTTCAGGGGTGAGAAGTAAGAGAAGAGGTAATGAGCCTGGAAGGATTTGGATTCTCCCACTTCCTCGCATACTGACATGAACACAAATGAAGGTCGCAGTGGGGTTAGTCTTCATGGATCCAGGTAACGTTGTGGAGGGAGGCTGCACAGACTGCAAAGACTGCAGAGCCTGCAAAAGCAATCCTGAGAGAGCACGGTGTGCACCTCCCGCTCCAGTGGAAGCCATGGTGGAAAGTGAAAAAGTTGAAAAGCCTGAAGAAGAGTTTTAAAGGAAACCCTAAATGCACACATCTGTTTCATAGAGTATATAAAATATTTACTGAAACAGTTATGGAGAATGACACTATTGAGAGGCCTGTAGCCAATGACACAGATGAATTATGATTCCTATTCATGCTGGCTGCTCATCTTTCATAATGAAATGTTTACTGAATGATAGTACATAAAGTCCAAATGAGGAAAATGGAAAGCGTAGTAAACTCCAAAACTGGCCAGATAAATTGTTAGATAAAGATAAGCTGTAAATAAATTTTAAGACAAATATGTTCCATATAATATTTTATTGATTGTATCTTTATTTGCTATATCTGAAAACATTATCTCTAAAAGGATATATGCAGATGGCTAAATTTGTTCTATCTTAAAGAATCCAAAACGAGTATGTCTCAGCAATAGTGGAAAGATCCTCAAGCTGCCTCTCAACCAAGCAATTCTAGGGTTCTTGTCTTACTAATGGAGTCAGGAAAGATGCACACAAAGCTGAAATAAACTAGTAGTTATCTAAGGTGTCCCTTCTCTCTACTGTCCTATAAGCACCATTCTTTGTTTGTTTTTTTTGTTTGTCTGTTGGTTTTGTTTTGCCTTTTTTTCTTTTTCTTTTTCTTTTTTTTTGTTTTGAGAAAGCATCTTGCTATGAGTTTAGGATAGTTTTGAACTCACTATGTAGCCCCGACTGGCCTCAAGCTCCCAGCAATCCTCCTGCATTAGCCTCCCAAGTGCCAGGATTACAGGTGTGAGCCACCATGCCCAGCTTCATTATTCCTTATGTCTTCACAATTTCAACAGAAAACCCAGGAAATGGAGAAGGAAATAGTACAAGAGAATGGATCTGGCTACCACAACAAGGTCTTAGGAATGGTCCTTAAGACAATATCCTCATATTAGCCTTTTACAGTACTGGCCTCTGCTACTGGATGCTGGCATAACCCTGGGTAAATGAAAATGAAAGAATTTTTTTTAAAACAAAATGTTTCAAATTTTCTAATTTAAATATAAAGATTTTAGAACAACTCTTTAAACTTATTGCTTCTATTCTGTTTACTGAGAGCAAAGATGAGATGACATTCCCTAATTACTGGAGGTCGGCGTTTAGCAGAGCATACTTGTGTCATGTCACCTAATGGCATGCATCAGATGGCGGCTGCAACATGAAAGAGATGCAGTATATTAAAAGCTGCTCTCAATCCAGTAGAGAAGAGCCAGCTGGATAAGTCAGAATAGGCTTCAAATAATCAGTATATATGAACCTGCAAATTTATCCACATCCCTATCTCAAAAGCTAACACATTTCATGCTCTTTCTCATATTTAAATCTAGATAAGTGAATTTCCAATATCCTTTGAGGATGCAGCTGTTGTTTAACACTGTGATTTCATATTTACACAGCTTCTCTCATCATAAGATCTTAGGCCATTTTATCAGCATAATTCAGTATTAATAACCATAAAAAAACAATAATTTCAGCTACTTTATTCCACTGGGCAACTAGTCAGGAGCACATTTATTTTCCTGGGCATTTGGAAGTTCATGCTTTATCCTAAAGGAGAAGAAGCAGCCAAATCCTCTGAGCCTCCAGAGGAAAATAAAAAATAATTAAGGCCAGTCAATGGGACAAAACAATGACTCTTCCAAACAAACTCCCCTTGTGCGAACCTCAAGAACACCATTTTATATGTTCCAGGAAAGAAGAAATTGGTTTGAAATGTGGTAAAAAAAAATTTGATATTCATATAGGAAAATAAACCAAGATTCTTTTGCAGGTTAGGCTACTTAGGTAAATTTGTATTTTTAGATGAATGTGGAAAGTTTACAACATGTAACTATTTTAAAAATCAACTTGGACGTGTATTTTCCATGGGAATGAAGGCTTGGATCCTGCCTCCTCTCTGGTCCCTGCACCTGAAACAATGTGACCCGCTCTCTACAGGCAGTAGCCTCACAGTACCCAACGTTACGGCACAAACAGTTATTGAATCACTAATGACTGACATCTGATGCAGAGCACATTTGTTCCTAAATCCCTTAGTAACACCCTCTCATCCCCCCAGTTTAATCTGATCTCCTTTTACTTTTTTCACCTAGTCATCATTTACTTAATTCTGGCTTAGGGCAGCTTTTTCTTGGGTGCTACATACCCTTTTTCCAACGCTTAAATATAGAAGCCTAAGTACAATGGTCTCTGGCATTAAGCACTATTCCTGAATCTGAGAATGACCATAGAGAATTGAATCTAAAATTGATGGAGAAAGGATGGAACAAGTTTAAGCAAGACAATGAACTCTCCTGTCTTGTAACCAAAGTGCAGTTCTCTTTGTGCAGAGATTGGCTGTAAAACTTGGCAGGGTCTCACCAGATGCTAGCGATGATTTTTAAACACTTTAAATAACCAGGCTAACTTTGCCTCATTATTGAATGACATTGTGCATGTCAAATACTTTGCAGCATGGTTGATTTTGGTTGATTTGCATACTAAAATCTTCCTGGTACGCTTGCATCATTTTGCTCATTGTAAAAATGCTTGTCAGTCAGTCAAATCAGGTCACAAAACTGAAGAAGTAGCAGGCTGAGAAAATAGACTGAACACTGGACATTATTACACACTGTGGGATTTCTTAAGTAGCTCCATGGAAAGACATTGCTTTTCCAGGGCACAGTGGTCTGGGATGGATTTAGGGTTAGACAAGGCAAGCAATAAGGATGTCTGTTGAATGTCATGAATCCTACTGAATCAATTAGCTGCTAAGATGTAAGAAGATTTTCTCTAGCCTCTTTCCCAGCCCCAGTGCTACAAAGGCCAGGAGTTATCAAGCACAGGGGACTGCAGTGCTCTGCCAGAGGTCAACTACTGCAGGAGGCTCCTAAATGGAAAATTGCTCTGATTGTAGCAATACAATTTTAGATGGCAAGGATCATGGATGACACTGAGCCTGTCTGTGGAAACTCAGAGAAAGACCCAAGTGTTTATTCCCTTTTAAAGATACAATTAGCTGAAGATTTTATCTCCACATCTGAAGAGTCAAAATCAGACAAGTGCCCTATGAGCATTTCTGGCCAAGAAGAGAGGATGCAGTTTCACACTGGGTCTGGTTTCTTTCTCTTCCCATTAACTGACTTTTTGAATAGGTGGCAGTTAATTACACTACTCTATGTGCAAAGACAAAATTAGAGCTTTGTACTCAAACTCTAATTTGATGTGTATTTAAGGGTAAAAATTATCAACATGGTGAGCCCCTTCAACATTAAAATAATAGCTCAAGCAAAGTGCAGAGACCAAGTAGATTTCCGTCTCCTCAAGAATAGGTCATTTCAGGACCAAGCATTTTTTAAATAAGAAAATTATTTAACCACCTGTGGAGGGTTATAAAATACAAATAAATGTACATGATTTCATGAAATAAGTAGAAATAAAACACAAACAAGAGGGCATTTTGTCCATTCATATTTCAATGAGAGGATATATACCTAATCCAAGCGTTCTCTCATTGTTATGGCTCTTTTAGATACTTTGTTTGAAATTTAATCTGAACATTGGAATGTATTTATCCCATCTACATTCTCTCCTTGAAACTGAATTTGATTTTTTAAAACTTCCAACATTTATTTAGAAATCCATCAGTTAAGCCTATTAAATATGAGTTTTAAGTGAAGACCTTGAAAACCAGTACTTGTTCCTTAATGTCTAATAGGTTAGTTCTATCCATCCAGTCAAGCCACAGATACTCACTGACTTGGTATTTACCACATCTAAGGAGCTAAGATTGAGAGGTACAAATAAGGAATATGCATGAACTTTCCCCATTAAGGGGTTTAAATAGTTGGACAAGTCTAACACATTGCATAGAGAGAGATGAAGAGTCGGACAATTCTGACAGTTTGTATGACTTACAAGAAAAATGGTCTGAGAGCACTTGCAAAGGAAGAATTGAAGTCTAACTGAAGGTATCATGAAAGATTTGGTAAAGAAAGCTGAATTTGATCTAGGCCTTGAAAGATGCATAAGGAGTCAACAGGGGAAATTAGGGAAAGATAGGAAAGGAAATATTGCTACATGTCAGATGGATACAATTGCAGAGACAGAGCAAAAGAAGGTGCAGACTGCACTGATGATCTTATACTATCCTGTTGTAAGTTGAGAATTATTTGCAAAAACAAAGCTAGAAAGTGTAAACATGGTTAATCGGAGGTGTATCTCTTGATAGAACCTATGCAGATATCTAATTCTTCTCACCTGCTTTAAAGATGATAGAACACAAGAGTAGAGAGTGACTTGTAAAGATGACAAAGGTATCTAATTCTAGCCAGAATTGGGCCTTAACATTCTGCCATTAAATCCAGTTCCTCTTGTACTACTGTGTGGAGGTTGACATCAGATAGAGGAAGGTGGCTCTTGTAAGCAATGCTGGGTTAAAAGTTTCTGAGGGGGACAATGATATGATCAGGTATGCTTATCTCACTAGAGAAATCCCTGGAAGCAGTTAAAAAGGGTTGGAGAAAGACTAGTTAAAATGATTCCCCAGTCATCTAAGCTGGAGATAATGGAAGATCGAACCAGAACTGTGATGACTGAAAAATCAAGGACATGATAGATTCAAGTACTGTCTCAAGAACGAAATTGCTGCAACTAGGTGATGCTAGAAAAGGAAGAATTACAGATGATGATCAAGCTTTAGAGCTAGAGTGAAGGCAGATATTACCCCATCAACTGAGAAAGGGAAAGGAGAGCCAAGATAAGATGTGGAGAGATAAAGACCTCCTATCTTGGTGAGTCTCATTCAATCACTCATCAAAAGTCGAGACCTAAGGCTTTGCTCCAGCTTTCTCATCCACAGAGCCCACTGCAAAGATCAGTGGTGAAAAGACATGAACGACTACTGTATTAACAACCGTGAAGAAGAAAATAAGAAGTGAACCTGGAGGACTGCACTGTAGGTTTACCAAGGTCACACTTAGCTTTTCACCCCAAATCAAGAGTCTAGGAAACAGAGAATGTCCACAGGATAGGCTCTGAGTAGACTCCCCAGGCAGGACCAAGGAACAGCCACACAAACCCAGACGCATGTGGAACAGAGAAAATGGTAGCACATTCCCCAGTAAAAGATCCCTTGTCTGTGGAGTTGGATGGAGACAGGATACAGAGGAAATTTCTCCACGCAAGCCCTGGCAAAGGAAGAGGCGATCTATTGCCAGGTTCTTATCTGTGATGAAGTCAGACTCCAAACCCTGCCCACCCAATTAACACCAGTCCTCTTCAAAGGAAACAGAGACAGGTGGGGGCTTTGAGGAGGCTCCTAGAACAACCAATCTTGCAACACAATAAAAAAAAAAAAAAGAAACTTTCCTCCTACATTTTTCAAGTCAGAAACCTAGATGTCGCCTTCTCTTCCAACATGTCTTTTACCACCAACAGCCAAATAATCCTTAGGACCTTCTTATCTACCCAGTCTCCTGAATACAGCAAACCTTTGTCTTCACTTACCTATCCTCACTGGTATTTTTTTCACACCTCCTCTAAGCACGGTAGTAGAATCTCCCAAAAGATACCTTATCCCTGACTTCACAGCCTTCCCTTTCATTCTGTACACTTCTGAGTGATCCTAAAATGGAATTCAGTCCTCCCACTTAAAATCCTCCAAGTCATTTCCAGAATACTAATCCAAATATTAGTATCATATTCATTGCAGTGAGTTGTTGCCATGTGCTGTGGTTTATACCTAGGTGTCCACCCCAAAGTCTCATGCATTCAAAGGTGGGGCTGTCAGGAGGTGATGGGATCATGGAGGCCTGGTATTCATTAGTACCACGCTGATGAGGTCATAGCTAAATGTGGTGCTGGGACGTGAAGCTGTCAGAGGAGGTGGGTCACTGGGGGAATGGCCTGCAGGGTTATCTCTTCCCCACTCCTCCCTTCACCCTCTCTTATGCCTGCCATGCCATGAGCAGCCCTCTGCTGCCATGACTGTCTGCCACGTGCCACCCTGCCTTGGAGCCAGCTAACTATGGACTGAAATCTCCACAAACTGTGAGCCAGAATAAACCTCTCCACCTTAGAGTTGTTGGTGGCAGGTATTGAATGTCAGCAACAAGAAAGTAACTAAGACACCCTGCCTTTTTAGCCTACTAAATTTGGAGCTATTTTGTTATGGAGACTTTTCCTATTTCTAATTTGTTTTGTATCACTAGTGCCTAACAATGTCTTTAAGTATCCAAAATATGGTTAACCTGTACAAAACCTTTCTACATGTGAGCCTACCTATTTTTCCAATTTGGTACCATCACAGTCCCAGAAATCCTGTCCTCCCATAAAAGCTCTAATTCCAGGTTTACCCAGCTATTCTCAGACATCTGAGTATACTTTGCTTTTCTCCCCCACTGTCCATTTCAAATAGATAGAAGGTGATTGATAGATAGATGGATAGATAGATAGATAGATAGATAGATAGATAGATAGATAGATATAGATAGATAGATAGAGGATAGATAATCATTGCTTATATTTCAGAATATAAGCTTGTGTGCCCTTCCTCCAAATAGCATTTCTTAATCCAAATCCATTCTTCTTATCATATCACTGGGCGCAGACTAAGTAGAAAGCTCTTCCCTTAGTCTCTTTTTTAACTCTGAATTTCACAAACTATTTTGTAATGGTTATTTACTTTTTCTTCTCACATAAATGTTGAATTCTTTAAAGTGTCTGTGGAAGCAGGACTGAATGATACATACATAAAGTAAATGAAGAAAAACAGGAGGGGAAGGAGAAGAGAACAAATGAAAGAAGGGTAAGAGAAAAGGGAAGGAAGGAGTTCAGCCTTTTATATATTAACTTTTTCACAGAACATGCACTGAGAAATGTTTACTAGATCAACCTCTGTCCTCTCCACCTATGAATCTATTTTAAGATATGGAAAAAATAAGTCTTTCAGGAAGAGCCATTTTTTATTAAATATTTAACTTTGTTCATTTTGGCTTAAGGCCTATAGATGTGACAGAGAGGGGAGAGAGTGAGAGAGTAAGGAGGGTAAGGGAGAGGGCAGGATGGGAGGAAGGGGAAAGGAAAGAGGGAAAGGAAGGGAAGGGAAGAGAGAAGGAGGGAGGGAGGGAGGGAAAAATTATCCACATTTCTATTAAAATGTGCCATTCCATACACAAGGTAAACATGAGCAACTTCAACTATGTTTATGAAATACTTGGCGGTTCCCTAGATGACTGGAAGAGCACAATGATCTCCCAGCACACTGTCTGGTGGCTCCCTTCTCATTAGGCCCTTGCATTTTATAGCTGGGTCACAATCATAAAACCAGGTTATTTGGAAGAAATGCAAAGTTCCACACTGTGTTTGCAGCCACCTACCAGAATCAGTCACTAGCTAACAACAGTTCAGCCTCTAAGTCAGTGAGCTCCAGCAAAAAGAAGAGGATAAATAAAGAGGTCTCTCTATATACCAAGGCTTATACAAAGTAGAAAATTCACACATCAACACATGATTAAGCACCCAGGAAGCCACTTGCAAGACAGCATCCTAGTGAAAGGGTAGAAAAACCTCAAGGTTACAGATCTGGCACTGCAGCCTTCTGTGAAATTGGATGTAATCAGCACTTCTCATTTTCAGGCTTCCCTTCCAGAGCCTGGTGTGAGAAATTGCTCAGGACTTCAAAACAGATCTGTGCTTTCAGAGCACATCTACTAGTGATTTTCAAGAAGTAAGGAAGGTCTCTGTCATTGGCCTTTTAAAAGACAACTGCCCGTGTGCCGTCCACAGCAACCTTGCAACAGTTATGCCAAAAACATGACGCACAGGTAAAGAACATGTTTAACATCCATTATGGTAGGAAATACGTACTTCTCAAAAATAAAACCTATAGATGTTTTTTCTTATCTGTGGTTCTGAGCACAAGACATTTCCCCCAGGAGTCAAAAGATAACTTAGCATATTCGTGCATGTGGAAAAATAGGAATAGAAATTAGTTCTTGGCAATTTTTCCAGTTTCAATTGTGTGTGAATTTTAATATATATTTGGAGATTAAAGCACTAATCTAAGTCTGAAATGTTTCTGCTAACCAGTTTCAGCAGTTCAAATTTATAACAATTCTAGATAAACCTGCTAAATTTTTCTAGACAATGTCAGTGTTTGAATTTTGTTTAAAAATATATTTATTATTGATGGTAACTTTTACCATATGTAGCATTTTTACCATCCATTTACTATCATCTCTCCCAAGTCCTTGAGATCTGATCACTAGGGATAGTTGTGTTAGCCCAGTTTGTTTCTTTGTGACAAAATACCTGAGATTAGCAATTCAAAAGGAGGAAAAGTTTGTTTGGGCTCACAGATTCAGAGGTTCCAGTACATGGTTACCTGGCCCTGGTTCCTTTGGCCTGTGCTGAGGCACAATGTCCTGGTGGAAGTTTTTAGAAGAAAGATGTTCACTGCAAGGTGCAAAGAAGCAGAGAGAAGGAGGCAAGGTCCCTACACACCTTTCAAGGTCATAGCCCAGGCCCCACCTTCTAAAGGTATTCCACCTTCTGATAGCACCTCACTGGGGAACTAAGCCTTCAACATATGAGCTTTTGGGAGACATATAAGATCCAATCCATAGCAGTGGTTAAATGTCCTTTGAAATCCAAAACACCATCTAATCGTGTATACTGATGATCTAAGAGCACTGGAAGAGGGAAATGAAACTTTCTGTCCTACCAGGTGTGGTGGTGCATGCCTGTAATCCCAGCACTCGGGAGGCTGAGGCAGGAGGATCGTTGTGAGTTCCAGACCAGCCTGGGCTACAAAGTGAGCTCAAGGAAAGACTGAACTGCATAGCGAGACCCTTCCTCAAAAAGACAAAAAAAAAAAAAAAGCAAAATAAAGAAACTGCCTGTCCAATTAGTCTAAGTAAAGCAAAACATTCAACATAATACCTAGCAAAAACATGAAAAATGCCTGAAAGGATAAGAACAGTGGCTAAAATTTGTGAATACTATCCCTTGTATAAGGTACTAGCAGCTTGTAAAACAGTCATCAATGTCTGTGATGCTGAACTGGTTGCTGATTCTGCCCAAATCAGAAGAAGTTTTTATAACTATTGTTACATGAGTTCACATCTCATAACTCTTTGGATCTAGATTTTAGGAACATCTCAAATCAAATCCTAATCTTTTAACTTTCATGCTCCAAACATCTGAGCATAGACTGCAATCCTTTCCACATTTGTCTGAAATCTATATGGTGAGTACCATTCTTTATTAAGATAAATGTTAGCCAGTTGCAAAATACTCCAAGTATTACAGTCTTTGTTTTTTACTACATCAACTACAAAACTAAAAAGGTGTGAGTGGGGGTAGTGTGTGCCTTGGGCAAGCAGAGAAGAATAACAGTGAAAAACCAAACAGCCCATGCTTAGTCTCTTTTAAGGAAGTAAAAGTAACACAGACTTTTGAGAAGATATAAATGCCACGGGGTACTAAAAATATCAGTTATATAACCTGAAGGGAGAAGCGGCAAGGGAGTTGTTCATAAGGCAGAATCTTCCCCAAGCTCCACGTAACAAGCCAACCCACGTAATACCCAAGAGAACTTTATTATTTTACTGCTCCTTCTCTGAATGGTCAAAAGTATAAATCCAGTAAATGCATGTTGATAGGTTTGAGTCTGAGACAAACAATATTACAATCCTCAGATATAGCCAGCAAGTATAGAGCCAAAACAAAATTTCTCCCATCATTTACAAAAGAACCACATAACAAACACCAAGAGTATATTAAATTCCTTGACTAGTATTTACTAAAACAACTTTAGAAAATGAAATTGGCTTATATTTTTGAGATAAAGCTTTTCGTTAAAAAAAAAACAAAAGCATTTTTAGAAAAGTTGGAGATCACACAGCAACTACTTTGATCTGTCACCCTATGTTAAAGAATAATTCTCCCAAAGATATCATATCCTCAGTCCTACAATCTGTGAATATCACCAATGCGGAAAAAGCTTCTGCTCCTGTAATTAAGTTAATTATTTTGAGACAGGGAAACGATCTTTGATTATATGGGCCCTAAATGGAATGACAGTGTCCTTGGGAGGGGAAAGATGAGGATAGATCGGACAGGGAAGAAAAGACACTAGAATGTGACCATGGAAGCAGCCATTGCCACGATTTGACCACAAGCTGGGGAACCCCTGGTATCACCCAAAGCAGGGAGAGAAAAGGAACAGATTCTCCCCATGAGCATCCAGAAAGAGAGGGGTCCTTATCCGCACCTTAATTTCAGCCCAGTGAAACTGATCCAGGCTGCTGACCTCAAGAACGCTGACGGAGTAACTCTCAGACGGGTAGTAACAGGAAGCTAGTATGGCCGGCTCAGGTGCAGGGGAGAATGGAGACATTGCTCTTCTCTCACTCACTCAGCAGATTTACACAGTGTGCTCAGAGCCTTGGATGCATAGCCTTGTAAGGAGCAGAACTTTAACTGCTGTAACTGAAGGCCCTAGAGCACAGGAAGTCTCCCAAGGACCCTCACAGCAGAGGAAATTCTAAGTTCTGTGAAATCAGACAGGCCAAACCTACGGAGGAGCAAAGTTAGGAATGGATAAGCAACCACCTTTTTTTCAAAGCTAATTATCTATGCCTGTGTGACTGGAAACACTTTGATAGTACACTGGTCTGTGAGACTCACTGGTAAAGAGAAAGCAGAAGCCCTTGTGAAATGATAGGAAGGCCTTCGGGTAGGACACGCCCCTCTCAGGCTGGGGTTCATAAGCAAAGTGACTTTGGGCAAGTTGCTAACCTACTTCACAACAGTGTCACAGGGCAGCTTTGCAATTAATTTGCGAATGCCCTTTAGCCCACAGAAAATCCATTCAACCTGTGGGATTTCCATCTCCCAGAGCTCCTGATTTGCATACCATGCAACTATGCCAAGGAAGCAAGCATCTGGCTGCACTAAATACACATGCAGTGTTCTCTTACAAACACAGATTCCCTGCAAGATCCCAACAGAAATGAAAGAAGGGAAGAAAGAGACAGTTACATCTATTTTGATCCCTTTGAATAAATCCTATTTAACTCTTTCTGTTTCTGTTGAGCAAGCAGGTGTATTGACAAGCACTCATGTCCGCAGACACTGTGAGACTGTGAGCAAAATGTGTTCAGATGCTTCTGGGTCCTCAGGAAAGGGGCACTGTATAAATTGAGGAAACTATTATGTGAAAGAGACAGGTCCTTTATCTCCTGTCTTAATAAAGGACTAAGCATAAAGCCTATTCGACTTACAGATCCGACGCCAAATTGACTCCTCTGGGAGCTGGGAGAGTCTCAGCCTCCCTCTCCCATTCTGCAGCGGTGCTTACAGAAGCTTGCACCAAGGATTAATGAAAGTTCACATACTGGCTCGAAGAGAAGGTCTTGATTTAAGTGCTGAAAGTTTATATTGGTGGGAGGGGAAAGACGAGAGAATGGTGAGTTACAGAAAGTTATCAGAAGATCTATGAAATGATTATGTCTCAGGGAAGGATGAGAGATCAGATACTAGGACAAGGTAGAAGGTAGAAAAAGTTGTCCCTACTCCCTAAAAAGGGAACTTTTCCTCTACCTTGTCGGCTAGGGAATGCTCCTCAAGTCATAAAGGGAAGTTATATCCATTAGGTAACAAAACAAGCATACTACAAACTACTTCTCCTAACTTAAAATACACTGATCTGTATTTGCATACCAACTGTAATTTGTCAGAGCTTTGAATAAAATTTGAACATAATCAAGTTTATTTCAAACCATCTATAACGAAGCCAATGGCTAGTTCTTTCATTTGTCCATTTGCTTGTGTTTTTAATCTTAATCCTCTAAACTTTAGACAGATATAGCTCATGATAGAATCCATAATCGATAAACATTTTAAAATTTAATTAAATTGATAGGAGCAAAGATATAATATTTCACTTTACTTTTGAATGTAGATAATTCCCAATCCCACCTTAAGGTTTTGAGAAAACATGGGCTGACATCCATCTTATAACAACCTTGTCGTTCTTTGTGATACAAGGTAAAACAGACAAAGGAAAGAGTGGTCAAGCTGCAATCTTCTCCAGAGCCTCCTCCAGCTAAGTGTAAACAGATCTTGGATTATATGCTGATTCGCTCCTGCTGTTTCTTTAAAAGTATTCAGTTCCTTTCCCTGTTCCAAGTATAGAATTAAACCACTTCGCCTGAGTGAAACCACACCAGTTATTTCAATAAAGAGGACATAACACATGCAACAGCTAACTGGGTGTCATCATACTAGAAATACTGAGATATCATTGAAGTAATTACAGAAGAAAGCCATTACCTCCTCTAGGGCTGGGACACAAGGGGAGATATTGGAAATGTGAAATCTAGAGCTGCATTTTCCAGTATGGTAGAGATTAGACATATGTGGCTTTTGAGCACTTGAAACAAGGCTAGTGCAGAATGTAATGTGCTGAAATACTAATATGTATACCAGATTTCAGAGACATGATATGAAAAAGAAGGTTAAAATATCTCATCAGTAATTTTCTATTGATTATATGTTAAAATGGCATTTTTTGTAGATAGGGCTAAATAACATTGTGTTAAATAACATCTTTCTTTTATGCTTTAATAATGTGACCACTAGAAGTTTCTAAGTTGCATTTTATTGCATTTTATTTCTGTTGGACACTTCTGGCTTGCTAACTAAGAAGAAGGTCACTCTACAGCTTGCATAGTCTTTTGAGAATCTTGCCAGGTTTTGTGGTTGCTGTATCTGAAACAGAATGATGAGGCTGTTTTTGGTACAAGAATCTGCAAGTTGGAAGCAATTGCTGCTGAATCAACAGTGTGTCAGGTGAAGAAGGTTGCTGCGGTGGTACTAATAGGAGCAACAGTAAAACAAGGACAAAATCTACTTTTTCCCAAGACTTGCAGTCTTGTACCAGATCCTCTGGTAGGCAGAGGTTAACAGTTCCAACAGAAGTGATTTATGGGGTCCCTGCCTTAAGTGCACAAAGTAAAATATAGAAAGGTAAATATGATGTTAAGAGGCAAATAGCTAAATAACGACTGCAGCAAATATACATCAGGTCCCATGCAGGGTTTTCGGTCTTAGGGCACAAAAACAGACCACCATCACTGTCTTCACACAGCTTCCATTCCAGTGAGACAAAGCAAACAATAAACAAATACAGAAGCAAATAAGATTAT
This sequence comes from Chinchilla lanigera, assembly GCF_000276665.1. Lineage (NCBI taxonomy): Eukaryota > Metazoa > Chordata > Mammalia > Rodentia > Chinchillidae > Chinchilla > Chinchilla lanigera. The sequence goes on along the minus strand of NW_004955404.1, from coordinate 45,436,249 downwards.
TTCTAAGTGTTACAGAAAAAAGAAAATAAAGTCATGGGTTAGAAAGTAACAAGATGAGAGCTGCATGCACATAACTCCTGGAGAGCTACGATACCCATGGCTACCCTGCACAGCTTTGAGAGGCCCTGGGACACTGTGTTCCACCAGAATGTCAACTGCTACTGCTCCTCACACCCATAGCATCTCATTGAGACACACTGTCACAACTACAGTGTTCGTATTACGCACCAACATACAGTACCAATATCAATGGAGATAATGCTGGTGCCCCGCTACCCAACTGGAAATTAGTTTTCTCATTGTATAAATGAACATAGAGAGAAACTAGATTTAAGGTTATCCAATTAATTTTCTTCCAGAAAAATCATGAAATTTGCAGCTTGTATCAATTTGTTGGATTAATCCTTTCACTCATATCTGTAGAAGTATAAAAATATCTTGCTCCTTCAAAGAAGAGAAGCCACTGACACTGAAACTTGATTTCCTTTTGACTCGGCACCAGGCAGATGTACTGAACCTGGTAATTTTATACCAACCTTTTGCTACCCTCACACAAGGGTGGTGGTAACAAAGCATGTTTATGTGCAGTTCCTGGTTTCATACCTTCAGGGAAGGTATCTCCTATGGGCAACCCCGTCACTACTTTGAGGAACCAAAGTTCACACCACAAACTATACTGGCAGATCAAGGTTTTGTGTACATGTCTGCTTAATGGAGAGAAAACAAACATGATTTTCAAAAGGAAGAATGTTTTTCCAACTATATAATTTTTAATAACCAGTTTTATTTGTTTCAGACTGCTACTGAGGAAAATGATAACTGTATGTCACAAAAATATCAAATATAAAATAAAAAGAAGGTAAGAAGGTGAAAGGATGAGGTTGCACATTGCTTTAAATAATGATGCCTCTCTGAAGAGATAAAATATGAACTAAGGTCTGAAAAGAGGAAAGAGAAGGAAGACAAACGTTCTGTGGCAGAAGGAATAAAACTTGCAAAGTCTGTGAAAACAACGATCTGGAATTGTTGCTGGATTTGAACTGTCAGGGGGAAGATGATGAAGGATGTTTGGGACTGGATTATGTAGGGTCCTGGCAAGTCATGCTAAGTAATGTGGATTCTAACTTAATTGCTGTGGGAACCACTGTAGGATTTTAACCAGAAGAGTGGTATGATTTGATTTACATTTGCAAAAGGTCAGCCCGGCTGCTGTGTAGAGGAAGATTCCAGAGGGGCAGGAATGTGAGGGAGACCAGGATGCTACTGCAATAGCCGAGGCAAAAAATGATGATGCCTGAGCCCACGATGGAAGTGATGGAAATGGGCAGAAGTGACTGTTTTCAAGACACGTGTTAGAAATTGTGCCAACAGTACCATTAGAGAATGAAGGGATTCATGCAATTCACTTCGTAATGTTTCCAAATAGCTAACACTTAACTTTAAACACAGGATTCCTTTACAAAAAGAACTTATCTTCATGGAAATCATTCAAAAATTAACAAGACATTCCTTGATCTTCTCACACAGAAAATTCCAACTAAATTTACAAGTTGTTATTTTGACTCAGGAGCTTGTTCTCCATTTTCGTCTGCCATCTGACATGTTCTCTGTCAATTCTTGAGTTCCTCAAATCCAATTACTTTCACTCCATATGTTAAAGCTCTGCTTGTTTGGAGGCAAATCTTAATTAGGATGAAAAGATTATTTTCCATTTAATCCAATCCACACTGGTTATGCCATTTAGATAGAACTGCACCTGCCTGATGCAGGTCAGCACCTGCTGCCCTAGCCCATCCATAAAGCCTGTGTTTACCAGTGACTTTACCTAAACAAAATTACCTATGCTTCTGAGACACCAAATATATTTAGCTGCTATAACCCACTTAAGTCAAAATGGACATATTCCACACTTACTGTCAAATAACCAGTTAATTCAGAAAACCTTATCTTCATATTGGCTCCCAAAGTCCATCCCTC
>NW_004955404.1:45384272-45429272 GCF_000276665.1 Chinchilla lanigera | reverse complement strand
GATCAGATGTTGTGGGCATTTTCAGTTTTGGAAGCGCCAAAGAGGTGCATAAGACCTCTGAGGATGAAGGAGAAAGGGAAATGGAGAGGGTGACTCTCACTTGACAGATCCCCCTGGGGAGGTCACCATCAAGCAGAGAGCTAGATAAGAGTGGAGCAGCCAGTACTCCAGCTGCCAACCCATAATGTCAGGCTGCTAAGACATCAACTGAAAGGTAAAGGTAGAGAAAATTCTCCCCAAAACACCTCTCAAAAAGGGTATTGTACATCCCATGAAAATAAAGAACTGTGTATATTTCAGTCACTTCTATTCAGTGGTACCTCAGTTTACAAATTTAATTCTTTCCACGATTTGGATCACAAACTGAATTAGAGAAGAACCCATCCAATTTTCCCTATAAGGTCAACACGAACACTAATCACTGAAATTGATTCTGTTCTCATCCAATTCGGTTTGCGCATGGAATCATGGAGAGAATGAAGTTCATGAGTCCAGATACAACTGTATTCCAAAACCACAACCTAGCATACAATAACTATTAAATAAATAGGTGCTAGATAAATGAATGAATACATTGGTAGAGTCAAAATACCATATGAAGAAGCACTGCTCCTTAATAAAGAGGGCATGCTTCATTACTCACAGATTTTCTCTTTCAGGGGGGTAAACAAATGAGGGAGGAAGGTAGATTTTTTTTCCGGGTACATTATGAGTGATTGAAAACTGCAGAGAATGTTTAAATTTAAAAATATTTATTACAGTGAAAGAGAAGTTGCCAATAATTCCCTCAAAATACCCCTCTTTGTTGGGACCACATGCCACTGTTCTTGTCACTTTCTGAGGCAGTTCTAGAAGTGTCCTCTGTGAAGGCTGTTACAAAATATTGTGAATGCAGCTACCAAGGGCCTGCCAGAAGCACGGCAGCCACATAAAGCATCACAGTGGCATATGTGACATCTGGCTCTTCCCAAAGTCAAAATAACCAAGACAGGTAAACATTTTGAGTCAACTCAGGATGTAAACGTAGCTACAGCAGCACAAGTGAAGATATAAAGAAAAACACTTGCAGAGCTGCTTCAGAAAGTGGTGAGAACAATGGTATAACTATGTGTAGAGTATTTGGAGGGCAATTAATGCTGTGTCTTTTATTTTAATATTTCAAAAATGTAAACACATGCCATAATTTTTAATCACACCTCATATAAAGAAAGCCTGAGTGCACTCACCAGCTGTTATTTTCTCCTCTTCTTCTTTATTAGTTATTTGGTGTCTCCTACAACTACTTGTTGAACAGATAAAGAATAATTCTTTTTTAAAATATCAAAATTATAAATTTACTCAGGGTATCTGTAAATCTCTTAGACTTTGGTTTCTTCCTCCACTACAAAAATGTAAAATAAGTCACCTATGGCAAAGACTGGAAGTTGCTTTTTTTATGCTTAATAAGAGAATCCTGGGAAATATACCTAGCTGAAAAATGGTACTTCCCAAACACATTTGTAAGCATAGATGCTCACTGGGTATGAGTCCTTCAGGGAAATTCTTCTGTCCTTTGCTCTTTGTTTGCCTTCCTGGAATGAAGATGATTTACCTAGAGATCTAAAAGTCATCTTGTGGTTTTCAGAACTGTGGAACAATAAGAATTTCAGAGACTAAGTATCTAATGATTTTCTAGTGGTCTAGAATTTCTCTCTCCAGACTTAAGCTGTGTAGCAGAAAAACACATTTCTTCTTGTTGAAGTCAAGTCAGTGGCCAAAGCAATGCTATGTCTGTGTTAATCCCATTAGATGAAGTGTGTGTGTGTGTGTGTGTATGTGTGTGTGTGTGTGTGTGTGTGTGTGTGTATACTTGAGTCAGTAGAAGCTAGTTATACATTCTTTGGAGAAAGAAGGAAAGTATAAGTTTTAATTGACAGTTTTAGTAATTATTGACAAGGCAGGAGAAAATATGAAACACAGTTTAAGGAAATATTTATTATGAGAGCACTATTATCCACTGCAAGTTTCAGTAGCAAAGCTTGTAGAATAGTGAGTGTTTTTGTCAATAATTGGCACATTTTCAGCACTGAAAGAAATCATCAATCACCCAGTCCAATTACTCATCGTATCTTCAACTCATCTCTAGAATATTTTGGTAAGAATTCATCTAGTTTACGCTCCACTATAAGGAGTGATGAATAACTCTCTCCTTCCAACACCAGTCCATTTTTATCCCTGGTCAGTTTCTGAAGTCAGAATATTGTTTCTCACATAAGCTGAAATATGCTTTCTTCCACCTTCCATTCACTCACTCTTGTTATGCTCTCTTGAACTATATCCAGGATATTCAATCCCTGTTCAAAACGATGAACTACTCTTGCCATCCTCCTCTTGAGGCAGCTGCCCTTTCAGATTTGTATGCCGTGAAATCATTCTGAATGTGTGGCGATCTACTCCTGAATCTGAAGAACATGTATCACTATACTTATTTGATCCTTTCTTTGCTTTTGCATACATACACTGACAGGATGTGTGCAAGTCTGCCACAATTACATGACAATTTCATTTTATCAAAAATTATCTCCTTGTTACTCAAATACAGGTATAAAATAATTATCCCTAGTTATTTTCCATCATTCTGGGAGATACACTTTGAAACAGGATGTGATAATAGCCAAAATAAATGTAAAGTACTTGGCGAATGTGGTACTATTAGGTGAATGGAAGTTCCACTGTATATTTTCCCATTTTTAAATTTCCCCCATTTCATGTATGTATTCTACTAGTTCAACTTGCATAATACAAATCAGAAGTAAATCATTTATTTTTTATATGCTCCAAATACAATTGAGTACCTTTTCACAATAAGATTGTATCTTTTCTTTTGCCTTTTGTTCACATGCCAGTGATCTCCGGTAAATCCTTCTCTTAGGATTTTGGATTTCTGAGAAGGCAGAAAGTGATATTGATACAAAACACTATTGTGATTTTTTCCATGAGACAAAATTTGTTCCTACCAAATTGGAGCTCTTTTCCCATAACCATATTTCAAACATACTCTACTCAGGAAGCTTTGGTGACACCAATGAGGTATTTACCATCTGTGTTATGATATCTAATTCACCTTGGTTACCTCCTAACACCAAATATATTGAGCCCACAGGATGTGATAATAACCAAAATAAATGTAACCTAGGATCGTTATTTTCAAAATGAAAAAAATGGAATAGAAACTAGCAAGGGCTCTGTAACTTTAATCCAGAACTAATCACTGGGTTTGACACATAAGGGCAGACAGCCTGTAAGAAACTTATACCTCTTTTCTCTGCTTCCACAACCAGTGTTATGTCAAAGAGGTGAGATGAAAATGGTCAGGAGCTGCCGTTACCCCAAGCCAGGAGAGCAGAAGTAATTTTTCAAGCTAGATTTTTAAGAGTATGAAGCCAGGTTCACAGTTTAGGAGGAACATAGTTTTTCATTCACAATCTGTCTTCCAACTAGCCTGTTCTATTACCAATATTAAGAAGGTACTGAGATAAAATATGGTTTGAACTTCAAATCCCTCACACCAGGCTGTCATGGAAGGGAGAGGCCAAATGCTGATATGCTAGATAAAAGGGACGCTGACGATGACCACAGTGGGGATACCAGTTTTTTGCTAGATAAGTATGAATTAAGATGGGATCAGCAGAAGATGAGAGCTGGGTTATTTGAGTTTTGTGCTGCCTAAGTTAGAGGCGTGTGCTTACAGTGGATTAACTAAATAGTGAGTCAGGCAAGGCATATTCAAAACTGAGATAAAGCTTCTATGAGCACTGGGACTCATTTCTTCTCTGTTAAATGCTGCAAGAGATTGTTTTGAATCTTGTATCCTGAAGAAAACTCTTTTCTCTGATCCCAGAAATTTCAGGCCTGAGGCACAGAAGGAAAAGAAAATGAATTTGGTCTGTAAGTTTACGCTGATCCTTCACTGCCTTTTACTTCAACATGTGTCTACTTTTCCTTTCCATAGAAAAAAATCAAAATGTTAGTAAGTTATGGTCTAGGGCTCTCATTCATATGTGCTGGAGTGATAATGCTGTAGTATGGAGGATAACTTAGTTTTTATTCACTTCATGGGCTAGTGTTGACATTTTACATGCAAGAGTAAGGACAGGCTTCTTCTGTCTTCAAGGTCCCTGTGGAATAGAAGAGGAGAGGAGTGATGCATAAGTGCATAATACATAACCTGTACAGTGCTGTGTGCCTTAGGAGAGATGTAGATAAAGAAGCAAGGACTAGAAAAAAAGAGATTAATTCCGAACGCAAGAACACCATGAGCAAGGTGGCTAAAAGCAAAACTACAGGATTCGAACTTGAGCGCAGTAAGCTTTAACCTCAGCTTTACTGCCTTCCCTTAGCCACAGCATTCACTGCGCATTAGTTTCTTCAACCATTAAATGAGACGGGAAAACAGCATTCTTGCCCAAAGTACTCCTATCCTCTGGAGATGGCTCTAAAATGAACACATCAACAGACAGATCCCAAACCAAGCAAAAACATCGTATTGTTCATGGAAAGCTTCACAGCGCTCAGCGTAGAGCAGAAGTGGCACGGCTCTCCACAACTGCCGGCGCCTACACGTCGCACTCGTTAAGACAGCCTCACAAACTGAGACTGCATTATCACACTCTAGACTGCACCTAGATGCTCACAGGCAGCCTGTATTAAAAGGAGGTTAATTTCTGAGAGCAAACTGGCAAATAACCTGTCACACCTGGTTATTTTTCTTCACACATATCCTTTTATTTTTTCAAAGTAATAAATAAATAAACAGAAAAAGAATCTCTAGGTTTATATGATAGCTGATCTTGCAACGCTATTTTGTGGCTAAATAAAAAGGGAAACAAAAACATAGCTATTCTAAAGGGCTGGTCTCCCAGCCCCTCTCGAGAGAGAGACACTACAAAGCTGTAATAGTGCTACAAACTCATGTGCAAGTGCTTTGTCCTTTATAAACATGAATTAGTATGTTGGTCCTCTTCACCTAGAGTTTTAATGTAATGAGAAATGAAATTTGAGAAGTTCATTAAAACAATTAAATAGGCACAAGTAAAAGATATTAATACAATATAGACAGTAAAATTGTATCAAATAAACCAAAACGCAGAGAAAGTAATAGAATAACTATTGCAATGCATTAACTACATTGCTAAAATGATTATTTATGTTACAGCTTATATTCCCAAGACTGCCATAAAAGAACAAATCTATTGCCAAAACTGATAAGAACATATTTTCTCACAGAAATGTCCATGTGTTATCCCTATAATATTGCACATTTGAAAGGGTTACCTGAAATAATGGCATATCTGAAAATAAAATGGAGAACTTAAAAGGAAAAATCCTATCTAACAACAGCAAAATATATCACCTGAAATGTGTTTTCTTTGGTTTTGTTTCTTTGTTTGTTAGTTTTGCTTTGAGACAGGGTCTCCCTAAGTTGTCTAGCCTAAAACTTGGGAACTCAGGTTATTTACCTGCCTCTGCCTCCAAAGTAGCTGGGACTACAGGCATGTACTACCACATCTGGCCTATTTTTGCAAAAAGTAGTGTGCACAAGGTGTTTCAAAGCAGTCAAAAAGTGCAGGCAATATTATATTATTTAAATTTTTAGAGCAATCTTTATTTTTCCACCACCACCTACATATGAATTTCTGGCATTCTTCTTCGACAGTTACCTGTATTAATTAATTCCCTCCCCACCTCCAAGCCTCACATCTTTCTCTCTGTCTCTTTCTAGTGAGGAGGAGATGAGTCACCTCACATGTCTCAGCTCAGACTGAATAAAGACAAGATTTTAGACATCTGATAAGAGAATTTTCAAATCTGGTAAAAGGGTCATGTCTGGCCAATTTAAAAGAAAAGTAGTCCTCAGGCAGGATTTAAGCCATTCTTTAAGGCTTGTACAGGGTGCAAAGGACAGAGGGAAACCTGGTTTATTTCATGGGATAGCACTCACCTACAGCTCCTACTTTAAGATGTAAAAAGAGCTTGAAAGCCATCTTCATGAGAAAAAAAACTGAACAAACAATGAAAAGGTGAAAATCAACAACTCTTTTTAGATGCATCAGAGATTGTCACAGGTCCCACTGCCATCCCCAAAATCTGAGAAATAGGCAGATACAGAGAATCACAGCTAGCTGGGAACAGAATCACAGCTAGCTGGGAACAGAACCTCAGCGAAAGCCCTCATCAGTTAGATATAACTAAAGGTAGTTGAATAATTGCTGACAAGTGACACCGACAAACTTTTGGAAACCCAGGCTTGAGGTTACTGCCACACCTTCAGAGGTCTAGCAGGTTCTTACTGAGTAATCAGAGAAACATCTCCTCGAGCTTCCAGCATAGGTAGGGGAAAAGTAACCATTTTGAAAAATGCCCAGGGCATTCTGTTCTCCTTAATTAAGGCTTCTCTGAAGGCAAGCTATTATACTAGAGCCTAACAGACTCGGGTTTGACCAGACTTTAACAGACTGAGAGGAACAGAAATTCTCCACTCCAGCTCCCTCTAGCCTTCCGCTCATCTAAGGGTAGGAAACAAACGATAACAAAACTGAGGAATAACTGTGAAGGCTGCAGCCATGGAATACAGACTTAGGCACAATCACAGTGCTACAAGATGACTCTCCACCCTCACACATCTCACCATTAGGTAAACGGCCCTCCTGAATAATAACAGCCAATCACAGTTTTAAAAAACTAAAGTCTGGGCCCTGCTCACAAGGGAGGCTTTATGGAAACTCAAAATTCAAGACAGACAAGGATGCCAGAAGACGTTTTAGCCTCTAGTTTCTATAGTTATTGCAAACTGTCAATATAATCTAATTGTTAGTCAGATAAATATAAAAATGCACACAAATACTGTGATAATTTCAGGTCCTCTGACTCAAAAGATACAATATTTAAATTTCAACAACACAAACTGAGAAGTAGATTAAAAGGAAAAAAATGGTCTGAAGAGAAAAGGCAAGTATCAGAGCTAAATTCAGAGATGGCAAATATTTCAGAATCAGTAGAACTGCAACTTAGCTGTGGATAATATGCTAAGAACTCTAGTGGAAACAGAGGATGAGATGTAAGCACAGGTGGGTCGTGTAAGAAAAACAATGGAGACTCTTAAGAATCAAGACAACATGCTAAAAACAAAAATCATGATAACAGAATGGGTGAGTGATTTTGATGGGCATATCTGTAGGTAGGCTGGACATAACCCAGGAAAGAATTGCTGATCTTGAGGATGAGTTAATAGAACTTCCCACACTGAAAAGCAAAATTTACTATTAAAAACACTGATGAAAAAAGGAGCAAAATGTTCAAGAACTAAAAGACAAATGCCAGGGAATATACAATGAATAAGCATGCTGAAAGAGAATATAGAGAAAAATGAAGAGAAGAAATATTGGAAGAATTAATGCCAAGAATTTTCAGTGGACATGGCCATGCTACAAGAACACAAAAGGAAATTAGGGAGTGTAAGAAAACATTTCAACTGCCAAGGGAACAAGCTCCATGCAGATGCTGAATGCCTTACTGTCCCATCCCAAAAGCCCCACCCCTCTGCTCACTGTAACAGTCACTATTTCTATATGTCTTTTTTTATATGGTGAATGGATGTGGTCTCTTTTCTTTCTTCCTTTTCTCTTTCATTCATCGTTTACACAGCCCTACCACCTCATGCTTTCTACTTTTCCTTGCATTTCAACTTTGATAAATTGAGTCTGTCCTGCTCTCTTTGTTGTGTTCTGCTCAGTAAAAGATAATGTAAGTGGGTCATTCACACTACAGTGCAAGCATATCTACTTGACAGAATTCATTCATTAAACTACCTCATAGCCTAATGGCCAATTTACAAGATGACTGTGTTTGGCTCAAGTGCCAATTCCTATCCCAGCCATTTCTGATTTATACAACAGGTCATGTGATAGAAGGAATAAAGGACAGGAAGTTACCTTATGTTTGGACCAGACCATTGGGCAGGTGGCTCTGAGTGTGTTATGAATTTATATGAATTCTTACATACTGGACTGCATGTTTCAAGATATAAGCTTATCCTTCTGGCCCCACATAGTAACTGTGACCCAATAACAGGTATAGATTTTTTCCTTGGGTACCATTTCTGGGTGACAGATACAGCAAATGGAATTATGTTACATATCTCCCACCAGTGTTGTGTGCCATTAAGACTGGAAATCCAGTGGAGAGTGATACCACCAAAGAAGGACGGGAAATATGCAATTAACGCTGCTAATGACATTCCCGTGAGAGTTACCAGAACCAAGCCCAGGCTTTTCAGAGTACTCATCATGACAGCCTGGGGAGGATAATCTACAAAAAGAGTAAAAACATATTGATCTGACATCCCAGGAACAGCTGTGCACATTTTTGATGATATCTTGAATTTTACTACACTGTGTCTCCTGTCCCAAAGCATTTTTAACTATGCCTCCAATAAATATGTGACTGGGTGAAGCAGAAAGAAAAAGATAGGTTAGAACCTGTGTGTATGTGTGTTTGTTTGTGTGTGTGAGAGAGAGAGAGAAAGAGAGAGAGAGAGAGAATGAGATTTTCCCCTCATGAGCACAATGTTTAAAGAAATGTATTTTTCATCTATTTGATTTCAGTGCAGGCTGTTAATTTTCTGAAGCAGATAAAATCAATGTAGGAAGAAAGCACAGAGTTCTGAGTGCCTACTTTTCACTTGCATTTAAGTTAAATATGAATGTCCTTCCTCTTCACCAGTTTTTAATGGATCATATTAAGCTAAGTTCTCTGTACACGTGTAACACACAGCTGTGAGGGAGAGGCACAAGGAGACCTGTGCCATTCTTTGTAGTTCTCAACTATGTTTGACCTTCATGGGAACCTTTCTTCAGGAAGAAATAGAACGCCTTGGTCTATCTCTGTGCAGGGGACTGTGTATGAATGAGGGTTATGAGATAGAAGACAAGAAAATTACCCTCATTTAACTCTCTCTGGCCTCAGAATGAAAAGAGGTGCCCCCAGCAATCACATCTTTTCTATTATCTTTGTCCACTATGCATATTCTTTCTTGGCAAGAAGTAAAGTGATACTTTTTGCTTCCAGCTAAAATTGGTATTTAAGAAAAAGGCACAAAGTTCCCAGTTTCCCAGTTTTCTCTTGTCCTCCACGCTCTGACTGCCACACTGCCATGATACATACATTTCATCTTTATCTATTCCTTAGGATCGATTTCTAGAGTCTAAGAAGCACATATTGTCCTCCATACTAACTTTGTCTTTAAAAACTAAAAAGCCTGTCACTACTGTCATTGATCAATTTGTAAAAATCCAGAATGTATTTGGAGGGCCTCAAAACCCAAAACCACATCCTTTATATATGTACCTGGGAACTTAAAGTGATCAGATATGCTCACCAGTTTAAAGATAAGAAAACAAAGTCATAGGAGGTTAGATGATTTATCCAAACTAAGAAATGAAAATTTTAAGTCATGCTTTTTAAAAGTAAGATTTTGTGATTATCAGCCAAATTATCTCACATTGCACACACCAGCTACATACGTTATCTTCCTTTAGGACATAACGGAATAGAGAGAAAGAAAGAGAGAGAGAGAGAGGAAGGGTGAGGGAGAGAGGGATCAATAGGGAGACAGAGATAGCATGTAACACAATGCCAATATTTGCTTTTATCTCAATTACATAACATTTGTGAATTTATCTGTTGTAGTTGAAAAAATTTCAAAGCCTTTATTTTTTGTATATTTATTTTTATGCTTCCTATACTTTCATCTATTTTTCATATACGTACGTAATATGCCCCTTAAGTTCTAAACATAATTGTCTAGGCTTCCTTGGTTCCCTCTCTTGAGGGTCTCTCAGCTATGAGGGAGCATTATTGAACCAGCAAGAGGAGTGAGATCCCCACACCTGGAGAGCAAAGTAAGGCCCACACAGAGCTTAATGTCCACGCTGCAGAGGAGTTTCTCTGAAGAGGCGTGAATGCTGTATTCAAGCAGAGGTCAGCAGTAGATCCAGAGTGTCTGAGTGTTTGATTTTTTTCTTTTCATTTTTAAAGATGAGCTGCTCTGGTGGTTGGAGGTTTTCATTTCCCAGATCCAACACAGAGTAGACACATATGCAAATACGGACACTTAGCGGGCAGTCTCAATATAGACTAATTATTTCTGGCTGCCAGGAACCCCAAAAGGACTATGTTGTTTCTGTGATAAACTCCAACTCTCCCTCACTCGGAGACAAAGAAATGCACACAGAAAGGCTAGAGCCTCAAACCACAGTTACTTCACTTCGAATGGAACTTTTGAATGAAGCCCTTTCATTTTCTTTTCTATATTAAAGTATTAAGAACCTAACAAAGAAATTTAAATCTTGTTTTTCTTCATTAGTGTATCACAAACTGCTAATTAGAGAAGATTTCTTTTACTAAATGATTTAGTTCTCTTGTCTGTTTTAAGACTTGAAAGGGTTACAGCTTCAGGAAAAGAAGAAAGAGCCTTAATTAAAGAATGAATTATTGAATATTTAGTTCTAACTGATGTTGCCCCATGCCGTTATTTTGTGTGTTTAGAGATGCTTTATGTGATTCTGTTATCAGAATAACCAGAGAGAGACACTGACTATGGACCCTAAAAAGAGGGGAGGGCTTTGGCTTGATCACATTCAGCCATTTAAGTTCAAGAATCATCTGAAGCATGGTTTCCATGACAACAAGTCACTAATTGCAAACATAAAATAAGTAAAAAAAAAAAAAAAAAACCACAATTTTCCCTGAATTTGGCAGCTATATGGATGGTGTCTAATTAAAAAAAAAATACTGAAATGGCACTTTTCCTTAGGAAATCCCTCCAGTCACTTTTTTTTTTATAAATCAAGAAGCTTCTCCATTGCAGGGTTAATTCTGGTCTGGCACAGGTGTCAGCTTCCAGCTGTCTGGGTCTGTCAGGCTGTGATTGCCAACACCCAGCTTCTGTTAAGAGATAAGCAGAGTTGGTGATAATAAAGAGTGAAGAATTGTTGCATCTCCAAGCTACCAAGAGCAAAGAATGCTGCTGAGGCAGATGAATGAACCAAAGAAATGCTACCAAGTCCTGGATTTGATCACCCTTTAGAAACGGGGGAGGGGGAAGGACACAACACAAATTGAAAGGAAAAGGTGAATTAAAACCTCAACTCAATCACTTTCACTAACCATGGGGTTAGTTAACCAGGCTTACTCACTAGCAAAGGTTTTTGGGTTTTCTGTCTGACAGACTGAAAAACAAAAACCAAAACAACAACAAAAAAAAGTGACCCCTTTGAGACTTAGAAACCTGCTCAACGACACAATGGCACCATTGAAAATTCACCACTTTATGAGCTGCAGCGTATCATATACACAAATTGCTTTGGCCTGAATTACCTTTCACCAGTCCTTCATGTCTACTCACTGGATCACTAGGAGTGAGCAAGAACATTTTGATAAATTCTGTTTCCATGACGATGAATTAACCAGTGGGAAGGGGGAGGTATTGAAAGATCTGCATTCTGTAGAATACTCTCAAATGTTTTCCTGTTTTCATTTTTAGCCATTTAGTTCTCATGGCTCCGTTCCAGGACTCTTTAATTTGCCAGTAGCTGTTTTTCCTACACAGATTACAGGAGTAATTCATCAGTGAATGTTTCACTCAGTGGTCCCATCTAATGTAAGGAAACATAAAAATGAATTTTTCTCAATTATGCTTTTTTGTTTGTTGAGAAAGAATGCAGTATGCTCTTTTTCTTTGTTTTCATGCAATCTAGCTTTAGTATTCTTATTCTCCCTTATTTATTGACCATTACCTTACAGAGACTACAACTGCAATTTGTAAGATGTTGGGATCTGCTTTTAAATACCAATGAATTCCCGAAAGGCAATGATTTTTGAATTTAGTGTACTGAAACCCCGGAGGGGGTGTAAACAGGAAAAGAACATTAAAACACGTAGGCCAAATGCATGTTACAATGAAATAAAATGTTTAGGAAAAAAATTAAGCAAGCAATAGAGCCTTTCCTTTACTAAATTACTTTAAATTGGCTTATTTATATACAACCCTATCCGTTTCTGTTATTTCAGCACTTATCTACTTCCTGAGTTTAATGATAAAACAACTATTTCCTTGGGGGAAGGTGGGGGAAAAAGTGATTTTGATGGTTTTATTTTATAAACAATGAAAATAGCAAACAGAACTCATCATTTTGAACCAGCAAAAGTCGGGTATGCATCTTTTCCTCAAGTGTGAAGTAAGAATAATGTTTCCTCAAAAACCTATTATTTTTGTTCAAGCCTTAGTTTGTATCTTAATGAATAACTAGCTTAGTTCACTCTAAAATATACATTCAAATAATGGGACCATTTCTTTTTTCTTTGTTTTCAACTAAAATAAGGCAAATAACCATTTTTCAATCTCCATGTGTTCATTCCACCATTGTGTAGCCCGAAATTTAGAGAATATTTATATTCTTTCCCAGAGTCACTTAACCTTTGCTGAAAGCTGGATGAAATTTTACTGGAAGCTGTTCTGGACCATCAACAATTAATAAATTGATTAGATATCATCCTAATCTAAGACTAAAAGTGCAAAGAACTGCAAGAGTCTCCAGATGTAAAGAGGAGAGCTATTTAGCACTTATTATGCTGAGATTTGCAATCAGAACTACTTTTTTGAAATCTCAAGAAGTAGTAATGCAATAATATATTTTTTCTTTTAAGAGCAGGTCTTCAGGGTCATATTTGCTCTAAGAGTTTAATTTCCCTGCCGAGAACAGAGAGAACTTTCACACAGAAAAGAATATGATAATCTTCTTTTCCTCCCTCTTTAATACACATGCACAAAAATATTACTAATATTAGTGGATCTTAGAGAATGTACATGATTGAAAATCAAAGTAATTGTTTTAATGAATAAACACAAGTTGTTTTGCAGCAGATAGCTATAAATCATTAGAAAAGAAAATCATGCCACTATAAAATGAGTATGTTGGTAGCCCCAATTTATTCACCTTGATTCATCTTGATTCAAAATAGTAAGGATAGTAGAGTCATGACAGGATATGGACATGGGAAACGTTAAAGACTCGCATTGTTCACTGCCATAGAAAGATTGTTCTACTTTTTAGGAGTTATGTGCATGGATTCTGCCTTCAGTGTTTCTTCCCTTCCCAGAATGGAGCCTGGAGTGCAGGAAGCTGGTATTTGTTTCACATTGATGCTAATGGTGTGAGATCTTTCTGCTGTTTGCTGTCTGGGAAATAAAGATAGTACAGCTCATCGTAAGAGGTACGTGCATTCACACCCATGACCCAGAGTTGGCACCAGGCCATACAGGAGTCAGCTTGTTCATGCTAATGTCTCTGGCTAGATGTTGGTAAACAGCAGCTCACTCAGTCTTATAGATTGAAAGTGTCACAAAAATACTGTCTTGCTCAGTGGCTGATCACTAAAAATGAGTACAAACAAGAAGCATAAAGCCTTGTTGATCCACTTGAGTCAAGTTTGACATCATTATGACACTATTTATAGATGTGGAAATGTCTTTCACCTCTAGTGAGAGATTTTTGACAAAAAAAAAACAAACATGAAACTTCTAAATCAATAACAAAATATCCTAAAAACCCCAACAATTTTATTTCATAATGTACATTAAATGATATACTCAACAATTTTGCATATGTCACAAAGCAATTATTACTTAAAAGTTTTAACACATACAGGACACATTTTTTATTATTAAGGATAATGACATTTTAAAACACTTGTTACTTTTATGCATGTATATGATCCTTATACAAAGATATAGTATATGTTAAAAATATGCCCACATTTAATCAACAATGAAAGGAATATTGAATATATATTCAATAGCAATGTAAGTAGTAATAATGAGATGTATTTATGAACCTAAAGAACAGGTGTTTTCCAATATTTCAATCTGTTCCTGAAAAATTGCATGAAATATTTTTATTCTCGTACAATTTTAATTCACTGAGATCACAATGTTTAATTAAAAATTGCAATGATCCTTTTATAGTTTTATTCTGTGACTTAGAAGTGCTGTTTAATATAAAAAGTTTGAAGCACACACCTGTACATATTGATGGAATCTACCTCCCATTCTTTACCTAGAGATAATATTGATGGCTATAGCCTCAAGGTAAGTACATTGGAGCAAACAGATTTGATCAAAAATGCTGGCCTTGAATCCAGCACCACTTTCCTATTCAATTCCACTGGTCATATATATCCCCTTATTGTACAACAGCTTACACCAACATCTACTTTGACAAGCCAGGGTCTCTGCCATAAGCAAAGAAAATATCTGATGCTTTAGTGAGGGTGGAAAGGTAAATAAAAATTATAGTATTCTATTTAATTTATCAATCAGAGCTAACATTCACCTATATACCACAAAAGTTTAACTACATTGAAAGATTATTGTTTTTAAAGCCCCTTTGGTAAATTTCATTGGATCAGTGCAGTGAGACTGCTAGTAGATCAGTTACCAACTTAGTGAGATATGTGTCATTTTTTTGCGGAATATTTATGAAGTCTTTACCTTTGAAGAAGTGGCTGTGTATATAAAGAACATGTGTAAAGATAAGAGATAAAGAAAGGAGAATCAATGATAATGTAGTAATATGGTAGGGTAATTATAAGAAGATGCCCAGAATAATTATTTTGGAGGATTGAGAGTTATTGGAGGAAGAAAAAAAAAAGAGAGAGACAGAGAGAGTTATTGGAGGAAGAACAGAAAGGCTCACCATAAACTTTCTGGATAAGATCATTGGGAAAAGGGCACTTGTCTTGGTTACTTTTCTATCCTTGCTGAGACAAAATACCTGACACCCAAAATTAAGTAAGGAAAGGTTTATTTAGCTTAAACCTCCACAGTCTGTGGAGGTTTCAGTCCGTGCTTGGCTGGCTCCAAGGCAGAGTGGCACATGGCAGTGGGCAACAGTTCATGGTGGTGGAAGATAGCAAAAGCAACAAGCAAAAGGGAGGAGTGGCAGCAAGCAGCCTCTTTCTTTCCCTTACATATGAAAACTATCTGCCCCAGGGCGGGTATAGCACTCACACCCATAATCTCAGCGTTGGATCATGGATCAATCATAAAAGCTAAAGGTCTGCCCCATGATTGCATGTGTCTTTGAGGGGGATGCCCAGACACAAACCACAACAGCACCTCAGATAAAAATGGCAACAGAGCGAAGGCAAAGAGGGGCAAATCACTCCTAGGGAATCACAGGCCACTCACTATTACTTGAGTACCCAGTGGAAGACAAGTGCCAATAACAAAAAGATAAGCAGGAGCCACATCAAGAAAGATTTCAAAGTCATTGTGAATAAATTGTAAATTGTGCTGCCTTAATAACCTTTTGAGAAATCATGGCAGCACTTCTGATGAGAGATGCAAGGGGTGATGAAAATATATGATGCATGTTTAAAAATTTTTACAGTAAAAGGCTCATTGCCATTAACCCCTCTTAGTGTACTCCCCCTTGCTTGGAAGAATGCACTTATCCCATCATTCTTGCCACTTTCTGAAGCAGTTCTGGGTGTCTTCTTTCAGGAGTGTCTTTATAATATATGATTTAAAAAACAGTGACTAATGTTAGCCAGTGCCATCTGACAGAAAGGCAGGCTTCTAAAACATTAGAGTGTGTTCTCTTCCCCTTTTTTCACTGGATCTGATACCATGTGACTGCTAGTTCTTCTCCCCAAAGTAAAAATGACCATGAAAGGTAAACATTTTTGATCAGTTCAGCCCATCCAAGCAGCCAAGACAGTACAACTAAAGACAAAGATTTCCAGAACTGTTTCAGAAGGTGGCAAGAATGGTGGGATAAGTGTGTCTGAAGCAAGGAGTGTTTTGAGGAAGATTAGTGGCAATGTGTCTTTTACTATAATAGCTTTTTAAATATTTAAATATGCACATTATTTGTTGATCACACCTCATAATGATAATGATAAATACACAGAGGGAAAAAGTGAACTGAAAATATGTTTAAAACTAAAATCAGCCAGGCACGGCAGCACATACTGTAATCCCAGCACTCGGTAGGCTGAGCCAGGAGGATCACTGTGAGTTGGGGGCCAGCCTGAGCTACCAAGTGAGTTTAAGGCCACCCTGAATTGCTTAGGGAAACCCTGTATTTAAAAACTAAGAACATTTTGAATTATCCATATTTGCTGATTGGAAATAAAGAGGTGAAAGTCTGCAAAATTCTATATGAAGCCCAAGTTCTTGCTTAAGTAATTGGATGAAGATGGTGGTACCAATTAAGAAAAATAAGTCAATTTAAGCAGAGCATTTTGTACCACAAGTAACTATGGAATATTCCTGCAAAGGTACTGAGCTGGAAAGTGAACCAGTGAGTCTGAGTCTCAAAGTGCATCCCTAGCTGAAGACCTGGACTTGGAATCCACAGACAAATGCTATTATCTGAAACCCTAAAGTGGAATAACATTGCTCAAAGAATACAGAAGGTGAGACGAACTGTGAATTGAGGACCCCACCCTGGGGCACAATTATTTTAGAGATTCCTGAAAGAAAAGCAACTAAGAAAGGAAACAGCAACGAGCTGACCAGAGATAGGAGGAGAATTCATGACATATTAATGTTATGGGAGCCACAAAAGTGAAAACTGTAGCAGAGAGATTCGGTAAGACAAAGACAGAAAATATACCCTGATCTCTTTCTCCGAGTCCTCTTACCTGAATACAAATCTGCATCATTGAACATAGAACCTGTACGGTTATGTTACTTAGCTCAACTGAGCCATTCCACAATGAATACACATTTCAGTTATCATGTTACATGCTAGAAATATACATCATTTTAATTTTCATTTAAAGATAAGTACCATTTTTAAAAAATAAAAGGGATATATAGCTTAGCAGCACAGCACCTGCCTGGCAAGCACCAAGTCATGAGTTTGAGTTCTGGTACCAAAATATAAAATAAAATAAAATTTAAAAATCTAAGATCAAGAAAAATCTAGGAAAGACCACATTCAGCATACTCACATACTATTTAGGAGCTACCCTTACTTTTTAAGCGAGGAAAGGTTGATCGATTTATTTTGTTTATCTTTCCTTTCTCTATCCTCGAAACACTACAAATTCTTTAGATGATATTTTCTGAATTCATTCTTCTCAATTAAATTTATAATAAACTTTGAAGCAAAGGGCAACTCAGTGTTACTCTCAATGACAAGTACCAGAACCAAAGATTGTACTGGTTGCTGGGAAGAGTTGAAACTTTCATTTTAACGTTAAACTGCCTGTGCAAATGATGGAAGAGGTAGCAAGCCATGCTCATTATTGCATTTCTATGATGAAGTAGAAAGGTAAACTCTTCTTTGAAACAAAAGAAAAGAGCAGCAATAAGAGGAAGGGGAAAGGACTACAAAGTTAGATAGATTCCTGAGCTAAGGAATAGCAGAAATGGGATGAAACATTGACTTCTTGGCATTTTGCACAGGAACAAGCAATCACCAGAAATATTACCAAGGACAATCTAAATTCAGGTCAATGCAACCAACACTATCCAGGCTGTGTTCTCAGGCACAGTCAGATTCTAGTAGCAGCTCAGTCCATGCTAGCTATATGTCAAGGTGAATATTCAACATTCCTAATTTCTACCCTCCTCATTTGTAATAATGGGACCACATTGTTTCCTACCCTATGCAATTATTGTGTAAAATAAATAAGGTAATGTATATGTTGTAGTAGTCCAGTGCAGTGGTTCTCAGCACTTTTTGCCACCCAGGGAGGCATCTGCTATGTCTAGAGACATTTTTGTTATCATAGCCAGGAAGAAGGGGGCTGTCATTGGCATCTAGTGATTAGAGGCCTACCTCCACAGTGCAGCACCCTACCATAAAGGCTGTTTAACCTACAATGTTGATGGTGCCACAGAGAGAAACCCTGGATCCCTTGGTCATACACATACTACAATAGCTGCTACCTCCTGAGCAATCCCACTAAGTGCTTGGCATTTCTCATCTAAACTTCATCAAAACGTATGGGTTGGCAATAGTATATTACCAATTTACACATTCAGAAGCTGACACACACACAAAAGTAATGCACACTACCACAAACTAGTAGTGATACAAGCAGGATTCCATAAATGCTGTTATTATCCTATCCCATAGAAAAAGGGAAAATTATTCATGTATCTTTGTACATCCAATTCTTGGTATTAGATGATATAAGGTTGGTTTTCTCTTAACTTTGATCCAAACATTGACATACCCCAGACAAAACTAGGATCTTTTGATTTTCATACTCAAGTTTTCCCTTAAAATGTGAGCAAAATAAAAATGAATTATTTAAAAGACAAAAAAAAAGCATTTCATAAGGGTATCTTTAAAAAGACAGCTGCTGGATTTACTCTAAGAAGAATCTTTCTGTGTTAAAAATCAGTAAAACTCCACTTCAATAACTGTATGAGGCCCTCTGTAATACGAAGGTCAATAGCTCCTGTTGTAACAGTGCTGTGGTTTAAGCACTGCTTCAGGCCTATGCTAAACCTGAACCTGCGATCAAAGAGATAAAAGTCATCTGACTCTATTACTTTCACTTGGTGGTCTGAAAGTCTTAGGAGCTGTACATTTATCCAATTGTCAGTGATGTGTCATTGATTGTTTTTAAACAATCTTTTGCATCGATGTGTTTTGGAAGTGTTTTTCTTCTCTTTAAATCTTCCTTCGGGGAAGTTGAAACATATGCTGTTGAGTGTGTGTGTGTGTGTGTGTGTGTGTGTGTGAACCTTGAGGAAGTCGTGAAAAAGGCAACAAATGCTGAAATGTAAGCACACATATAAACACTCTGACAAATTTAGCAAATGTTTATGAAAACTTTAGGGTCCTGACTTTTCAAGATAATTGTGGATTGAGTGAAAACAGCGCAGTATAAAAAGGAAAGCAATATGGCATAGGGACTCAGTGTGAGATTCACTATCAGATTAGGTTTTAAACTCAGATTATACCATTTACTAGTTACATAATCTTGACAAAGTGACCAGATCACTCTGAGTCTCAGTTGTGGTTCTAACGAAAGGAAGAAGGTCAAAGTGCCCACAGAGGCATCTCCAAATACTAAAAAGCACATACTTTTATTTTGTGCTACTGTATGCCAAGCCCTTCTAGATAGTGTACTACCTATGTGTAGCTTATAATAAAAGGTTAAAACAAAATGTAATCTCAGACAGCACTAATTATTTCAAAAAAATAATTCTACATAAGCTGATAGTGATCAGATGAGAGTAAAAGTTGGAAGGGCCTCTAATGAGGATTGTGAGTTTATTTCTTTGAAGTCCTTCAAGGCCCGTGTGGTAAAGGTGTGCTCCTCATAGTGGCACCATTGGGAGATGGGAGAAACTTTAAGAGGTAGGGCCAGTTCAACACCATGATGCGTGCCTGTAAGTCCAGCTCTGTGGGAGGCTAAGACAGGAAGATTGCAAGTTCAAGCCCAGCCTTCTACAATTTAGGGAACTAGAAAGACCCTGCCTCAAAATAAATAAATAAACAAACTAACTAACAAATGGACTTGAAGTGTAGCTCAGTGTGAGTCCCTGAGTTCAATCCCTAGTACCACTACAAAAATATAATGAGCTGAGGACTAGCAAGAGGTCTTTAGGTCACCGAGGGCATGACTTTGAAGTGGATAGTGGGACTCCAGCCCCTTCTACTCTGTTTCATTCATTTTCTGGGTATAAGGTGTGCAGTGTTACTCTGCCACATGCTGTCCCCAGGGTTAAGGTGTGCTACCTTAACCAAAGCATTCGGGCTGCATTCATCTACTTTCTTATTGCTGGCACAAAATGCTTGATGTAGACAACTTAAAGGAGGGGAGGCTGATATTATCCCAATTTCAGACATTTCAGTCCACTGTTGCCTGGCTCCGAGGCAGAAGCACCATGGTGGAAAGGCAGAGCCCAAGAAAGCTGCTCACCACTGTGAACCAGAGCAAGGAAAAAGCAAAAGAGGAAAGGGCAAGAGGCCAGGTAGAACCCCCACATCGTGTCCTCATGAACCACCCAGACACACACAGAAGTGGGCTTTGATAATCTCCTTAGCATTTCTCAAGCCAATCAAGTTGACACTGACGATTAATCGTGGTATGGGCCAATTGACCATGGACTCACACTTTTAAAACTGTAAAACTTTTGTCTTTATAAGTCAATTATCTCTGGTGTCTGTGATTAAAAATTTTGTTTTTCCACGTTACCTCAGGTATCTGTTACAATAATGGAAAACTGACTGACACAAGAAATTTTCTGATCAGACACATGAAGCATATGAGGAAGCAATCAAGTGAATATTTAGGGAAAAGCCATTTAAGCAGAGGGAAAGCATCCTGGGATGTCTATGCTGGGATATTTTGGTGAATTTGAGAAAAAGTAAGTAGAAAGGATTTGTGAAACTGGTGCTCAGTGATTTATGAGTTGAATTTAAAAGGTTTCCAGAAATTAACTCATACAGGAATGTTTCTGCCATAATAAGATTTTGGATTTTATTCTGTGACAGAAATCACTGAACACTTTTGATGAGGGATTATTAAGTTCCAATTATGTTTCGAAGAATCACTCTGGCTCCTATGTAGAAAACAGACTCCAAGGAAACAGCAGTGGATACAAAAAGACCAAGAAAAGGCCATTGCAATAACACAATAAGCCCCCCAAATGATGCAAGCTTCAAATGCAAGGAGGGCACCTGGGAGTAGCTAAATGTCATTAAATTAGTGATGAATTTGAAATTAGGTACAATATAATTTCTAATAGGTTATGAGTTGTGAAAAATATTTTTTATTTCATAATTTTGGGAGAATGGAAGTGTTATTTCCTGAAATGTGGAAGACTAAATCTAACAATACATAGAAAGGAGAGGAACTGAAAAGAGTATTGTTAAAGATATTAATTAGAAATCCATGTGGCAATACTAAAGAGAACACTGGATATATTAGTATATATTCTGAGAAGAGGCTGAGAATGTATCTCAAACTTTTGGCATTATCAGGCAATGCAGTGTATTCAAACTATAAAGACTGAGATTCTTATGTCAATACATTCAAATAGAAAAGAGAGTAAGCATCTGAACTCTAGAGGTCTCCAATACTTATATGTCAAGAAGATAATAGTAATGTAAAAAAAAGTCATAGGAGGTTAGTATGCTAGAACCAGATGAATTCAATGCTTTAAGGAAGAGAATGCAATCTACTATTGTCTGCTATAGAGTATTTGAATAGGATGAGGGATAAAGTGACCACTGGCATCTGCAACATAGAGTCCATTAGTGACCCCAAGAAAAATAGATTGACTAAAGGCTTACCAAGTCACCTCTTTTAGTAAGGTAGTTTCAAGAAAAAATGACAGAAGAAAAAGATGGGATAGAAAAGGAAATTAACATTTTTTTAGAATTAAATAAGAAAATGTAATAAAACATGTAACCCAATATTGGCTATTATAAAGTACAAATAGATAGATGCCATCAATTTCATCACTTCTGTAGTCATTCTCTATCATTCAAGTGTTTACTGTATATAAAATCAAAAAGAAATCTGTAGGTTGAATAATTTTTACCAAAGTAATTTATGTATAATTATTTTAGTCTGACAATATTCTTCCCAGAAAAAAAAAATAGGTATATGAGCTTTTCCCCATTTTATAGCTTACAAGACTTAGGCTCAGTTTATAACTCAGCCAAATTCACATTTAGTGTCAGAAATAAACCCAAGAGCTAATACTATTTTAGTTAACTTCATGCTATTACAACAAAATACCTGCAGCAATGAACTTATAAAGAGAAAAGGTTTATTAGCTAATGGTTTGGTACTTTAAATTCATAAATCAAACAGACCAGTGATTTGGGCATGTGTCTATTGAGTAAGGACAGTGGTCGGCATTAACAGGAGTACGTGTTGGAGAAAGTGGTCCCATCACTTTTTTGAAAGATAAAAGAACAAAAACATATCAAAATACACACAAACACCTACAAAATAGCACAAAAACAAAACAAGCAATACAGTATTTCAGACAAGGTGACAAGAAATTAACAATGGTTGTTGTATTACATAATGATATCTTCAAATTGGTGACTCAGATACACAAATATAGGCATGTAAGATTGATCAAACAATTAAACATTAACTGTTCCTTTCAATAAAGTGATAGAAATCAGTAGTACAACTATCTTAGCTATCTTGTGTATACATATATATACATATTTTTCCCTTCATTCTTTCTTTTCTCTTTTCTCTCATGCCAGTTGTTCTTTCCTTTTGAGCAGTTTCCTTCCCTTTCACAATATCTATTGTACCTCCTGGATTTTATTCACTCTTTCAGGTTCTTACACTAGTGAGACAATACAGTGTTTACACATGCAGGTCTGATTCAAGGATGGTTCAATATATGCAACTCAATCAGTGTAATACACCATATCAACAGAGCCAAAGACAAACATCACATAATCATCTCAATTGATGCAGAAAAAGCTTTTGACAAAGTTCAACATGCATTCATGATAAGAACCCTACAGAAAATAGGAATAGATGGTCTTTACCTCAATCCAATCAAAGCCATCTATGACAAACCAGCAGCCAACATCATACTAAATGGACAAAACCTTAAAGCTTTCACTTTAAAATCAGAAACAAGACAAGGATTTCCACTGTCACCACTCCTATTCAACATAGTTCTGGAAACATTTGCCAGAGCAATTAGATAAGAGAGAGATATAAAAGGAGTAAGAATAGAAAAGGAAGAAATGAAATTATCATTATTCACAGTGGTCCCATCATAAACAGGGAAACAGAGCAAAATAGAGTCAGGCAAAGGCTCACAAACTCCCTCAAGTATGCACCAAGGGACTTCAGTGAGTACCACTAGGCTTCATCTCTTCAAAGTCTACAGCACTTGCCAATATGGCCAGCTATAAAGGTCCATGTTTAAAGGGACCAGCCCTTTCTTTCTTAAAAAAGAAAATGGTTAACTTTTTGCTATGATTTGAATGTGTCCCTCAAAGGTCCATGTCTAAATGTGGACCTTTGAGGAACACGTTCAAATCATAGCAAATAGTTAACCATTTTCTTTTGTATATTTTATGTGCCCTTTCTTTAGAAATAAATAACAGAAATTCAGCTCTACCACCAAAGAGAAAAATAAAACAATATCAGTGAGAATTGGACAACGGAAATATCTGACTTGAAAAATGTATACCCAGGTTCTTTTAATTCATAAATTACTTACACATGCTCCATGAACTATTTTGCACAATTTGTTTTTTGTACACATGGTCCTATTCCCAGCTCAAGTGAGAAAATATTCTGCTTTAAGAACAGATTTAAGTTTTCTTCATTAAAAACATGTACAGGAAGATAGAAAAATTGTAAAATATTTCAGCATACATTTAATTGTACAAGAAATATTGTATTGTACAATTATCCACGCCAAATATTGGGATAGGTACTGGGGATAGAAAAGGTACTAGAATAATCATGAATTTTGTTCTGTGGATGTTTGTAGTCTAGAGAGAAACACAGATATAATATTAATCAAAGTTGCAAATATTGACTATTAACCAAATTTGCAAATATTAACTTGTTAAATATAAGTATAGGGAGGAAAGGAATAGAGCAAGATAGGAATGAAAAACATAAATATCACCTAGAATCACTGTGGCCAGTAAATGTAAAAGAAATAAATTTTTGTTTTGCCTAGATCCTTTCCACAAAGCAGGCACAATCTTTTCCAGCAGCTTGGAATAAAGAGAGACTCTCAGAAGAGACATAAATTCCATAAGGTACTTTGGTAACAGCTATGAAAAGGGAATCTGTTTGATTTTGTAAGGAATTCATCATTCTGGTTTCCAGACTTGTGAAAACCAGAAACAGTGAACTTCTTTTTCCCCCTCCTTGTAGGAGACTTACGGAGGCCAAGGTGAAACATTAAGAGAAATAAGCACTAAACAATTCTAAAATGCTTCCACAATGTGTTAGCTGCCCCTAGGACCCCAAGGAATCAATAAAGAACCCTGTTTAGTTTTTCCCCAGGGCCACAATTTCCCATCTATGAGACACCAGCTTTCTTAGGATGCTGCAATCAATCTAAGCTCTGGGTATTTCCTGAGAAGCATACTTTTCCCCGTCAATGAGAGAATGGCCGGAATGAATTGTGGCAAGCTTCAGATCAGCTACTTCATACTCCAGTTGCCTTTGCTAGTGATTGCCCAGGCCTTGAAGCCCCAAACTGCTTGTTGCTCATTCCACCAAGCACTATCTCACTCTCTTCTTTCCTGTCCAGTGTTTCAATGCTGTCCCCTGGAACCTCAACCTGATTAATTCTTACATCCTCAAACTCTCCTTAAACAATTGCACTTCTGCCTTGATAAGCACTCAAAGCTTCCAATGTGAGGTCTGTGAACTATATTTCAAAGGGTCAGGGAAGTGCTGAAAAGATTTAAGCGGGTTTTTTCACTATTTTGAACTATGTCTCTCTAAAATAAAAAGTGTTGCTGTATTACAAGGATAATATCTTATTTTAAATGGTCTAGATGATCTACTGTACTTGATCTACTGTACACCATCAAGTGACACAGGCATCATGAAAGCTATATTGTAATGTCTACAGTCGGCTTGCTATTGACGAAAATTGTGTAAAATGTCTCTTCCTAATAATGAAAGAGATCAGTAGTAGTTTAGGTATAGATTTTAAGTGGCAGAAAGTCTCAAAGATCATAGGGAAGCTTTTTAAATCCTTTGGTTTTGTTTTTATCTTTGAAATGGAACATAGAAGCCCCAGTGTGTCCTGTGTTGAAGTTTTATATGAATGGAAGTGTGAAGCCAACAAGTAGAACAGTTTGCCTGAAAGTGGGCTTTTGCTTTTACAAGAACAGCTGACTGGGAAACGTTAGAGCACCACTGAGAAATTGCCAAGCCAATAATCAAAGTTTATCTTTGATTCCTCAGTGTCCCTCACCCTTCGTCCCATGTCTACTCTGGACTGCACCCCTTAAATAAGTCTCCAGTTCCTCCACTTTGCTCCATACACTGTACACTCTTGTCCAAACCAATGTCATTTATTATCTGTTTCTTAACAGTTACTACAAGTGTCTCTGTTTTTCTGGGATTATTCCTCACAACCTTCAACTCTACACACAGGCGGGTTTATTCTTGTGATGCAAAACTAGAGAAAGGCAGAGAGAGCACTCATGCACATTGTTTTGGAAGTGAAACTACTTGTGATTTCTAAGAGGAGGCTGTGATAGGTGACAGATTGTATCAAGGTGGAGAACAGACTCCAAGAATCACTTGGTTGATGGAGACGAAAGCTTCTGGGGTCAGCTTGTACTGTAATCACAAGTAATGTTATTTAATGAGGAGATGTGGGAATGTCCTCTAGAGCCACAATAGATTTCGACTCTTTCTAAAGGGAGGCAATTTTAACTGGTCCTGTCTGCTCTCTGTGGGCTTGGGACTCAGTAAAGGCAGGAAGTGGGAGGCTCCAATCTGAGGAAGAAAGGTCAGAGATTGTACCAGCCTTTGGGATGTGTAGGATGTCAAGGGAAGAAGCCAACAAGAAACCCCTTGTGACAAATAATAACAAATGAACTGAGTTCCAAGTGTTCTTTTCCTGCTCTGCCATCCCATAATGAGAGCCTCCCATTAGAAACAGTCCAAAACTATTGTTTTTGGCTTTACTGTAGTGTTAGTATTTCCTTAGAGAAATAAATAGGCTTTATTTGTGCCGGAGGCAAAATAGGGTGGGGAGAGGGAAGCGGCTGGCAGAGAGGTGATGGGTAGAATAGAAGGGCTCACGAGAAGCCTCCAGTGGGAGTGAGGAGACAGCAGTGCAGGGCAACAGCTGGGAAGACACATCCCTCCTTCCTGCCCATTCTCAAAAGCACTTTACTTTGTACAGATAGATGCTGCATCCATCTGTACTGGTAGGAACTGACACAGTTTTAGGTGCTGCAAGAAACAGGCAAGCAAAGCTGATTGTACCTCAGCATCAGGGAGAGTAGATGCTTGCAGAACAGACAGACAATAAACAAGCAAGCATCAATTGTGTCAAATGGTAATGTGTACCCTCCAGAAAAGTACGGCAGGGTGCGGGAGATAACAGCTACTAGGGAAGGACTTGGTGACATTTTATAAGAGGAAATTGGGGGACCTCTCTAAGAAGATGACATTTGAGCAGAGCTCTGAAGGAAGTTGTGAGTGATCTATACAGATGTCTATCAGAAGAATGTTCCAAGTAAAAGAAACAAGTAAAAAGGATGTGAATCTGGAGAATGCTTGATATTTTTGATAGCTAGAAACAAGCTCCATGTGTCTATCTGAATCATTGCTAACTGTATCACTATATATTGGCATCAAATCTTATTTTTCACTGAGAAAGTCATTAACTTCATCAGAAACCGAACATGATTGAGCCTAGTTTTTCTTGAGTTTTCATCAAGAAATGAAAACAGAATGTGAAATTCTTTTACTACCGTATGAGAATTTTCTTTTTTTTCCCACAGGGAAAATCGTGAGCCATCTGATTAACATCTGGGGAGATGGTTTACAGAGAGGGAGAGAGAAAGGGAGAGGGAGAGGGAGAGAGAGAGAGCTTTTGAACAATAATGTAATTCAGCTTTCCTATCTTTCCCAGAAAGTTGATCTTACAGGTAGATAATATGTCAAAACTGTTCTCAAAAATTTGTTTATTTCTATCATTTCAGTTTTTCTATCAGCAGCATGTGAGAAGACCCTTGTTCCTTATTGTCACTTACAGTGTTCTGATCTGATTTCCTAAATGCAAACATTACAGTCTAGTAACAACAACTCCCATCTTTCCAATTCTCTCCCTCACTTATCCGTCCATACTTGTAGCTGCAAAAAGGAGCTCAACAGTTAGAACAAATGCTCTGGATTCTGCTGCCCTGTCTAATAGCAATTCTGCCACCTTCAAGATATGTGAACATGAGCAAGTTTCTTAATCATGCTAAGCATCTGTTTTTCCTTGTGAAAATAATTATTGGAAGGCTAATATAATGCTTTACATTTAGCAAGACATACAGAGGAAATATGCAATAAATCATATTCCTTTTATTATTCATTAATTTCACTAAGACCTGTTACTCCTCTCCTTTCTTCTCTATAGACCCAGACAATGTCTGCTGTTCTTAGGGCAGTATGGATGTTCAGTGAATAGTATTGTGTGTGAATGAATTAATGAATTAATGAGTGAATGAATGAATGCTACCAGAAACCCAAATCCACTGGCCCACTCAAAGCTTCCCACCACCTTTACATCCTATTCCTCTCTCACAGTTTTTTTCAAAGCGAGTTCTACCCTTCTCAGACTGAAAGCCTTACCACCAGACCTCTCATGGATTGTATATTTTCCTCTCACTCCTGTTGTCCTGCTCTACTGGATTTTCTGAACCACCATCAAACCATGTTTGAGTCTCTTTCTTGCCCAGGTGAAAACAAAATAATATCTCAAAGCCCAATATAACTTTCCTTCTGATATTCTCTCCAGTACTGCCCTATTTCTCTCCTCCTTTTCCCGTGACAAGCTCTTGGAAGTACCACCTATCTTCAGAGTCTATACTTTCTCACTGTACTTTCTCATAGTGTTTTTTGCACCCTCAGATCACAAAAATACAACTGTAGTCAAAATTATTTGTTACTGTAGAAACTTGGCATTTGGGCAGCAATCGACATGTTGACCTCTAAATATTTTCTTGAAAGCTTTCTTCACTTATTTTAAATAACAGTGTTATTGAAATGCAATTCACAAACCATAGAGTTTACCTTTTGAAAGTGTACAATTCAATGAGTGAATATATTCACATAGCTAGGCAGAAATCATCACTAAGTCCAGACCATTTTATCACTCCAGAAAAAAAAAAAAAAAGAAAAAACTGCTGCACTAACAGACATTCACTGTTCCTTCCTCTCCTGGTAAAATTAATCAACAAGATATCTGTATGGCTTTGTCTATTCTGGATATTTTATGTCAGTGAAATCATATGATATGTGGCCTTTCATATTTATCCTTAAATTCAAATTTTGAAGGTTCATGCATCTCACAGCATGTATCAAAATCTCATTCCTTTTCATAGGTGCGCAGTATTTCACTGAACTGGTATATTACATATTAGTAGTCTATTCATCAATTGATGAGTATTTGAGATGTTCCTAGTTTTTGTTATTATGAACAACCCTGCCGTGAACATTCATGTACAGGGTTTTGTGTGAGTGTGTTTTCAATTCCTTTGGCTATACAGTGGCAGCTCGATTCACAAGCACTTTTGTTTGTAAACAATTTGGTTCACCAACAGAAGTACTTGATAAAATGGTTTTTTTTTTTATTTGCAAACTCTGCATTGGGTGACAAATATGGCAGCCATCTTTCCCACACACTACAAACATTGCCATTTTTTCCAAAATTATAGAACAAATTAAGTTCATGAACAGAGGGATATACCAAAGATTTGAGTTGAGTCACGTGGCTACTCATGTTTAACTTTCTGAGAAATTGCAACCAGTTTTTCAATGTGACTACACTAGCAATGTCAAACTTTATTTTCCACTGCAAAAAGCTCTAATTTCTCTGCCCCCTTGCCAACATTTGTTATCTCTTTGTAGCCATTCTGGTGGATGTGAGGTGGTATTTCCTTGTGATTTGTTTCTGCATTTCCCTAATAGCTAATGATGCAGAGCAGTGTTTCATGTGTTTCTTAGCCACCTGTATATCCTTTTTGGAGACATGTCTATTCTCTTGACTTTTGAGTTCAGAAATGATTTCCTATGTGGGCCAGTCTTCTTTTGTCTTTGCTTTATAGATTGATATTTCTCATTTTTTCTTCCTCAGATCCAATGCCTCAATGATTTTACTCACTACCGGGAATTTGGCAAAATCTGAAAGTTATTTATTTATAAATTTCCATATCTAGTTCATATCCCTTTTCTAAGATTCAGAATTAGCTACTGAACTATTAAACACAATTAACAGTTTGTTGTTTTCCACCTCAACTCCAATCGTTCCTCCCAAAATGAATGGTCCAGCTATTCAACAATCTACCCAAGCCCGTACTCCAGCTACCCTGTTTTTCCCTTTCTATCAACCATATGTCTAAAATGACCAGGTCCAGTTTTTCAGCTTACTAATGTTTTCTCTAAGTAGGTTTCTCTCTCCTTTCTTCATTACCAGGGTTCTGAATCATCTGTGATTCACTAAAGGTGTCCTGAACTACAGTACCGGCAAAGCCCCTGCTCCATCCCCAGCTGTCTTCCTAACACCACTTCAGCCCTCCTCCTGCCAATGGGGACAGAGACTGACACGCTTGAGGGTTACATTTGCCAATCTGCTCTCCATCTGCCTTTATGTACAGAATTTCCAAGCAGAACCATCTTCCAGATTAGAAGGCCGAAGTGTGTACACACAGTAACAGCCACAGAGGTCCTCTGACATACTGGCGTAGAAGTAATTTGGTTATGCTGTGGAGAACGTGTGGAGGTCCCTCTGGAATGGTTCTGAATCTTCACAAGTAACACCCAGAGCTTGTTGCTGTTGTTGTGGTTGTTTTGCTTTTAATATTATGGTTTTGCTTTTAATATAATGGTTTGATTGACCTGCTCCTGGTCAACTAAATACAATCTCTGGAGTGCTGACCTAGTCTTGGTGCTTTTGTAAAGCACTCAAGGTGATTCCGTTCTATAGTCAGAATTGGGAAATTTTACCCTGCTCTCTAACTGTCTCTAAATTCCTCGTGATAAAACACAAGCCCCTGATCCGGCAAAGCAGTGTGGCTCTTGAGTAGAGGTGATAGCTGCAGATGCAGCAGCTCCTTGGCCTGCCATGACAGCAATGTGTCTTATGCTCTTGCTCTTCCTGGAGACAGCCTAGAACCGGTTTTCCTAGCCCTTCCAAACCATCTGTAAGCTGCCTAATGCCTACAATAACTCCCTTTCTGCTGAAACAGGCCATAGAGTGTTCTGTTGTCTGCTACCAAACACTGATCAATAAAGATATTTCAAATTCACTTTTATGTGTTCACCATTGTCCTCACCTTAAATATGAGACAGTTTTAAATGACCTACTTACAAGGTCTTACATGATCTATACCTGCCTTTATGAAAAGTATGTTAAAAACTACATGTTAAAAGTATTTCAGAAATGTAATCCTTCAATGAGAAGCTATACATAAGAGAATCTATTCAAAGGGAAGATGTGAATATAGGGGTAAGACTGTTATACAAGAATACAATTCACTGAATTGTGCATTAGTGTTTCTTAAATGTAAACAACCTCTATATCCATTGATGGAAAACTGATAATAAGTATTATGGCATGTTCATAGAGTGAAATACTTTCCAGTAATTAAAGAATTTCTAGATTGTAGTTTTATGAATAATTATCTTTCCTATACTTTATTCTCATTTCTTATCGTTTTCAAAGAGCTTGTTTTATGTCTATCAAAAAAATATAATAAGAACGTTTTCACTCCAGGAGGACTAATTTGAAACAAAGTGACTGGGCCAAACCAAATTAGCAGTCCCCCTTAAAGAACAATGCCTTAATATTGCTCTTCACCTTTCCTGGGTGAGCAAGTGGACATGGGTCCTCCTTCATGACAGTTTTGTTTTGTACAAGCCACATGGCTACAGGAAATAATATCTGATCCACAACTTAAAAATGGAGAGGCTTATTTGGCTAGCAGCTTCAGAGCTTTCAAGCCATGGAAAGAGGCTCTAAATCAGAAACAACATAGCAAAAGAGCATGGGAGAGCAAAGCTTTTCTTGACAGCTGGGAAGCAAAGCCTAGGAGAAGAGTGCTAGCAGGAGATACAGCCCCCATGGACCCCCCTCCCACCTGATCCTCACCACTTTATTAACCCACTGTGAGCATTAGAGGTCAATGAGCACAGCACCCCCAGGATCGCATCAGCTCTCAGGAGTCTTTTGATAGAGTGAAGTTGAAAATTAAGCTTGGCTGTCACACAGGTACTGTATGTGTGTCCATAGGCATGGTTATTAATATACTATGGGTACACACCTTGAAACAAAATATAGCAACTAAAAATAAAATGCATATAGAACAAGAACATTTAAAAATAGCTGCTTTCATTTTAAGAGTCTCGGTGCCTATCTGGAAGGGACCTCAAGTGTAGAGAGCTCTAGGAAAAGCTTTTTTACACCCCAAATAGCTAATAACAGTCTTCTTCAACCCTGATCATTAAGAGGAACTGGAAAAGCAGAGTCAAACACCTGACAATATAAAAAGTAAATGATCTGCATGAATTGAAGGAGGCCAACACAATAAAACCAAGCTAGTAAGACATTTATTTTTGCTACCACCACTGACTCCATTCAGGCATCCAAAATTTTCATGCTCTCTCTCCCTTCCTACTATCAGCTCAAAGACTGATCTGAAATCAATCATTTACAGCTTAGTGGGAATATATTTCAGAGCCAAGGTATACCTGACTGAATTGCTCAGGGCCCCTTTCCCAGAAGTTACTGGGCTAGAGAAATACATGTAGATAAAGTATTTCATATACTTGTGCAGTGGAATTGCTTTTCGCTATTTCCACTACTTTTAATATTTTTATTATAAGTGTGCGGTTTTCTGTTATAGAGGACCAGATGTATTTTTGTGGACGTGCATGAAAATAACAATTATTTTTTAACATTGTGGAATTGAGGGATATGATCTAAAATTCAGAACAATTGATATCCACACCTTTAGAAAGAATTTTTTCTACTTCAAATTAGAAGAGTTCTAAATCAGAAATTAAAGGTGTTTCAACAGCACAAATTGCTATTGAAGAAACGTATATGCTTTTGAAGCAGGGTTCTGAGTATCCTTGCTAAAGGTAATGGGAAACCACTGAGGTTATGAGCGAGAATGACAAAATAAAAGTGACACTTACAGAAAATCAATTTCTTAGTGGGGTGGAGAATGTGCCAAGAAGGACAGAGAAAATTAGAAAACACCCAGTACATATATGTCACTAAGCAGCATATCTTACACATCTAACTTCTCCTACTCATTACAACAATAATATGATGTGGATGTTTTGACATTCACTGATAGATAAGAAAATTGATCCTTGAGGAATAAATAAAATATCTTTTACAGGGCCACATTGCTTATTAAATATCAGTGCCAACCTGGGAGAGGAGAGAGTACAAGAATCAATCTATGTCATCCTATGACTACAATGGACCTTAGGTCAATTACTAGGATAATTGTCTCTCTAGTCCAACACTTCTGACTTGGCTGGTCATGGAAATCACCTTAAGATCTGTGAGAGTAGAGTCCAGCATTCTATAGCAGAATGTTTCTGACCATCAGTCAGGGTAGGAACCTCTGCAGCAATCCAGATGACCACTTAACTCTTCTGACTGAAAAAGGTCAGAGAAGGGGAGAAGTATCACATCCACTGGGATCAATTATGAAGTTATCTGCATGGAAGTGACAGCTGGAGCTATGAAAGGTCTTCCAGAAAGAAAGGGAACAGAGGTAGAGGGCAGAGCTTTAATGCAAACTGAGGGAGATGGCGTGGGAAGAGGACAAGGAAGACACAGGCATGGCTGAGCAGTATTGAGATAAAGGCAGAACCTGGAGGACTTGGTGAGTGGAATCTGATCCTACACTCATCAAGGGCAAGATGCATGAAGAACAGCTTTGGATTTAATCATTAGAAAGTCATGGTATTTCCAAAGTTTATTATTTGGAGCAGAAGCCAGAAGATAGAGAGTTGATGAAGGAGGCAGGGGAGGAGGCACAGCTATAGGGCTCAAAAATATTGACAATGCAAGAAAAGGAAGAAAAATGGTAGTACTTGGGTCAAAAAGACCAGTGAAAAGTGTTTTGGTCCTCTGGGACATGTACAGCATCTGAGCTATAGAATTCTTCCTGATAAGGTCTGGCTTTCTACTTAAGTTAGAAATATGTTACTTCTTTTTTTCTTTCTGTTACTCTTTGCACTCCTATCTCTCTTGTTGAGAAAGTTGCCTTTGGTTTGGAATATTTTGGATATTTCTGGACTCCCGTGCATCTGGCCACCCTAAACACTTCTCAAATTCTAAGGCCAGATTTCAAATCGGCTAAGCACCCTGCAATATCTGGAACAAAAAGGACAAACCAAGCCAAGACGAAACAGGGGAAAATTAAGTTGCAAGCAGCATAGAGGACATATTTGCAACAACTCCACCTTAATTTTAGCTAATGTATTTCTCAGCTTCTCTTCCAAGCTAGATTTCTCAATACAGAGGTCCAGGCTTATTGGTTTCTAGGTAGCCATTGGCTTCTCTGGCCCTCTCCAACTTGCCTTGGCTTCTCAGGCAATGAAATGCTTCTGGTTTCTCATTTTTGTCACCCACTTCAGGCCTGATGCAGCTGACAATTTCAGTTTTCACCCTGCTTGATATCTTAGTGTGTGAGCTGCTTTTCCTCATTGTTGAGACAAAATATCTGACACCCAAAGTTAAAGGAGGGAGGGTTTATTTTGGCTCACAGTTTATAGAGGTTTCAGTCTATAGTTAGCTGGCCCCGAGGCAAGGTGGCATGGCAGAGAGGCACTGCAGAGGAGAAAAAACAGTGCATGGCATGGAAGGCAGAAAGCAAAAGGCAACAAAAGCAACAAGTAGCAAGTGACAACATCAGTCCTCTTTCTGTTCTTTATATACAATCCAGGATAGCCCTCCTTGGGACAGGCAGCTCTCACACAAGGGTAGAGCACCCTTAATGCTAGCATCACACCATTAATCCCAGCATCACATCCTTAATCCCACTAATACACACCCTGGATCCAGCAACTTCTGAAAGGCCCCACCTATGACCAGAGGAGGCTGGAGGGGGCATCTAGATACAAACCAAAACACTGAGAATCGCTCCTGGGATTGACCACACCCCCATTCCAGAAACTCTTTCCTCAGTTCGAGTGACAAATCCTACATTGTCCTGTGCCCTGCTGTTTTATTTTCGTCTAAATCATTCTTCCAATTGCATCACTTTCAAGACCCTTTCTCAGCCTCCTCTTTCTCTCAGTGATATTTTCCATAGCAGTAGCTTCAGGGATGGTGCATATATTAATGACTCTGAAGGTAGACGCTCACCCCTTTCCTCTTCTTTGGTCAACTGTCCCACAAACTTAGCTTTCCTCTTTAAAATATCTTTGGCATAAAATTTTTTTTAAACTCATCATGTTCCCAAATGAACTGAAATTCTTTTCTCCCCACAGTCTGTTTTTATACTGTTCCTTCTCTCAGTGATATACTTTACATACTTCGGAAATTTATAAGTAAACTTTATCTTCTGTATCCAATTTATCTATGAGCTCAGAGATTTTAAGTCCTGAATTATCTCTGATTTTCATTCATTTTTCTGCCTCCCTGCAACCACCACCCTAGTCCAGCTATTATGATCTTTCCCCGCATTGCTATACTTAATCCTTAGCTGGTCTTTCTACATTTATTCTTG
Source organism: Chinchilla lanigera (assembly GCF_000276665.1). Lineage (NCBI taxonomy): Eukaryota > Metazoa > Chordata > Mammalia > Rodentia > Chinchillidae > Chinchilla > Chinchilla lanigera. The sequence continues at coordinate 45,394,755 of NW_004955404.1, read as the reverse complement.
ATTCCTTTCAATTTGTTCTTTTATGCTACAACCCTCATAGTACTTCAAATCTTGTCTTGTCTTCCCAGTGGCTTTTAAAATTCTGCCAGGCCCTTCATGATCTGGTCCCTGTTGGCCTCTCCAATTTCATTGCCCTCTCATACATTTTTCCTTGGGTTGTTCAACACAGGCTACACCAACACTCCTTCTTTGTGCCTCTGTCCCTTGTTCACTTTATTTCTTCTGGCTGGAGTGAATTTCTGTCTTTCTCTCTCACACCCATTATATCTCCTCAGAGCACAATGTGCCTTTCCTTTACGGTTTTTTTTACAATGCTATGGTTTAAATGTGTGTCAGCCTAGAAGCTGCTTTGGAAACTTAACCTCCAGTGCAAAAGTTTGGGGAGGTGTACCGTAATGGGAGGTATTTCAGGCATGAAGCCCTTGCCTCTGTTATAAAGGGATTGAAGCTGCTAGCTGTATCACTTTCTCTCTTGCCCTCTCCCATTCTCCTGCCTCTGTCTTTTGCTGCAGAATGCTGAAGGCCCTTACCAGATATGGGACTCTTCATTATAAGCTTCTAGTCTCCAAAGTGGTAATAAATGTCTGATATTTATAATGAATTACCCAGTCTCTGGTATTTTGCTAAACTAGCACAAAGCAGACAAAGACACACAGTGTTTAATTAGACATTTATTTGAGATTATATGACAGTATTCCTTCCTGACTCACACAGCAATCTCCCTGAAGTAGATCCCTAATGTTAAACAGGTCTTGGCCCATATTATCAGCAAATATTTATTGAATTTGACCTATTATGCTTGATCAAGGGACCACAGATAAGGTTCATCTTAAAGTTGAAAAGCCCCGAGTTGAGGATTATATTGAGGTCAGGGTAGTGAAGAGGTGGTCCTGGGGTCCTTTTCTTCACATTTAATGATTCATTGTGTAATTCATGGTTGTGCTGGAGAGTCACATTGCCTCAAAGAACAGGAACAAAGCAGATAGGGTCACCACCTCACAGGAATGTTGTAAAAAATAAATAAAGCCATACATGTAAGAATGTATTATAAACTAGAAAAACTGTTGTCATAGATTTGGCTTAAATCTGTGTAATGGGATATAAGATTGATGAAGGCAGACAAAGTCTTTTACTCACATCTCTAATCCCAGTCATTAAAATATATAGTCAATTCCAAGAACAGTGCCTGGCATATAGCAGATGCTAATGAGTTAATTGTCAATGAATAAACTGATATCTCTCTCATTAAAATAAGGTAACAGGAGAATTTGTTGACTACATTCATTGAAAGATTAAATTCTACTCTTTGAAGTATCTGGCTGCCCTTAGAGGGATTAAAATCAAAGGTTCTGAAAGTTAAGACATAGAGTCTTATATGTGAAATGGGTTTTTAAAATTAAGGTAACAGATCATGCACTGTAATCCCTTTAGATCATTTCAACCCTATTTCTTTAGTTAATTGTTATTAATTCTTGAAAATCAACTCAGTCATCATCTTTTCCACATAGGCTGCCTTGACTCTCCAGTCTAAGTCTCAAACAACACTCCTTGATGCCCAAAATGCACACAAACCCCTCACATACTAACCACTCCCAGAAGCTCTGTAGCACTATGGGAATATCTTCTTGGTTTTCCCATTGTTTATAATACACTCTTCTCTTTTTCATCAGTCTCTCAACTTCCTTGAGGACAAAAGCACTCATTCCTCTAATGATTGCTAATTCCTAACATAGTATCTGACACTCAGTAGATGCTAAATAAGTTTTATCAAAGTGAACCGAATTCTTGAAGACTTTCACAGATGCTATCAATTTTATAACCTGATTCACTCATGCATTAGCTTTCAGGCAGTTTTTCAGGTAATCCCTGTTCATACCTGGAAGGAATGATAACATATCATTTCATAAAGACTTTCTGGACTACTTTCAAGTTACCAAATGCCATTTTAAAAGAATTCTGATCAATACTCATTTAAATTAGATATCAGAAAATCCAATGCATACATAAGTGTTTGCAGTGTTTATACAAAGCTAAACTCAACAATTTCTTCCATTTCCTTTCCTTTATTTAGCATGACATTTTAGCTGATATTCCTGACCTGCTGGATAGAGCAAATGCATTTCTATTATAGGCAGTCTTCCCTCATGGGATTCTGTCAACAGGTGGTCTAGTTTCTTCATTCTAAATATACTTTCCTTCCACTTCTTTTATTACCAGAACAAAAGAATTTACTGTTTTTTGTAAAGGCTGGTTCTGTTTAAATAAATAAATCTCCTCTGGGTTTAATATAAAATGAAAATCTAGGGACTAATTCTCTCCTAGTATTGTATGATGAATGATCAATAAAGAAATCTTGGTGTTTTTCATACCTTCTCTCAGCTCTGAAATTCTGGGAAGAGAAGATACTCCAGGAATACGTCTATGTAGTCACAGTTCACAGTATTCCATGCACAGAAGAAAAAATTCCACTATAAGAAAATGTAGTTTGCACTCTAAAATATAGATTCTAAAATGATATACCAGTATGAGTCCATATATTCCAGATAACTCTCTTCAGCAAACATATACTTGTGCTACTCATCTGTGCAACTTTCATATATCTTGAGAGCCGCAACTCACAGAAAACTGTCTTAAAGAAATAAACAGTGAGAGAAGTACGTGAATGTTTGATTCATTTCTCTGAACAGGGACCTCCTCAGGAAAAAAAAAAAAATGCACTGCAATGTCAAGGTACATTGTTTATCTTTGGAGAAAAGGATAAGGATGAGGTGAAAATCATTTCTCCACATTCTTAACTGTTGTGTTTGTATTTCCAAAAATATTTTTTCATCCTTGATTTTCTTAAGTTAGATTTAAGTTGTACTACTCTTGATCTCCACTAATACTTCTTGCTTCTTTCCCAAGCATTTTGTATTATATATTTCACTCACACCATGTCTGCATCTGTACCGATATGTACAGTTCTGGTAAAACTCTTTAAAAGCTTCCTTTATTTCCATGACTGATTTTAGTTGTATTCATTATTTCCTGTCATTTCCCCTTCCCCAAATCTCTTTCCTTAGTAGAACTGGCTTCTCACCCTTTCTGTTTTGGATCACCCGGATGGAGAAACGTGCCGAACTGTTACGATGGTGCAGCAGCCCCTACTGGTGAGAAACATGACCCAATAACTCCACCCTCCCTCAGCTGGATTTGTCAGGCCTTATGTTTAATCCTCAAAAGCCATGCTGTAGTCCGATCACAGGTGACCTCCAGATCCAGCAGATCGTGGAACAGGGCTGCCTACCATCTGCGGGGCCACACCTGCTCCTTATTTTCTATGTAGAAAGGAAATGCCAGACAAAGACATAATTTTTATGAGTTTTTATTCTCCTTGTTTCTAGAGCGCAGGAGGAAAAAAGGATTTGAAACTGCTTGAGACTAAAATGATAAAAGAAATCAATGAAGTAAGACACAGACCACCTGAAAATCTTCAGTGGAAGCACAAGTTGAGACATGATGTCAGAGAGGCATTCTCTTCACGGAGAAGGCATATTAAGCTATGCTAGAGCTGACTGCTCTTCCAAGCACTGTTGCTAGATGCTTAGAAGAATAAAATCTTCCCTTCTGGTTGACCTTAAAAGCTGTCTTATGCCAGGCCTTAAATGTGAAAATGTGAACATAAAACATTTTTTCATTGATCCCATAAAAAAATTTTCAACATGTTCTCTTTAGTTGCTGCTTATCATTTGCCCATACATATAGAAAGATCTATGTGTATACCTAAAGATAGATGTACGGATATACTAATTTTCTGCTAAAGAATAAATACATTTATCATTCAGGATGACAGATCCAGAGTGGAAAATAGCCAGGTGATTGCAATTTGCTTTGCTATGCACCCATGAAAACCCTATAGTGGAAAGAAAATGGAGCAGGCAGGTATGATAATAGAATACATCCATTTTCCTCACATTTATCATGATATTTAAGTCAGCCTTCCCAAACAGTGTGCAATGTGTACATCTGTAATAAGATACTATTCCCCCAGGACTGCATCTAATATAAAAAAAGCTGCAGAACTTATCTACATCAACTTGAATCGTGTAATAGAGAAAATAAGAGTTTGATTAGGAGAAATAAAAGACAAAAAACAATGGTAGGCAGGAAACAGGATACAGAAAAGAAACTGATTTAAAGATTTGGGGTATGTAGTTATTTTGGTATCAGGAAATTTATCTTTAAAAGAAAGGGTGAATAAACCTAAAACAGTATTTTTGTACATACTCTCAACAGAAACAATATCCTTTCAGAAGGGCAACCTCGGAGTTATCTAATTCATATTTAATGAATAGCATCATTTTATTTAATAACAAATAACACTACCAGGTGTGTCAGTTACTAAGAGATTATTAATGAAGCAGGTGTTCCAGGTAGATCAGCTTGTGGATTTTTTTTTCAGGCCTCTTGTTTAGCAATATCATATCATGGGCAATAATTCCAGTGCCTCTTTAATTTTCTCTACTTGAAAATCAGATTTTACCTCAAACAGTCATCTTTTTTTAATCATGTCTTTCCCATCCTCCCTTTTTAATCAAAGTGCCAGCTTTATGTAACAAAGCAATACAACCCAGCCCGATGTAACAGTAACCTCTTAGGCAAAGCTGCTAAACAGTTTTACCTTAGAAAACAAACAAAGAACCCAAAATAATACACTGCATCTTTCCTCAATACAAAAAGTGAACTTTCAAATTGTGACAAGGGACTTCAACTTATGACAAACTTTAAGCATCAGGGTAAAGATGAGAAACCTTCAAGTCATCTGACCTTGCTACTTCCTGTTTGGCAGACACTTTCAAAAATACTTCTGAAGAAATAAAGCAATGCAAAACCATCACTAATGTATTACCATCTCCAGCAAGGGGAATCCTCCAGAATGTATTCATTGTAATGAATTAACAATAGTCGGATTCTATTTATATGCTTCTGTGAGAAAAAAGTAAGTCTTCATTAAGCCAATGGGTATATATGCTCCTTTGACAACCTTCTTGGCTGAGATTATAAAAGCAGAATCTTCCGGAAGAAAGAGTCACTGGGGACCAACTTATTAAATTTTGTAAATCATAAGGCTTGTCTACAAATGCAGAACACTGCAGCAGATTTAGTTGTTGGCCTAGAAACTCTGCCGCTAGGACCATTAAACAGGTCCAGAGTTTAAGCTGCACAGTAAATTATGCTAAAAAAATAACAGACAGAGACTTTGCTTCATGTTTCCATGCATGAATCACAGTCTGGCTGTGCTGCCCCAGCCCTGTGAGCCATTGTTAGTGTGTGCAACGATCCAGCCAGCCAGCACACCTGACTGAGCCCACCTGAGATTATTGCAGAGGTCCATGAATTTCAGTATCAAAAATGGAGGACTAAGTTAAATTAGGCTTTTCCTATTGGAAAAATCCTCACAGCTGGAGTAGATACAACTAATGTTCCTTTTAGTGACTGCTCTTGCAGTCAGTCTCAACAAACATAGCAAGGACAATGCAGTTGATCATTTAAAAATAAAGAGCTGTCATTTTTACTTTTTTCCCTTAAAAGTCATGATGAATTTCTTAGTGCTACTGTGACTGAAATACCCCTTTAAAGTCCAGAAACAAATGAGGCCACACAGAAAGGAAAAGTCACAAGTCAAACGCACCTGACCTGCTGGAGAATTCTGTCATGAGACTTTCTAATGCTTTGTTTCTATGCAAAGCAAACTCCTAACTCTAGTTTAGAGCTTGGTCAGTTATTTAATATTTTAGTAATTTTTTTAAAAATAAAATGTTTTCCATGAAAGCTAACTTTGAGAGATTCTAATGACCAAGTTACAAATAGCATTCAACTATTTCATTAAAATTGCAAAGAGAATTATTTTAAAAAGTACACAGACTACAAGGAAATGATACCCGGTATATCATACAACTTTGTGCTTCTATTTTGAAAACATATTATATTCTATAATTATTAAATAGCTACAACACTTAACTGACTGAAGATATATATCATAATCATCCCCTTATACACATACAACCTGGGAATATGTTTTTAAATCATAAGAAGAATAAAAATATCCTACTCAAGATCACTTGTAGAATAAATCTCTAAATACAGTAGATAATTCAACTAAGGCTAGTGAGTGCTAGGCATAGTTCTGCCCCTATTTGTAGACCTTAGAAGCATAAAATCCTCACTTGGTTTTTCCTGGTGCATTAGCCTAACCACTGTCACTGGTAATTTAGATTTGCAAACCCCTCTTTCAGGCAATAGCAGACTAATGTCAAACACTTATTCAGCTCTTCATACTATCTCCCAGCATTTTGAATACCCAGTACCTCACTACATACTGTAACTGAATATTGTTTTCTTAAATTGATTAAAATTTTTTCCCACTTGGATTTTTTTTATGTTAAGACACAGAATTGAGTTTGGAAGATATGATTAAAATGTGGTTTAGTATCAATAGAAGAAGGGAAAGGTGGAAATCAATACTGTAAGAGCTAATAAAGACAAGTGTTCTATGATTCACTAGGGAAGAAATAACGGATGAAAAATTGAATATGATTCAACAGTATAACACTGTCACCAAAAGGCAAATGCTGTATTGGATTGCATTAATAGACATATCATGTAAAACAAGCAAGGTGATTTTTCAGGGGTGGCAGTTCGCAACACCATTGGTCAGGCCCAAATTGGAAAACACCTGTTCTCTGGGGCACCATCATTGCACAGAAAGTTGTACAGAGTTTATAGAACAAATTGACAAACACAAAAAAAAAATAAATGATAAACATTGATAGATGATGAGTTTTAAAAAACTACCCCACACAAAGTTTAGAAAGCCATCCTGACTTTCAGAGATCAAGAGAACGAAATCTATGTTCTGTCAAAAGCTGAGACAACTGGGTATGGTGGTGTACATGTGTAACTCCAGTGCTCTGGGAAACTGAGGCAGGAGGATTGCAAGTTCAAACCCAGCAACTCAGTAACTTAGTGAGTCTGTATCTCAAACTTAAGAAAAAATAATAGTAACAAGGCCCAGGCAAGCAACTCATTATAAAGGCCCTGGGTTCAATCTCCAGTAGCAAAAAAGTGCCAGCAAGAGAATAATTACTGTACATCACATGCATAAAGGGAATGAGGTCTAAAAGGAAAAACCAGTCATTTTTATTACGCAGTGATATAGTCAGTGATAATGGATTCCACTTGCTTCACACAATGACTTGTATTGTAACAGAAAGTAAAATCTTTAACACAGATGGTCAGGTGACGATCAGTGGTGTATCTGGTACTCCAGTCATTGGATAGTCTCAAAATATTAAGTATTTTCAGCTTTCCAAAAACAATTTGAAGTATGCGGCTGAGATCTGTTCAAATATTTATAGTTCTTTCCTGGTCCGTATAACATGATATAGAGTCAGATTATTAAAATAACAAAACTGAAAAACAACCAGGGAAAATTTAGTTTGAAGTTGAAGATTTTATGGGCCCATGAATCCTCATTTTGTCAGAAACAAATTGTCATAGAATGAAAAGAAGGAGTGACTATGTTGGCTAATTTTATTGAGAACTTGCAATCTACCGCAAAGCATCTTTTTTTTGTTGTTGTTTTTTGCAAACAACACCCCACTTAGTACTAAACAATCTTAAGAGCTATATGCTTATTATCTCCCTTTTACAAAATGAGAAACTGAGATCTAAAAGGCTAAGTGCTTTTGCCCACAAGTTCGCACAGTCAGGATTTTGAACTCTAGCAGGCTAACTGCAGGGCCTACTGTGTTATATTGCCTCCTCTCAGCAGCATAGATACATACCACAGAGTCTAAAGGAAGCAACTAGTCTTGGCTAGGATGACAGCTCAAGTATGTATCAGTAGATAATGACAGTTGATAACTAAAGAAATAATCTTATGAGGCAGAAGTAGAAAATTAGAATAAAGATAAGGAAAATGTTACGCTCAATGAATGTCATTAACATTAGAACACATATAGAGAAAAGCTAAGAAATATTCTCTCTGCAGATCTAAAACTTTAAATAGCTTATATTTTTATCTTTCTATGATAATTTTGTGAAAGATTTTCTGAATGTAGAGCATTAAATTAAGTCCTCCAAACTCCTTTATAGCTTATGATTTACATACATCACAACATTGCTTTGAAACATCACACTAAGGGGCTTCAAAGGAAATATTTGATTTCTCTCTTATAGAGATTAATTTAATATTTAATCCCCACCTAGTATAGATTATTTTCATTAATAGGGGCAGCTGGCTACAAAAAACACATCCCCAAAATTTGCATCTCTAGGTACAATGGAAAGAAAATGCAGGGGTACTGGAAAGCAACCCAGAACATAGGCCATGATTATGACAATTACCTAAATTGTAACACTTACCGTATAAGCAGTCAATTCAGAAACCTTATTCACAGACGCATTCATTATATAAGAAAGAACATCTAGCTACAAAACAGACTTTGCATTCATATTGCTTCTCACAAAAATACAATGATTTTAACTAATTTCCCTTTTCCCTGACAGCTTTCACGTATTTCAATATGCTTTGATCTTGTTTCTCTTCTTTTTTCTTCTTACCTGAACTGGGTTCTTTAAAACCATATTTCATTTCTGGTCAAAATAATGATAGCACATGATAAAACCATGATCTGATATAGATCCTCAAAAAGTTAGGATTAGAGGTCCCAATCTACCCAGCTATTCTCCTTCTGGCTATCTTCCTAGAAGAATTAAAAACGTCATACCACAGTGATATATGTGCACCCGTTATTATAGCAGCAGAATTTGTAATAGCTAAAGCTTGGAAACAGCCCAAATGCCAATCAACTAAGGAATGGATAAAAAAGATGTGGTATTTTTACAATGGAGTATTATTCAGCCATAAAGAAGAATAAATTTGAGCCTTTTACAAGTAAATGGATGTAACTTGAGATCATACTTATAAGTGAAATAAATCAGAACAGCACATGTAAAGATCATATTGTCTCCCTCGTGTGAGAAACTGAAAGAGTAAACAAGTTGTAAAATGTATATTAGATATTGTGAAATGGGGAGTAATTGTTCAAATGGAATTAGGATGGGTAAAAGGGGAAAGGATGGTAGGGAAAAAGGGAAAAATGTAAGTCAGTTATACTATTGTCTCTTAGTTCATTAAAAAGGAAGGTTTGTGCTAATATCAATTGGAGACATTTTTATGCCCATGTCTTGTACCCTAAGCAACTACTTTAAAGATAAGAACATGTAACATATTAACTATTGTTATTCTCCTATTATTTTGTTATGAAATTTTATTTTAACTTTTTTCCATAAAATAAAATTTAAGAAAAGAGTTGATATAGGACTTTTTCATGTGACTCTTTATCTCCTTTAATACTTTGAACATATTCACAACAGCACAAGCACTACCGAGGCTATTTCTTCATTTATTCCATTATTATTCTTTAAGGACATCTGCAGTGACATCATATTCCTTCACAATGAGCTCATTTATATGCCCCTTGTGGATAAAATGCAAGGATAAATAGTCACGCTGTTTATGCTCAGGGAGTTTTCTCATTAAAACTCCTGGGTTGAAGATAAAAAATTTTGTCCAATACAATTTTAAATTGTCACATACAATACTGACAAATTTCTGAATTTAACGCCAGAATCAAAAATAAAGTGCTTCCCCAGACTCTAAATCCTGAGCCTTCTGAAAACTAAAACAATTCAAAACCACTTGCATTGTTTATATTAAATGCTGATTCTTCATTGTTCTTCACTGAATACTCAGTAATGACAAAATATTGTTTAAACCCAGGCAGATTTACAACAGGCAAATGTTAAATATCAGTTTTGCCATTTATTCACTGTATAAATTGGTAACTGAATTCTTCATCTGCTTCTACATGTTTAATGGAAATAATTTCACTTATGATACAGGATGACTACTATAAGTGAAAGAGCAAATCAGATTACTATGGTATCTTCTACATAGCAGATATTCAATGAATAATGGCTCTTAAGATTATGTCTACAATTTAAATTTAATGACATGTTAAAGGGCATTGAAAAACAAAAGAAGGCTGGGGATATAGCTCAGTAGCACAGCACCTGCCTGGCAAGTGAAAGGTTCTGAGTTTGATTCCTGGTACCAAAAAGAAAAAAAAGAAAAGAAAGAAAGAAAAGAAAAGCAGAACAGACCAAAAGGAGAGGCAGTGGATTCTTGCACAGAAAACCTGAAAGTTGAGATCAAAAGAATCTATGCCAGTCACCCATTTCTGTGGACTCCAAGGCTTCTACAGTGATTGGGACTTTTCGAGAAGATAGGGTCCCAAATGCTACACTCCTTTCATCAATGAATAGCAGATTTTATTTGCTTGGTGCATTGGGCTTACAAATAAGATTTTACTTGATAAAAGTTTCTTTTAGTAAAATAACCTTGAAAGCATTATGAGATATTCAGAGCTCAATTAAC